>NC_091153.1:38557659-38819987 GCF_040958095.1 Procambarus clarkii
ATGCTGTAAGGTACATTTCCCTCAGTCATAGTTCACAGTTCCCTCAGTCATTCCTCCCAGTTCCCTCAGTTCCTCACAGTTCCCTCAGTCATTCTTCACAGTTCCCTCAATCATTCTTCCCAGTTTCCTTTTCTTCCCATTCTTCTCCTTTGTTTGGCATCAACAGCAAACATTGATATGATCAAACTTCCTTTGTCATGACTTGCATTAGAAATATGGTGGCTTAGAGCTGGCCCCTTCTGGCACTGCACTCGTCAGAGTGACACCTACAGTAAGGCACTCGTGACCAACATCTGTGGCAGTCATGGTCGTCACAATTAATGATAAAAAATAGCATGTGATCGGCAAGCAGTTCAGCAGCGCCATACAAAGACGAAACGCCCGACCAAAGAGTAAGCTCTAAATAGCGTGGATTTTCCCCAAAGAGGAAATTCCTAAGGAAGAAACCTTAAAAAGATAAATACAGAGGCAGCTCTAAACAGATAGGAAGCCTTCATAACAAAAAGTGAAAGAGTCTGGCTTTTATATACAAATGACATAAAAGAGGGAACTCATGCAGGAAGGTAATCCAAAACAAAATTATGTGCTTCAACAAAGAAGAAACATTCTATGAACATAAAATCTTAAACACGAAGTGTACCCCCAAAGAAGGATGAGGCACAAAAGCAAAGAGGATGCCTCAAACAACAGCAAAGTTGAACAAAAAAAAAGTTCGAGACGAAAGAAATCCTCAGTAAAAAAAGGAAGCCCCCAAAATGAGGGGAGGAAAAAAGAGCTAAAAGAAGCCCTACCAGAAAAGAAACCTTAGATAAAATGAAGGGTTTTGCTAGTTATTCCCACCAGACGCAAGATCGAACCTATCACCCAAGCCTAAGAAAGGAAATGGAAAAATAACACAAATTTCTTCAAGAGGAGAATGAGAGAAGAAGCGGAATATTTTCCCTACGCTGGAGATATCGCCCTGAGATAGTCGCTCCTCTGGGGATAAAAATATCCCCGCAGGAGAGATGCTCCGAGGAGCATATTTTTTGTGGGAGTTTTTTGGGCAATATCCAGTCGGGTCTGAAGACATTATTACTCCCGTCTTCATAATATAAGCGTCTGAAGAGTGATTGTATTGTCCTCCATCACCCCTCTGTCTGTTCGTATTTGGTGAGCCTTCGTGTCTGTCTGTCTGTCTCTCTCTCTCTCTCTCTCTCTCTCTCTCTTCCTCTATCTCTCTCTGCTACACTGCCAGAATCACGTTATGGAAAAGTGAGGACCGTGGGGGAAGGAGGGGGAAGATGACGGGAAGGAAGAACACCAAGAGAAGAGAGAGAGGAAGGAGAGATAAGAGAAAGTGTGCAAGCATAACGAAGCCTACTAAGAGTGGGAGAAGGAGACCGGAGTTCCTGAAGGAGTGGTGATAAGAAGCAAAATAAATTTACTTTGGACTAACTTTAAGTGAGTTTCAGTTTGAGGCTGACGATTTAAGCGAACATTTACAAAAAAAAAAAAAACTTATTAAAACAAACATGGTTTTAATCAAGCAAAATCAACATAATTCTCGCTAAAATGATGATTTCAAACTTTTGTGTTTTTTAAATCACTTAATCTGTTCATATTAACTATTGTGTGTCTATACTTTTGTTTAGTGGGGCTGTTTAACCTGTTGTTTAGTGGTGCTGTTTAACATGTTGTTTAGTGGCGCTGTTTAACCTGTTGTTTAGTGGCGCTGTTTAACCTGTTGTTTAGTGGTGCTGTTTAACCTGTTGTTTAGTATGGCTGTTTAACCTGTTGTTTAGTGGGGCTGTTTAACCTGTTGTTTAGTGGGGCTGTTTAACCTGTTGTTTAGTGGTGCTGTTTAACCTGTTGTTTAGTGGGGCTGTTTAACCTGTTGTTTAGTGGCGCTGTTTAACCTGTTGTTTAGTGGTGCTGTTTAACCTGTTGTTTAGTGGGGCTGTTTAACCTGTTGTTTAGTGGTGCTGTTTAACCTGTTGTTTAGTGGTGCTGTTTAACCTGTTGTTTAGTGGTGCTGTTTAACCTGTTGTTTAGTGGGGCTGTTTAACCTGTTGTTTAGTGGTGCTGTTTAACCTGTTGTTTAGTGGTGCTGTTTAACCTGTTGTTTAGTGGCGCTGTTTAACCTGTTGTTTAGTGGCGCTGTTTAACCTGTTGTTTAGTGGCGCTGTTTAACCTGTTGTTTAGTGGCGCTGTTTAACCTGTTGTTTAGTGGCGCTGTTTAACCTGTTGTTTAGTGGCGCTGTTTAACCTGTTGTTTAGTGGCGCTGTTTAACCTGTTGTTTAGTGAGGCTGTTTAACCTGTTGTTTAGTGGTGCTGTTTAACCTGTTGTTTAGTGGTGCTGTTTAACCTGTTGTTTAGTGGGGCTGTTTAACCTGTTGTTTAGTGGCGCTGTTATGTATTGTTAAAGGCGGTATGGAGTATATTGTTTACGAGGATATTTAGTATGTGTTATGTACTTTTTAAATATATACACATATATACAATAAAAAAGCATATTTCAATGAATGTGTGTGTGTATATACATGTAATGTAATGTATGTGTAATACACATGTAATGTGTAATGTGAATGTAATGTGTAGTACATACACACGCGGGCAGGGCTTGGGAGTCGTAGTCCTAAGAACTCGGCTTTAATTCTTGGCTGAGGCAAAAACCAGTGGACAAAGTTTCTTTCACCTGATGGTCCTGTGCACTCAGTAAATAGGTACCTGGGAGTTAACTGCTAAGGGCTGTATCCTGTGTGTGTGTCCTCACCTAATTGTACTCACCTAATTGTGCTTGCTGGGGTTGAGCTCTGGCTCTTTGGTCCTACCTTTCAACTGTCAATCAACTGGTGTACAGATTCCTGAGCCTATTGGCCTCTATCATATCTACATTTGAAGCTGTGTATGGAGTCAGCCTCCACCACATCACTTCCTAGTGCATTCCATTTAATAACTGCTCTGACACTGAAAAAAATTCTAACGTCGCTGTGGCTCATCTGGGTACTAAGTTTCCACCTGTGTCCCCTTGTTCGTGTCCCTTGTTCTTTGTCTACCCTGTCGAAATGCAATTGACAGGGTGGACAAAGACAAACTCTTCAGCACGGGTTGAACATGAACAAGGGGACACAGGTGGAAACTTAGTACCCAGATGAGCCACAGAGACATTAGAAATAATTTTTTCAGTGTCAGAGCAGTTAACAGCTGGAATGCACTAGGAAGTGATGTGGTGGAGGCTAACTCCGTACACAGTTTCAAATGTAGATATGATAGAGGCCAATAGGCTCAGGAAGCTGTACATTAGTTGATTAACAATTGAGCAGCGAGGAGAGGTTAGAGGCATTAAATATGCCAAAACTAGAAGACAGAAGAAAAAGAGGTGATATGATCACTACATACAAAATAGTAACAGGAATTGATAAAATCGATAGGGAAGATTTCCTGAGACCTGGAACTTTAAGAACAAGAGGTCATATATTTAAAGTAGCTAAACACAGATGCCGAAGAAATATAAGAAAATTCACTTTTGCAAACAGAGTGGTAGACGGTTGGAACAAGTTAAGTGAGAAAGTGGTGGAGGCCAAGACCATCAGTAGTTTCAAAGCGTTATATGAAAAAGAATGCTGGGAAGACGGGACACCACGAGCGTAGCTCTCATCCTGTAACTACACTTAGGTAATTACACACACACACACACACACACACACACACACACACACACACACACACACACACACACACACACACACACACACACACACAGCATGGAGTCCATATCTAGTCAAGGATAAGACTAAACTGGAAAAGGTTCAAAGGTTTGCCACCAGACTAGTACCCGAGCTGAGAGGTATGAGCTACGAGGAGAGACTACAGGAATTTAACCTCACATCGCTGGAAGACAGAAGAGTTAGGGGGGACATGATCACCACATTCAACATTCTCAAGGGAATTGATAGGGTAGATAAAGACAGGCTATTTAATACAAGGGGCACACGAACTAGGGGACACAGGTGGAAACTGAGCGCCCAAATGAGCCACAGAGATATTAGAAAGAACTTTTTTAGCGTCAGAGTGGTTGACAAATGAAATGCATTAGGAAGTGATGTGGTGGAGGCTGACTTCATACACAATTTCAAATGTCGATATGATAGAGCCCAATAGGCTCAGGAATCTGTACACCTGTTGATTGAAGGTTGAGAGGCGGGACCAAAGAGCCAGAGCTCAACCCCCGCAAACACAACTAGGTGAGTACAACTAGGTGAGTACATACACACACACACACACACACACACACACGCACGCACACACACACACACACATAACATAACTAAGAGGCATGAGTTACGAGGAAAGGCTGCGGGAAATGCACCTTACGACACTGGAAAACAAAGAAGTACGGGGAAACATGATCACTACCTACAAAATCCTCAGGGGAATCTACCGGGTAGACAAGGATAAGCTATTCAACACTGGTGGTATGCGAACAAGGGGACACAGGTGGAAACTGAGTACCCACATGAGCCTTAGGCACGTTAGAAAGAACTTTTTCAGTGTCAGAGTAGTTAGCAGATGGAATGCATTAGGCAGTGATGTGGTGGAGGCTGACTCCATACACAGTTTCAAATGTAGATATGACAGAGCCCAGTAGGCTCAGGAATCTGTACACCAGTTGATTGACAGTTGAGAGGCGGGACCAAAGAGCCAAAGCTCAAGCACAAATAGGTGAGTACACACACACACACACACACACACACACACACACACACACACACACACACACACACACACACACACACACACACACACACAGGAAATCAGGAAATCACAGCCCCCAACACAACAGTCCCAAAAACAAGAGGGGAACCCACAACCAGCATCCTAGCAACACCAGAGGGAAATACAGCACCGTCACCCTTCTCTGCATAGAAACCCTTCCACCCCTCACCCTACCTGCCCCCACTCAAATGCTCACTCAAAAGCCCACCCGATTCAGACCTTGTTACCCCACCCCCATTCCCATTATGTCCCCCGTCCCTTCTTTCCCCAAGCGTCCACCTCCCCCTTCATTCTCTACCCCTCCCTATCCCTCCTCCCCCTGTATCCTCCATGTCCCCCCTACCTCCTTACCCATTCCCTACCTGTCCCCCCTTCCCTTGGACTCCCCAACCCCCACCCCAAAATCCACGGAAACCTTGTTAACCACCTCACAGATCCTTACACCTATTGAACAACTTCCTCCAGCAGCTGAACGCTCACCGTGAAGGGGACAAGAGAATGAACAGAAGAAAGTGAGCTTCAAGGCAATGTACACAGATGGGATTACGAATAAAACAAGTGAACTTGGAGAATGGGCACTAGAAGAAAACCCAGACATAAAAGCACTCACAGAAACAAAGCTAACGAAAACCATAACAAATGCAGTGTTCCCACAGGACTACTATATAGTGAGGAAAGAGAGAGAAGGAAGAGGAGGAGGTGGTGTAGCTTTGCTGATAAGAAAAAGTTGGAGTTTTGAAGAGATGGTTGTTCAGAGCTGTGAAGGTTTCAGTAACTACATAACGGGTGCCATAACAATTGGAGGACAAAAAATTTAAGTAATAGTCATATATACCCTCCAACAAACGACAGAAGACCCAGACATAAATATGATAGAAACAACATGGCCACCATCAATATAACAGAGAGAGCAGCTTCTGTGGCTAGCAGGAACGGATCCAGACTACAAATCATGAGAGACTTCAACCACGGGAAGATAGATTGGGAGAACAGAGACCCACATGGAGAGCTAAGCTGCTGGACGAAGAAACAAGAAACTTTCTAAGCCAATACAACAAGGGACCGACAAGATTGAGAGGAGGGAATGAACCAACTATGCTTGATCTGATATTTACCCTAAATGAGTCAGATATAAGGGAGGAGGGGAGAAGTTAGGGAGCGAATAATAGGAGAGGGCGGTGAATGGAACGGGAAAGAAAGGATGGGGTGATAGGTAGCTGGAAAGAGTTGGAAGCCCCCTTAGGAATGAGTGATCCCAGTGAATTGATCTTTGAGTACCTGGTAGATCTTGGAATTATCTCCCAAAGAACAGAACTGGGAAATAACTGGCTGGCGTACCGAAATTGAAATTATAAGGAGATGTGAAAATTCCTAGGGGATATACCATGGGACACAGAACTCACAACTAAGTCCGAACAAGACATGATGGAGTATGTCACCCAAAAGTGTCAAGAGGCAGTAAACAGGTTTATCCCAGCCCGACAGGAAAAAACCGAGAAACAAAGGAAGAATCCGTGGTTTAATAGGGCTTGTATGAAAGCAAAGGAATTGGACAAAAGGGCGTGGAGGAACTTCCGAAATAACAGAACACCAGACAGAAGAGAGAGATACCAGAGAACAAGGAACGAGTATGTTAGTGTGAGAAGAAAAGCTGAGAAAGAGTATGAAAAGGATATAGCTAATAAAGCCAAGACCGAACCAAAGCAACTTCATAGTCACATCAGGAGGAAAGCAACAGTGAAGGAACAGGTGATGAAACTTAGGACGGGTGAGGACAGGTACACAGAGAATGACAAAGAGGTGTGTGAGGAACTCAACAAGAGGTTCCAGGAGGTCTTCACAATAGACCAAAGCGAGGTCACTGCTCTAGGAGAGGTATCAATAAACCAGGCGGCCTTGGAAAGGTTCAAAATTACAAGAGATGAGGTCAAGAGGCACCTGTTAGGTCTGAACTTGAGAAAGTTTATTGGCTCGGACGGAACCTCACCATGGGTATTGAAAGAGTGTGCAGGAGCCCTTTGCTTGCCACTCTCCATAGTGTATAGTTGGTCACTGGAAATAGGAGACCAACCAAAAATATAGAAGAGGGCTAATGTAGCCCCAATATGCAAAAGGGTGACAGACAAAAGGCACTGAACTACAGACCAGTGTCCTTAACTTGTATACCATGCAAGGTGAGGGAGAAGATCATGAGAAAAAACCTAGGAACACAACTGGAGAGAAAGGACTTCGTGGCAACCCATCAACATGGGTTAAGGGAGGGTAAATCTTGCCATACAGGCTTAATAGAATTCTATGATTAGGTGACAAAGATTAAGCAAGAAAGAGAAGGATGGGCGGACTGCATTTTTTTGGACTGTCAGAAAGTCTTTGACTCAGTATCCCATAAAAGGCTGATGCCTAAGCTGGAGAAACAGGCAGGGGTAACTGGTAGGGCGCTCCAGTGGATAAGGGAGTACCTAAGCAATAGGAAGCAGAGAGTTACAGTGACGGGTGAGACCTCAGATTGGCGTGAAGTCACCAATGTAGTCCCACAGGACTCTGCACTCGGACCTATCCTGTTTCTGATATACGAAAATGATCTCCCTGAGGGTATAGACTCATTCCTCTCAATGTTTGTTGATGACGTCAAAATTATGAGAAGGACTAACACATTTAGATATATCTGCATATGTGCAGCTACATTTAAATGTATGTTCAAGTCTACGGATCTTTGATGTCACATTTTATTTGCACTGACCCTAAGCTTCCTCCGACTTCAACCTTGGAAAGAAAACATTCTTTTCTTCAGATAGATGGAAGTACCCAGCAGTACCCCAATACTCCTTCCCTCCCATACTCCTTCCCTCCCATACTTCTTCCCTCCCACACTGCTTCCATCCCTAATTCTTTCCCTCTTATACTTCTTCCCTCCCATACTCCTTCCCTCCCATACTTCTTCCCTCCCATACTTCTTCCCTCCCATACTTCTTCCCTCCCATACTTCTTCCCCCATACTCCTTCCCTCCCATACTTCTTCCCTCCCATACTTCTTCCCCCATACTCCTTCCCTCTCATACTTCTTCCCTCCCATACTCCTTCTCTCCCATACTTCTTCCCTCCCATACTTATGACCTACCATACTTCTTCCCATCCATACTTCTGACCACCCATACTTCTTCCCTTCCATACTCTATCCCTCCCATACTCCTTCCCTCCCATACTTCTGACCTCCCATACTTCTTTCCTTCCATACTCTATCCCTCCCATACTCCTTCCCTCCCATACTTCTGACCTCCCATACTTCTTCCTTTCCATACCTCTTCCCTCCCATACTTCTTCCCTCCCATACTGCTTCCCTCCCATATTCTTCCCTCCCATACTTCTTCCCTCCCATAGCTCTTCCCTCCCATACTTCTTCCCTCCCATACTTCTTCCCTCCCATACTTCTTCCCTCCCATAGCTCTTCCCTCCCATACTTCTTCCCTCCCATACTGCTTCCTCCCATATTCTTCCCTCCCATACTTCTTCCCTCCCATATTCTTCCCTCCCATACTTCTTCCCTCCCATAGCTCTTCCCTCCCATACTTCTTCCCTCCCATATTCTTCCCTCCCATACTTCTTCCCTCCCATACTTCTTCCCTCCCATACGTCTTCCCTCCCATACCTCTTCCCTCCCATACTTTTTCCCTCCCATACTGCTTCCCTCCCATATTCTTCCCTCCCATACTTCTTCCCTCCCATACCTCTTCCCTTCCATACTTCTTCCCTCCCATACCTCTTCCCTCCCATACCTCTTCCCTCCCATACTTCTTCCCTCCCATACTGCTTCCCTCCCATACTTCTTCCCTCCCATACTTCTTCCCTCCCATACTTCTTCCCTCCCATAGCTCTTCCCTCCCATACTTCTTCCCTCTCATACTGCTTCCCTCCCATATTCTTCCCTCCCATACTTCTTCCCTCCCATAGCTCTTCCCTCCCATACTTCTTCCCTCCCATATTCTTCCCTCCCATACTTCTTCCCTCCCATACTTCTTCCCTCCCATACTTCTTCCCTCCCATACTTCTTCCCTCCCATACCTCTTCCCTCCCATACTTTTTCCCTCCCATACTGCTTCCCTCCCATATTCTTCCCTCCCATACTTCTTCCCTCCCATACCTCTTCCCTTCCATACTTCTTCCCTCCCATACTTCTTCCCTCCCATACCTCTTCCCTCCCATACTTCTTCCCTCCCATACTTCTTCCCTCCCATATTCTTCCCTCCCATACTTCTTCCCTCCCATATTCTTCCCTCCCATACTCCTTCCCTCCCATACTCCTTCCCTCCCATACTCCTTCCCTCCCATACTTCTTCCCTCCCATACTTCTTCCCTCCCATACTTCTTCCCTCCCATACTTCTTCCCTCCCATACTTCTTTCCTCCCATACTGCTTCCCTCCCATACTTCTTCCCTCCCATACTCCTTCCCTCCCATACTTCTTCCCTCCCATACTTCTTCCCATCCATACTCCTTCCCTCCCATACTTCTTCCCTCCCATACTCCTTCCCTCCCATACTTCTTCCCTCCCATAATTCTTCCCATCCATACTCCTTCCCTCCCATACTTCTTCCCTCCCATACTCCTTCCCTCCCATACTTCTTCCCTCCCATACTTCTTCCCTTCCATACTCCTTCCCTCCCATACTTCTTCCCTCCCATACTTCTTCCTTCCATACTCCATCCCTCCCATACTTCTTCCCTCCCATACATCTTCCCTCCTATACTTCTTCTCTCCCATACTTCTTCCCTCCTATACTTCTTCCCTCCCATACTTCTTCCCTCCCATACATCTTCCCTCCCATACTTCTTCCCTCCCATACTTCTTCCCTCCCATACTTCTTCCCTTCCATACTCCTTCCCTCCCATACTTCTTCCCTCCCATACTTCTTCCTTCCATACTCCTTCCCTCCCACACTTCTTCCCTCCCATACATCTTCCCTCCTATACTTCTTCCCTCCCATACTTCTTCCCTTCCATACTCCTTCCCTCCCATACTTCTTCCCTCCCATACTTCTTCCTTCCATAGTCCTTCCCTCCCATACTTCTTCCCTCCCATACATCATCCCTCCTATACTTCTTCCCTCCCATACTTCTTCCCTCCTATACTTCTTCCCTCCCATACTTCTTCCCTCCCATACTTCTTCCCTCCCATACTTCTTCCCTCTCATACTTCTTCCCTCCCATACTTCTTCCCTCCCATACTTCTTCCTTCCATACTCCTTCCCTCCCATACTTCTTCCCTCCCATACATCTTCCCTTCCATACTTCTTCCCTCCCATACTTCTTCCCTCCCATACCTCTTCCCTCCCATACTTTTTCCCTCCCATACTGCTTCCCTCCCATATTCTTCCCTCTCATACTTCTTCCCTCCGATACCTCTTCCCTTCCATACTTCTTCCCTCCCATACCTCTTCCCTCCCATACCTCTTCCCTCCCATACTTCTTCCCTCCCATACTGCTTCCCTCCCATATTCTTCCCTCCCATACTTCTTCCCTCCCATAGCTCTTTCCTCCCATACTTCTTCCCTCCCATACTTCTTCCCTCCCATACTTCTTCCCTCCCATAGCTCTTCCCTCCCATTCTTCTTCCCTCTCATACTGCTTCCCTACCATATTCTTCCCTCCCATACTCCTTCCCTCCCATACTCCTTCCCTCCCATACTTCTTCCCTCCCATACTTCTTCCCTCCCATACTTCTTCCCTCCCATAGCTCTTCCCTCCCATTCTTCTTCCCTCTCATACTGCTTCCCTACCATATTCTTCCCTCCCATACTCCTTCCCTCCCATACTCCTTCCCTCCCATACTTCTTCCCTCCTATACTTCTTCCCTCCCATACTTCTTCCCTCCCATACTTCTTCCCTCCCATACTTCTTCCCTCTCATACTTCTTCCCTCCCATACTTCTTCCCTCCCATACTTCTTCCTTCCATACTCCTTCCCTCCCATACTTCTTCCCTCCCATACATCTTCCCTTCCATACTTCTTCCCTCCCATACTTCTTCCCTCCCATACCTCTTCCCTCCCATACTTTTTCCCTCCCATACTGCTTCCCTCCCATATTCTTCCCTCTCATACTTCTTCCCTCCGATACCTCTTCCCTTCCATACTTCTTCCCTCCCATACCTCTTCCCTCCCATACTTCTTCCCTCCCATACTTCTTCCCCCATACTCCTTCCCTCTCATACTTCTTCCCTCCCATACTCCTTCTCTCCCATACTTCTTCCCTCCCATACTTATGACCTACCATACTTCTTCCCATCCATACTTCTGACCACCCATACTTCTTCCCTTCCATACTCTATCCCTCCCATACTCCTTCCCTCCCATACTTCTGACCTCCCATACTTCTTTCCTTCCATACTCTATCCCTCCCATACTCCTTCCCTCCCATACTTCTGACCTCCCATACTTCTTCCTTTCCATACCTCTTCCCTCCCATACTTCTTCCCTCCCATACTGCTTCCCTCCCATATTCTTCCCTCCCATACTTCTTCCCTCCCATAGCTCTTCCCTCCCATACTTCTTCCCTCCCATACTTCTTCCCTCCCATACTTCTTCCCTCCCATAGCTCTTCCCTCCCATACTTCTTCCCTCCCATACTGCTTCCTCCCATATTCTTCCCTCCCATACTTCTTCCCTCCCATATTCTTCCCTCCCATACTTCTTCCCTCCCATAGCTCTTCCCTCCCATACTTCTTCCCTCCCATATTCTTCCCTCCCATACTTCTTCCCTCCCATACTTCTTCCCTCCCATACGTCTTCCCTCCCATACCTCTTCCCTCCCATACTTTTTCCCTCCCATACTGCTTCCCTCCCATATTCTTCCCTCCCATACTTCTTCCCTCCCATACCTCTTCCCTTCCATACTTCTTCCCTCCCATACCTCTTCCCTCCCATACCTCTTCCCTCCCATACTTCTTCCCTCCCATACTGCTTCCCTCCCATACTTCTTCCCTCCCATACTTCTTCCCTCCCATACTTCTTCCCTCCCATAGCTCTTCCCTCCCATACTTCTTCCCTCTCATACTGCTTCCCTCCCATATTCTTCCCTCCCATACTTCTTCCCTCCCATAGCTCTTCCCTCCCATACTTCTTCCCTCCCATATTCTTCCCTCCCATACTTCTTCCCTCCCATACTTCTTCCCTCCCATACTTCTTCCCTCCCATACTTCTTCCCTCCCATACCTCTTCCCTCCCATACTTTTTCCCTCCCATACTGCTTCCCTCCCATATTCTTCCCTCCCATACTTCTTCCCTCCCATACCTCTTCCCTTCCATACTTCTTCCCTCCCATACTTCTTCCCTCCCATACCTCTTCCCTCCCATACTTCTTCCCTCCCATACTGCTTCCCTCCCATATTCTTCCCTCCCATACTTCTTCCCTCCCATATTCTTCCCTCCCATACTCCTTCCCTCCCATACTCCTTCCCTCCCATACTCCTTCCCTCCCATACTTCTTCCCTCCCATACTTCTTCCCTCCCATACTTCTTCCCTCCCATACTTCTTCCCTCCCATACTTCTTTCCTCCCATACTGCTTCCCTCCCATACTTCTTCCCTCCCATACTCCTTCACTCCCATACTTCTTCCCTCCCATACTTCTTCCCATCCATACTCCTTCCCTCCCATACTTCTTCCCTCCCATACTCCTTCCCTCCCATACTTCTTCCCTCCCATACTTCTTCCCATCCATACTCCTTCCCTCCCATACTTCTTCCCTCCCATACTCCTTCCCTCCCATACTTCTTCCCTCCCATACTTCTTCCCTTCCATACTCCTTCCCTCCCATACTTCTTCCCTCCCATACTTCTTCCTTCCATACTCCATCCCTCCCATACTTCTTCCCTCCCATACATCTTCCCTCCTATACTTCTTCTCTCCCATACTTCTTCCCTCCTATACTTCTTCCCTCCCATACTTCTTCCCTCCCATACTTCTTCCCTCCCATACTTCTTCCCTCCCATACTTCTTCCCTCCCATACTTCTTCCCTTCCATACTCCTTCCCTCCCATACTTCTTCCCTCCCATACTTCTTCCTTCCATACTCCTTCCCTCCCACACTTCTTCCCTCCCATACATCTTCCCTCCTATACTTCTTCCCTCCCATACTTCTTCCCTTCCATACTCCTTCCCTCCCATACTTCTTCCCTCCCATACTTCTTCCTTCCATAGTCCTTCCCTCCCATACTTCTTCCCTCCCATACATCATCCCTCCTATACTTCTTCCCTCCCATACTTCTTCCCTCCTATACTTCTTCCCTCCCATACTTCTTCCCTCCCATACTTCTTCCCTCCCATACTTCTTCCCTCTCATACTTCTTCCCTCCCATACTTCTTCCCTCCCATACTTCTTCCTTCCATACTCCTTCCCTCCCATACTTCTTCCCTCCCATACATCTTCCCTTCCATACTTCTTCCCTCCCATACTTCTTCCCTCCCATACCTCTTCCCTCCCATACTTTTTCCCTCCCATACTGCTTCCCTCCCATATTCTTCCCTCTCATACTTCTTCCCTCCGATACCTCTTCCCTTCCACACTTCTTCCCTCCCATACCTCTTCCCTCCCATACCTCTTCCCTCCCATACTTCTTCCCTCCCATACTGCTTCCCTCCCATATTCTTCCCTCCCATACTTCTTCCCTCCCATAGCTCTTTCCTCCCATACTTCTTCCCTCCCATACTTCTTCCCTCCCATACTTCTTCCCTCCCATAGCTCTTCCCTCCCATTCTTCTTCCCTCTCATACTGCTTCCCTACCATATTCTTCCCTCCCATACTCCTTCCCTCCCATACTCCTTCCCTCCCATACTTCTTCCTTCCCATACTTCTTCCCTCCCATACTTCTTCCCTCCCATACTTCTTCCCTCCCATACTTCTTTCCTCCCATACTGCTTCCCTCCCATACTTCTTCCCTCCCATACTCCTTCCCTCCCATACTTCTTGCCTCCCATACATCTTCCCTTCCATACTCCTTCCCTCCCATACTTCTTCCCTCCCATACTTCTTCCCTCCCATACTGCTTCCCTCCCATACTTCTTCCCTCCCATACTCCTTCCCTCCCATACTTCTTCCCTCCCATACTTCTTCCCTTCCATACTCCTTCCCTCCCATACTTCTTCCCTCCCATACTTCTTCCTTCCATACTCCATCCCTCCCATACTTCTTCCCTCCCATACATCTTCCCTCCTATACTTCTTCTCTCCCATACTTCTTCCTCCTATACTTCTTCCCTCCCATACTTCTTCCCTCCCATACATCTTCCCTCCCATACTTCTTCCCTCCCATACTTCTTCCCTCCCATACTTCTTCCCTTCCATACTCCTTCCCTCCCATACTTCTTCCCTCCCATACTTCTTCCTTCCATACTCCTTCCCTCCCATACTTCTTCCCTCCCACACTGCTTCCATCCCTAATTCTTTCCCTCTTATACTTCTTCCCTCCCATACTCCTTCCCTCCCATACTTCTTCCCTCCCATACTTCTTCCCTCCCATACTTCTTCCCTCCCATACTTCTTCCCCCATTCTCCTTCCCTCCCATACTTCTTCCCTCCCATACTTCTTCCCCCATACTCCTTCCCTCTCATACTTCTTCCCTCCCATACTCCTTCTCTCCCATACTTCTTCCCTCCCATACTTATGACCTACCATACTTCTTCCCATCCATACTTCTGACCACCCATACTTCTTCCCTTCCATACTCTATCCCTCCCATACTCCTTCCCTCCCATACTTCTGACCTCCCATACTTCTTTCCTTCCATACTCTATCCCTCCCATACTCCTTCCCTCCCATACTTCTGACCTCCCATACTTCTTCCTTTCCATACCTCTTCCCTCCCATACTTCTTCCCTCCCATACTGCTTCCCTCCCATATTCTTCCCTCCCATACTTCTTCCCTCCCATAGCTCTTCCCTCCCATACTTCTTCCCTCCCATACTTCTTCCCTCCCATACTTCTTCCCTCCCATAGCTTTTCCCTCCCATACTTCTTCCCTCCCATACTGCTTCCCTCCCATATTCTTCCCTCCCATACTTCTTCCCTCCCATATTCTTCCCTCCCATACTTCTTCCCTCCCGTAGCTCTTCCCTCCTATACTTCTTCCCTCCCATATTCTTCCCTCCCATACTTCTTCCCTCCCATACTTCTTCCCTCCCATACTTCTTCCCTCCCATACCTCTTCCCTCCCATACTTTTTCCCTCCCATACTGCTTCCCTCCCATATTCTTCCCTCCCATACTTCTTCCCTCCCATACCTCTTCCCTTCCATACTTCTTCCCTCCCATACCTCTTCCCTCCCATACCTCTTCCCTCCCATACCTCTTCCCTCCCATACTTCTTCCCTCCCATACTGCTTCCCTCCCATACCTCTTCCCTTCCATACTTCTTCCCTCCCATACCTCTTCCCTCCCATACCTCTTCCCTCCCATACTTCTTCCCTCCCATACTGCTTCCCTCCCATATTCTTCCCTCCCATACTTCTTCCCTCCCATAGCTCTTCCCTCCCACACTTCTTCCCTCCCATACTTCTTCCCTCCCATACTTCTTCCCTCCCATAGCTCTTCCCTCCCATACTTCTTCCCTCTCATACTGCTTCCCTCCCATATTCTTCCCTCCCATACTTCTTCCCTCCCATAGCTCTTCCCTCCAATACTTCTTCCCTCCCATATTCTTCCCTCCCATACTTCTTCCCTCCCATACTTCTTCCCTCTCATACTTCTTCCCTCCCATACTTCTTCCCTCCCATACCTCTTCCCTCCCATACTTCTTCCCTCCCATACTTCTTCCCTCCCATACCTCTTCCCTTCCATACTTCTTCCCTCCCATACTTCTTCCCTCCCATACCTCTTCCCTCCCATACTTCTTCCCTCCCATACTGTTTCCCTCCCATATTCTTCCCTCCCATACTTCTTCCCTCCCATATTCTTCCCTCCCATACTCCTTCCCTCCCATACTCCTTCCCTCCCATACTCCTTCCCTCCCATACTCCTTCCCTCCCATACTCCTTCCCTCCCATACTCCTTCCCTCCCATACTCCTTCCCTCCCATACTCCTTCCCTCCCATACTCCTTCCCTCCCATACTCCTTCCCTCCCATACTTCTTCCCTCCCATACTTCTTCCCTCCCATACTTCTTCCCTCCCATATTTCTTCCCTCCCATACTTCTTTCCTCCCATACTGCTTCCCTCCCATACTTCTTCCCTCCCATACTCCTTCCCTCCCATACTTCTTCCCTCCCATACTTCTTCCCTTCCATACTCCTTCCCTCCCATACTTCTTCCCTCCCATACTCCTTCCCTCCCATACTTCTTCCCTCCCATACTTCTTCCCTTCCATACTCCTTCCCTCCCATACTTCTTCCCTCCCATACTTCTTCCTTCCATACTCCATCCCTCCCATACTTCTTCCCTCCCATACATCTTCCCTCCTATACTTCTTCTCTTCCATACTTCTTCCCTCCTATACTTCTTCCCTCCCATACTTCTTCCCTCCCATACATCTTCCCTCCCATACTTCTTCCCTCCCATACTTCTTCCCTCCCATACTTCTTCCCTTCCATACTCCTTCCCTCCCATACTTCTTCCCTCCCATACTTCTTCCTTCCATACTCCTTCCCTCCCATACTTCTTCCCTCCCATACATCTTCCCTCCTATACTTCTTCCCTCCCATACTTCTTCCCTTCCATACTCCTTCCCTCCCATACTTCTTCCCTCCCATACTTCTTCCTTCCATAGTCCTTCCCTCCCATACTTCTTCCCTCCCATACATCTTCCCTCCTATACTTCTTCCCTCCCATACTTCTTCCCTCCTATACTTCTTCCCTCCCATACTTCTTCCCTCCCATACTTCTTCCCTCCCATACTCCTTCCCTCCCATACTTCTTCCCTCCCATACTTCTTCCCTCCTATACTCCTTCCCTCCCATACTTCTTCCCTCCCATACTCCTTCCCTCCCATACTTCTTCCCTCCCATACTTCTTCCCTCCCATACTTCTTCCCTCCCATACTTCTTCCCTCCCATACTTCTTCCCTCCTATACTCCTTCCCTCCCATACTTCTTCCCTCCCATACTTCTTCCCTCCTATACTCCTTCCCTCCCATACTTCTTCCCTCCCATACTTCTTCCCTCCCATACTTCTTCCCTCCTATACTCCTTCCCTCCTTCTCTTTCTCTCGTTCCCTCCCCTTTATCCTTCCCGTTCTCTCTTCCAGTGGACTAAACATGTTCCCATAATTATGAATCGACATACTCGATGTTGAATTAGTGTTATCGACATTGACTCGACATCGATAATAGCTTAGAACTCCGTTGGTAAACACTCCATGGAAAATCAAACCTACATATCAGACATCACAAGAGCCACTGGTTGTCGCTATTAGAGGCAGTCTTAAGGAGGCATAAGGGATCGAACCCCAACCACCCAATGACACTCGTCATACCATCACACTTCACCATGAAGTGTTGCACGAGGCTTATCACAACCATCTGGCCAACAACCTCAAACAAGCAGATATTATCTGTTATCGATAGATTAATCTATATCAAATGTATCTTTATTACACAGCCTATTGAAGTTGGTGAACACATCTATGTTGTCAGCCACAGTTTGGTCGAGTATTAGGATTATTTATTACATATGACGCTTGTAAAATGGTGTGAACGGGCTAGGAAACAATGTAAGCCAAAGGAGACATGCTTCTGACATGCGAGATACTCAAGAGTGAGAGAACAAAGCCAACAATTTAGATTGGAAAGGAATATAACAAGATCTAGCAATTCTCCAGGCCAAGCTATAAGCCATAATTTCTTCCTCTTGTAATGGGACCTCTATCACCATCGCCCAACGAGTGAAGGTTGGATGCTTGTGGTGTTGTATACGCTGCTAGGCACAGGTTAGGTAATATGAAAATATCCTCGAATAATGAAATTGGTATAATATTTTGAATAACATTTTTTGATGTTTTAATAAAAATGATAAACCCACAACATTCATCAATAAATAATTGAGTAGGAGTTGAAAGCACTGTGCCTGTATAAGGCACTCTGATCTTTACCACTGGACCTGTATGGAGCACCCGAATCCCTACAACTACCTGTATAAGGCACTCGGATCCCAAGTACGGTATCCACATAAGACATGGTCAGTCAAGAGTCAAAGATCATCCCCCTAATATGTGGGCTTCGTCAGCAATCACCTGGTTCTTGCCATTGCGATTTTCAATATCATGCACTCTTATCACGACCATCGCCAGTGTTTTCTCAGCGGTTAAATGTGACCTTCCATCGCCTTCTCAGGTAGAAATTGCTGAATGTAGTCACTAATTATCCTCGTAGTAGTTGGCATTTCTTCTTTTCCATATGTAGAGGTTACACCCATAAGCATAGGCCTGTACTCACCTATTTGTGCTTGCGGGGGTTGAGCTCTTTGGTCTCCCCTCTCAACATTCACTCAACTGGTGAACAGATTCCTGAGCCTACTGGGCTCAGTCATATCTATATATGAAACTGTGTATGGCGTCAGCCTCCACCACATATCTGACTAATGCATTCCACCTGTTAACTACTCTGACACTGTGTTTCTACTAACTACTCTACTTAACTACTCCCTGTATTTCAGGGATGAAGTGTAAGTGATCATTAAAGAAGACAATTAACAACGAAGGGCCAATCATACTACCGTACGGTGCGCTGGACCAAATAAATGGCTCACAGATTCAAGATCACTTACAATCAGTTCTTAAAGGCAATTCGCTTTTATTCGCTGTAAAATAGATCCCGAGATGCCTAGTGTTTGAAGCTTTACTAGTAATCTAGAATGCCCGAACAAAGGCACCTGCAATGTCCTGTGCAACTGCACAGTTGATCTTGGACTCGTCTAGTGACTGACGCCAATTAGTGGAGACGTTTAGCAACAGATCAGGAGCAGAACAACTTTTTCTACAACCATATTTGTTGACCACAAAGTAATATATGGTAAACAAAAAAGATAAATTATCATTTGCTAAGAGACTAATTCTCTCTCTGAATACCAAACAGCTCTCGCTCAATAGTTAGGAGAAAGTCATAAGTAAAAATACAAAACCCAGAGTGTGATCTTTGTGCTGTGTGTGGGAACACTGAAGAAAGTGTGCGTAAATCAGGGAGAGGGCTCATCCTCTTCGCTCCCTATTAAGTTTAAAGCAAAACCGAGTGAATTATACATCCTGAGACAACTCTCTCCCCGGATAATGATGAATTAGGTCCTGAGTCAGTTTTCCCATCAAAATTTAATTCCGGATCTTTTGTCTGGAGAGATATTTATCACTGGCGTGGTTTGAAGAGCTTATTCAGGTGAGGAAGACATTCACTAGGTATGTGTGTGTGTGTTTGTTTGTGTGTGTGTGTGTGTGTGTGTGTGTGTGTGTGTGTGTGTGTGTGTGTGTGTGTGTGTGTGTGTGTGTGTGTACTCAACTAGTTGTGTTTGCGGGGGTTGAGTTCTGGCTCTTTGGTCCCGCCTCTCAACCGTCAATCAACAGGTGTGTGTGTTTGTTTGTGTGTGTGTGTGTGTTTACTCACCTAGTTGTACTCACCTAGTTGTGTTTGCTGGGGTTGAGCTCTGGCTCTTTGGTCCCGCCTCTCAACCGTCAATCAACACGTGTACAGATCCCTGAGCCTATTGGGCTCTATCATATCTACACTTGAAACTGTGTATGGAGTCAGCCTCCACCACATCACCTCATAATGCATTCCATTTGTCAACCACTCTGACACTAAAAAAGTTCTTTCTAATATGTCTGTGGCTCATTTGGGCGCTCAGTTTCCACCTGTGTCCTCTAGTGCGTGTGCCCCGTGTGTTAAATAGCCTGTCTTTATCTACCCTATCAATTCCCTTGAGAATCTTGAATGTGGTGATCATGTCCCCCCTAACTCTTCTGTGTGCGTGTGTGAGTGTGTGTGTGTGTGTGTGTGTGTGTGTGTGTGTGTGTGTGTGTGTGTGTGTGTGTGTGTGTGTGTGTGTGTGTGTGTGTGTGTGTGTGTGTGTTCATTCACCTAGGCCTGTACTCACCTATTTGTGCTTACAGGGGTTTAGCTCTTACTCTTTCGGCCCGCCTCTCAATTGTCAATCAATCAATGATTTTTTTCTCACACACACACACACACACGCACACACACACACACACACACACGCACACACACACACCCACACACACACACACACGCACACACACACACACATGGCGGGATCCAAGAGTCAATGCTCGATCCTGCAAGCACAAATAGGTGAGTACACACACACACACCTTTCCTTTCCTTCCTGTCCTCCCTCCCCTTTCACCCCATACCCTCCCTGTCCCTCCCCCTTCACTGGATCCCCCGCCTCTCATCCCAGTATCCTCTGAGACCCTGTTATCCACCTCACAGGTCCTCGCACCCATGAAACAGCTTCCCCCAACAGCAGAACACTCACCAAGGAGGCGATTTGAGAAGGGACAGAAGAAAGTGAGCCTCAAAGCAATGTACACTAACATAGATGGAATTACAAATAAAGCAAATGAGCTTGGAGAACGGGTACTAGAGGAAAACCCAGACATAATGGCCCTCACAGAAACAAAGCTAACGAAAACGATAACAAACGCAGTGTTCCCACAGGACTATTATGGTATGAGGAAAGAGAGGGAAGGAAGAGGTGGGGGTGGTGTAGCTCTGCTGGTAAGAAAAGGCTGGGATTTTGAGGAGATGGATATTCAGGGCTGTGAAGGTTTCAGTGACTACATAGCAGGTACCGTAACAAATGGAGGGAAAAAAATTATAGTCGTAGTCATATATAATCCACCACCAAATGACAGAAGACCTAGACAGGAATATGATAGAAACAACATGGCCACCATTAACATAATAGAAAGAGCAGCTTCTGTTGCTAGCAGGAATTGATCTGGACTACTAATTATGGGAAGACTTCAACCATGGGAAGATAGATTGGAAGAACAGAGACCCGCATGGAGGACCAGAAACATGGAGAGCTAAGCTGCTGGACGTGGCAACAAGAAACTTTCTAAGCCAGCACATCAAAGAACCAACAAGAATGAGAGAAGATGAACCAGCAATGCTTGATTTGATATTTATCCTAAATGAGTGGGATATAAGGGAAGTTAAGATGAAAGCGCCCTTGGGAATGAGTGACCACAGTGTATTGAACTTTAAGTACCTGATAGAGCTAAGAATTATCTCACCCAAAAAAGAACTAGGAATCAAAAGGCTGGCATACCGAAAGGGGAATTATGAACAGATGAGAAGTTTCCTAAGTGAAATACCTTGGGACACAGACCTCAGAGATAAGTCTGTACTGGATATGATGGACTATGTTACCCAAAAGTGTCAGGAGGCAGTAAACTGGTTCATCCCGGCCCAAAGGGAAAAATCCGAGAAGCAACAGCAGAATCCATGGTATAATAGGGCATGTATAGAAGCGAAGAAACTGAACAAAAGAGCGTCGAGGAACTTCCGGAATAACAGAACACCAGAGAGCAGAGAGAGATACCAGAGAACCAGGAATGAGTACGTCAGGGTGAGAAGAGAAGCAGAGAAAAGTTTTGAAAATTATATAGCAAACAAAGCCAAGACCAAACCATAGCTACTCCACAGTCACATCAGAAGGAAAACAACAGTGAAAGAACAGGTATTGAAACTTAGAACAGGCAAAGACAGGTATACAGAGAATTACAGAGGTGTGTGAAGAACTCAACAAGAGGTTCCAGGAGGTCTTCACAATAGAACAAGGTGAGGTCACTGTGCTAGGAGAAAGGGAGGTAAACCAGGCGGCCTTAAAAGAGTTCGAAATTACGAGAGAGGTCAAGAGACACCTGCTGGATCTGGATGTTAGAAAGGCTGTTGGTCCAGACGGGATCTCACCATGGGTATCGAAAGAGTGTACATGAGCACTTTGCTTGCCACTCTCCATAGTGTAAAGTAGGTCACTGGAAACGGGAGACCTACCAGAAATATGGAAGACTGCTAATGTAGTACCAATATTTAAAAAGGGTGACAGACAAGAGGCACTGAACTACAGGCCAGTGTCCTTAACATGTATACCATGCAAGGTGATGGGGAAGATTGTGAGAAAAAACCTAGTAACACATCTGGAGAGAAGAGACTTCGTGACAACCCATCAACATGGGTTCAGGGAGGGTAAATCTTGCCTTACAGGCTTGATAGAATTCATGATGAATTAGGATAATGATGAATTAGGTCCTGAGTCAGTTTTCCCATCAAAATTTAATTCCGGATCTTTTGTCTGGAGAGATATTTATCACTGGCGTGGTTTGAAGAGCTTATTCAGGTGAGGAAGACATTCACTAGGTATGTGTGTGTGTGTTTGTTTGTGTGTGTGTGTGTGTGTGTGTGTGTGTGTGTGTGTGTGTGTGTGTGTACTCAACTAGTTGTGTTTGCGGGGGTTGAGTTCTGGCTCTTTGGTCCCGCCTCTCAACCGTCAATCAACAGGTGTGTGTGTTTGTTTGTGTGTGTGTGTGTGTTTACTCACCTAGTTGTACTCACCTAGTTGTGTTTGCTGGGGTTGAGCTCTGGCTCTTTGGTCCCGCCTCTCAACCGTCAATCAACACGTGTACAGATCCCTGAGCCTATTGGGCTCTATCATATCTACACTTGAAACTGTGTATGGAGTCAGCCTCCACCACATCACCTCATAATGCATTCCATTTGTCAACCACTCTGACACTAAAAAAGTTCTTTCTAATATGTCTGTGGCTCATTTGGGCGCTCAGTTTCCACCTGTGTCCTCTAGTGCGTGTGCCCCGTGTGTTAAATAGCCTGTCTTTATCTACCCTATCAATTCCCTTGAGAATCTTGAATGTGGTGATCATGTCCCCCCTAACTCTTCTGTGTGCGTGTGTGAGTGTGTGTGTGTGTGTGTGTGTGTGTGTGTGTGTGTGTGTGTGTGTGTGTGTGTGTGTGTGTGTGTGTGTGTTCATTCACCTAGGCCTGTACTCACCTATTTGTGCTTACAGGGGTTTAGCTCTTACTCTTTCGGCCCGCCTCTCAATTGTCAATCAATCAATGATTTTTTTCTCACACACACACACACACACGCACACACACACACACACACACACGCACACACACACACCCACACACACACACACACGCACACACACACACACATGGCGGGATCCAAGAGTCAATGCTCGATCCTGCAAGCACAAATAGGTGAGTACACACACACACACCTTTCCTTTCCTTCCTGTCCTCCCTCCCCTTTCACCCCATACCCTCCCTGTCCCTCCCCCTTCACTGGATCCCCCGCCTCTCATCCCAGTATCCTCTGAGACCCTGTTATCCACCTCACAGGTCCTCGCACCCATGAAACAGCTTCCCCCAACAGCAGAACACTCACCAAGGAGGCGATTTGAGAAGGGACAGAAGAAAGTGAGCCTCAAAGCAATGTACACTAACATAGATGGAATTACAAATAAAGCAAATGAGCTTGGAGAACGGGTACTAGAGGAAAACCCAGACATAATGGCCCTCACAGAAACAAAGCTAACGAAAACGATAACAAACGCAGTGTTCCCACAGGACTATTATGGTATGAGGAAAGAGAGGGAAGGAAGAGGTGGGGGTGGTGTAGCTCTGCTGGTAAGAAAAGGCTGGGATTTTGAGGAGATGGATATTCAGGGCTGTGAAGGTTTCAGTGACTACATAGCAGGTACCGTAACAAATGGAGGGAAAAAAATTATAGTCGTAGTCATATATAATCCACCACCAAATGACAGAAGACCTAGACAGGAATATGATAGAAACAACATGGCCACCATTAACATAATAGAAAGAGCAGCTTCTGTTGCTAGCAGGAATTGATCTGGACTACTAATTATGGGAAGACTTCAACCATGGGAAGATAGATTGGAAGAACAGAGACCCGCATGGAGGACCAGAAACATGGAGAGCTAAGCTGCTGGACGTGGCAACAAGAAACTTTCTAAGCCAGCACATCAAAGAACCAACAAGAATGAGAGAAGATGAACCAGCAATGCTTGATTTGATATTTATCCTAAATGAGTGGGATATAAGGGAAGTTAAGATGAAAGCGCCCTTGGGAATGAGTGACCACAGTGTATTGAACTTTAAGTACCTGATAGAGCTAAGAATTATCTCACCCAAAAAAGAACTAGGAATCAAAAGGCTGGCATACCGAAAGGGGAATTATGAACAGATGAGAAGTTTCCTAAGTGAAATACCTTGGGACACAGACCTCAGAGATAAGTCTGTACTGGATATGATGGACTATGTTACCCAAAAGTGTCAGGAGGCAGTAAACTGGTTCATCCCGGCCCAAAGGGAAAAATCCGAGAAGCAACAGCAGAATCCATGGTATAATAGGGCATGTATAGAAGCGAAGAAACTGAACAAAAGAGCGTCGAGGAACTTCCGGAATAACAGAACACCAGAGAGCAGAGAGAGATACCAGAGAACCAGGAATGAGTACGTCAGGGTGAGAAGAGAAGCAGAGAAAAGTTTTGAAAATTATATAGCAAACAAAGCCAAGACCAAACCATAGCTACTCCACAGTCACATCAGAAGGAAAACAACAGTGAAAGAACAGGTATTGAAACTTAGAACAGGCAAAGACAGGTATACAGAGAATTACAGAGGTGTGTGAAGAACTCAACAAGAGGTTCCAGGAGGTCTTCACAATAGAACAAGGTGAGGTCACTGTGCTAGGAGAAAGGGAGGTAAACCAGGCGGCCTTAAAAGAGTTCGAAATTACGAGAGAGGTCAAGAGACACCTGCTGGATCTGGATGTTAGAAAGGCTGTTGGTCCAGACGGGATCTCACCATGGGTATCGAAAGAGTGTACATGAGCACTTTGCTTGCCACTCTCCATAGTGTAAAGTAGGTCACTGGAAACGGGAGACCTACCAGAAATATGGAAGACTGCTAATGTAGTACCAATATTTAAAAAGGGTGACAGACAAGAGGCACTGAACTACAGGCCAGTGTCCTTAACATGTATACCATGCAAGGTGATGGGGAAGATTGTGAGAAAAAACCTAGTAACACATCTGGAGAGAAGAGACTTCGTGACAACCCATCAACATGGGTTCAGGGAGGGTAAATCTTGCCTTACAGGCTTGATAGAATTCTACGATCAGGTGACAAAGATTAAGCAAGAAAGAGAAGGATGGGCGGACTGCATTTTTTTGGACTGTCGGAAAGCCTTTGACACAGTATCCCATAAAAGGTTGATGCGTAAGCTGGAGAAACTGGCAGGAGTAACTGGTAGGGCGCTCCAGTTGATAAGGGAGTACCTAAGCAATAGGAAGCAGAGAGTTATAGTGAGGGGTGAGACCTCAGAATGGCGTGAAGTCATCAGTGGAGTCCCACAGGGCTCTGTGCTTGGACCTATCCTGATTCTGATATACGTAAATGATCTCCCAGAGGGTATAGACTCATTCCTCTCAATGTTTGCTGACGACGCCAAAATTATGAGCAGGATTAAGACAGAGGAGGACAGCTTGAGGCTTCAAGAAGACCTGGACAAGCTGCAGGAATGGTCGAATAAATGGCTGTTAGAGTTTAACCCAAGCAAATGTAATGTAATGAAGATAGGGGTAGGAAGCAGGAGACCAGATACAATGTATCACATGGGAGATAAAATACTTCAACAGTCAGAGAGAGAGAAAGACCTGGGGGTTGATATCTCGCCAGACCTGTCCCCTGAAGCTCATATCAAGAGGATAACAGCAGCAGCATAAGCCAGGTTGGCTAACATATGAACGGCCTTTAGAAACTTGGGTAAGGAATCTTTCAGAACATTATATACCACATATGTCAGACCAATCCTGGAGTATGCGGCTCCAGCATGGAGTCCATATCTAGTCAAGCATAAGACTAAACTGGAAAAGGTTCAAAGGTTTGCCACCAGACTAGTACCCGAGCTGAGAGGTAAGAGCTACGAGGAGAGACTACGGGAATTGAACCTCACTTCGTTGGAAGACAGAAGAGTTAGGGGGATATGATCACCACATTCAAGATTCTCAAGTGAATCGACAGGGTTGATCAAGACAGGCTATTTAACACAAGGGGCACACGCAGTAGGGGACACAGGTGGAAACTGAGTGCACAAATGAGCCACAGAGATATTAGAAAGAACTTTTTTAGTGTCAGAGTGGTTGACAAATGGAATGCATTAGGAAGTAATGTGGTGGAGGTTGACTCCAAACACAGTTTCAAGTGTAGATGTGATAGAGCCCAATAGGCTCAGGAAACTGTACACCTGTTGATTGACGGTTGAGAGGCGGGACCAAAGAGCCAGAGCTCAACCCCCGCAGGCACAACTAGGTGAGTACAACTAGGTGAATACACACACACACACACACACACACACACACACACACACACACACACACAAGTGGAAAGTGTAAAGTAATGAAATTAGGCGAAGGGAGCAAAAGGCTGAACACAAGGTACCATCTGGGAGGTGAAGTCGTACAAGAGTCAAATAGAGAGAAAGATCTGGGAGTCGATATCACACCGAACCTGTCCCCAGAGGCCCATATCAAAAGTATATCATCAGCGGCATATGCTAGACTAGCCAATATAAGAACTGCCTTTAGAAACTTGTGTAAGGAATCGTTCAGGACCCTGTATACCACTTATGTAAGACCAATCCCGGAGTATGCAGCTCCTGCCTGGAGTCCATACCTAGTTAAACACAAGACAAAGTTAGAGAAGATTCAGCGGTATGCCACCAGGCTCGTCCCGGAACTGAGAGGAATGAGCTACGAGGAAAGGCTAAGGGAGCTGAACCTCACAACCCTGGAAAACAGAAGAGTAAGGGGAGACATAATAACCACCTACAAAATTCTCAGGGGAATTAACAGGGTGGACAAAGACAAACTCTTCAACGTGGGCGAAACACGAACAAGGGGACACAGGTGGAAACTTAGTACCCAGATGAGCCACAGAGACGTTAGCAAGAATTTTTTCAGTGTCAGGGTAGTTAACAAATGGAATGCATTAAGTAGTGTTGTGGTGGAGGCAGACTCCATACACAGTTTCAAATGTAGATATGATAGAGCCCAATAGGCTCAGGAATCTGTACACCAGTTGATTGACAATTGAGAGGCGGGACCAAAGAGCCAGAGCTCATCTCCCGGAAACACAACTAGGTGAGTACAACTAGATGAGTACACACACACACACACACACACACACACACACACACACACACACACACACACACACACACACACACACAAAGTTGTGTGTGGAGGAGTGATGGATACACTTTTGTTCTCGCATGTTTGAGTTCCTTCCTGCTTCCCTGGAGACTGTGATAATTATTTGTTTGGCCGAAAATGGAAAGACTGCACCATTTGGGCGTCGTTTTCAGTCGGAGTGGGCGAGGAGGAGTAGGGAGGGAGGAGGGGGTTTATATGGATTATAATTGGAGTTCAGCTATATTATAACGTTATCTTGAGGTTATCTTGAGATGATTTCGGGGCTTGGAGTCCCCGCGGCCCGGTCCTCGACCAGGCCTACTTTTTGTTACTCCCCCCCACCAGGAAGCAGCCCGTAGCAGCTGTCTAACTCCCAGGTACCTATTTACAAACTAGGTAAAAGGAACATCAGGGTGAAGAGACATTTTCCCCATATGTCACCGCCTCCACCGGGGATCGAACCCGGAACCTCAGGACTACAAATCCGAAGCGCTGTCCACCCAGCTGTCAGGCGCCCAGTTCGTAGTAACGTAGTAACTATATCAGTGTATCTATAACAAATTAAATTTTAGTAGATTAATCAGTCTCTGATGGGTTGTAAAGGCGACCACTACTTTGATGACCAGCATGCAAGTATACTATAGTATACCTATAGGAATACTACACCTATAGGAGATACTTATAGTATATACCTATACTTATAGGTATATACTATACCTATCGAATACTTATAGGAGTCCATTGTGATATACCTACACAGGAAACCTCGTGGTGTGTGGTGTTGAATGGTACTAATCTGGCAGATTTCAGTTCCTGATTCTAATCATGAATTTCTGCATATATTTCTATTTATTTAGTTTAGTCACGGCCTGACGAATCCCCGGTAATACAGACATTCTCCCAACATACCCCAGGCTTCGTGTTGAAGAATACATTGTTGCCAGGCCTCCGGGTCTGGTGAACGCCTTCGTACAGTCACATAACCAATTTTCAGTAATTGTTCAAATACGCATTTATCACCATTAGTCTAAACAGTAGAATAATCCAACTTTTCTCACCCAACAGAAGTTGCATCAACTATGCACCTCCCTTGTAATACTGAAGTTAGGTTGATTAGTTGGCTTATGGTAAAGGTTTCAGGCCAGTGATTGGTCGGGGCCGAATTGAAATGAGGCCAGTGATTGGTTGGGGCCTTATTGAAGTAAGGCCAGTGATTGGTTGAGGCCTTATTGAAGTAAGGCCAGTGATTGGTTGGGGTCCTATTGAAGTGAGGCCACTGATTGGCTGCATAGTAAATGTAACAGTGATAACCGCGTTTTAATCAGTTGTTTAATCTAGTTCAAATATTAGAGCACTGTTCACCTGAGTCGTTAATGATATTTCAGGCTAGTGATTCGCTATATCATTCTTGTGATCAGGCTGGTGATTGGCTATAGCGCTGGTGTATGGTTGCTTATTGGCTGCGTTATCGATTGGAAACGGGTGATTGGCTGCTAAAATTATGTTATACGATCCCGTTGATTGCCTGCGATAATTTGGTTGTACAGCTCCGATGATTGGCCCTGAAGTTCACGCTATACAAGACCATTAATTACCTGAGTCGTTCTTGTTATACGAGGGCGCTGATTGGCTCTGCCGTTCACCATAGAACATGTTGGCAAAGCGAATTGTTATCGTTCTGAGGATTACCTGATTGGTTGAACATCCCCGGTGGGACAAACAAGCTGATTACCCCCCCCCCCCCCCCCAAGCCTGCTCTGCATGGCTCCCCTCCTAATGGTTCTGTCATTTCCGCATTTCACTTATTCAGGTGCATCATAAAAGAATATTATTTTTTACATTAGAATATCTATTAACTAGCGAGCATAAGAATATCTATTATATCTAGCGAGCATAAGAGACGTTAGCATAAGGCGGGAGCCGGCAAACCTGGTGCCTCGCTTCGGGAAAAAGATAAACGCTCCCGGTGCTTCAAGTTGAGGACGGCTGCCTCAAGCTTGAAATGGATACAGGCACGGGAGAAGGTAGGATGGGCCTCACCGCAGTTGAGGCAGCGAGCTTGGGGAGAAGTGCACTCCGACTTAAGAGTCACCTTCACCCCCACACAAAGGACAAAGAGAGACAGTCCCAGAGGAGCGGAGGGCACCATGCTTAAACCTCCAGCACTTGTTACAAAGCCGAGGAGAAGGAATGTACTCCTGGACAGAGCACCTGGCACCAGCAAGAATGACAGAGGATGGAAGGGTCCTATCATCAAAGGTGATCTTCCCAACTCGAGTGCGGCCATGGCGCTGACGGCGGCGAGAACCCCCAGAGAGAGGGGGGGGTCAAAAGGCGCAGTAGTCACAACGAGAGACTTAGCCGCACCAGGGGACGAAGTGGTCACCACTGGGGGCTTGAGGCTCGACCCAACCACAGAGGAGGGAGGGGAGCTGGGGGAAGAATTCAGGACGGTCAAAGGAGGAGCAAGGTCGGGGCCCAATGCAGCGGGGACTACAGAGCCCGGTCTTCCAATACAGGCCGACTCGGGGGCTTGGTCGTCCACCCCACGAGCCTGAGAGGATACAACTGAAAGAAATTCACCCACGAATGTGCCCCCATATCCACTATGGAGCCACAATTAGAGGCAGGACACCCAACAGGAAGCTATTGCCGATCATGCCGGGGCCTCCTAGGGGTGCGTCGTGAGTATACGCCCCACAAACGCCACCTTAAGAACCGTCAGTCCATCGAGATCGGGTTCAGCGACGAAAGGGGGATTGACAATAAAAGGTTCCCCTAGCTCGAGACGTCGGGTACAACAGTTCTCCGGGTGCAAGAGTATGCTTCCTCAAGCACCCGGGCGTCAAAATAGAAGAAGTCCAAAGGAATAACCAAAACAAGCAAAATGTCGGCAGGAAAAAGATAAGCAGATAGGAGAAGAGGGGGGAGAAAAACGAAACAAAAGGTAAAGTGATCCGGCACAATTAGAGAAGACAGCAGCAGGAGTGCAAGGCCACAAAAGGACAGAGGACTGTCCCACGGAGCATCACGCTCCAGCAGCCGTCCACTAAGCCCCCCTCACGGTGCCAAAGGGCTGGATGGGGAGGGGAGGGGAAGGGGGTTAAGCTGTATCTCTTGGGTCTCGCCTCTCAACTTTAAATGGTGTTAAATGTAACCGAACAAATATTTTGGGGCGATATCTATATTCGAAACTGTTTAAGCTGGCTTCGTTCCTTGTCGTTGAAATTCATTCTCCTTGACATTCTGACAATGAAAATATTTCAATTTTCATTGGAGTTTATTCGATTACTTTCTATTGTACCAAGTCTCCTTATCATTTGACATGTCGGGATTTATGTCTCCCTGTATTGTTTCGCTTTCAGGAATACTAATTTATTTTTTAACTATGTGTCGTTCTTTGTAATTATTCTTCTCAGCTCTGTGACTATCCTGGTAGCATACCTTCATAACTTCTTCGTCTCGTTTATGCTTGGCATTATGATTCCATGCTGGCGTCACATCTTCCGTAGATGGTCTGATATACGTGGTATACAGAATTCTGAGCAATGGTTTCAGATTTATGAGGCAATAAATATGTTGACGAACCTTGTATATATGGTTTAAAGTATCTTTTTGCATCTGGAGATGTTCACCATGTGAGCCTTGTCTGCTTTTTCTCTTCATATAACTTCAGTTTTTTGCATTTGCTGAGTTAAACTCTAACAGCCACCTGATATACTATACTGTACATTTTGCAATTCTCTCTGTAGCTTTGTGTGTTTGTGTGTGTGTGTTGTCTGCGTGTGTGTGTTTGTGTGCGAGTGTTTTCTTTGAGTTATTTGTATATCTCTGCTTGTATGTGTTTGAACTTAATTGTGTATACGTAAACCCATATAGGTGTATATTCACGTGTATATGTATATTTGTCCGATGGTATAGTTATAATTTGTGTATTCTTTTCTCTCATCTCCATCTTTTCTTTTATAAAAGCAATATCATATAAATTTGAACCACAGCTGAAGTGCAAGTTACCCCCACAGTTGCCCTACCTCCCTTCTAATCAACACATCTCCCACTGACAGTAACCACCTCTCACCCACTGTCATCCACTGCCTCCGCTCTCTCACCCACTGTCATCCACTCCCTCTCCTCTCTCACCCACTGTCGACCTCATATTGTTCCCTATCAGAAACTGGAGAAAAATCGAGCAGGAGACTCATTGTCAATGTGGAAGTCAGGTGGCTGTGGCGGTGTTCCATTGAAAGTTGGAGCTGTGTGGTGGGGGCCACTGGAGGGGGCGGCTTTGTGTACTGGGAGGGAGGAAAACTGCTGGGATTACTGCACTGTTTGTTGGGGTGGTGGTGGTGATGGTGGTGGTGGTGGTGGTAGTGGTTCTTGCTTTTGTTGCCGTTGTTTAGTGTTAGTGCAGTAGCTGGTTGATTTTTTTATTTTTATTTGTAAAACAAAGTAAAACAGCGTACATTCAACTATATAAAACAGTAAAGCACAGAATAACAAGGAACACAGAATTACAACAACACATAACAAGGAACACAATGACAACAACACATAACAAGGAACACAAAGTAACAGAACACAAGAGAAACCAAAGGATAAAAAATACATAGGAAAATACATCAAATACACATAAAAACTGCTAGCAAAAACAGCACAAGCAGTAATCCATAAAGTACAAACACATGAGAACAAAAAAGAAAAACAGGAAAACAATGAAACATACAACATGAAACATGAAAAAGACACAATGACATGGTACAAAATAAATACAAAACTAGGAACAAGGCAGCCTGAAGGGCCACACGAGCACTACTACAAGCCAAGACAGACAGGAAATCACAACCGGAACATGCAGGAACCGACAAACACACACACACACACACAAACAGCCCAAGAAACAACATAAGCAACAGAACACAAAACACACACAGCACACTACAACAACAACAACAAAATTGCATGCAGAACACTCACACAAGCACACCGCCCAACAGGGCGAAACCAAACACGGAGACAAACCAAACATAAAACCGCAGACACGGTAACAAAATCACAGTATACAAGTAAACACAGGCACTAACGATACTTGTTTGCAAAATCCTTTGACGGGAAGCGCAAGCAGTACGCCTCCCAGATCAGCTGGACGTCTTCGGACACTGGTTTACCAGGAGACGCACAAGGCCGAGGCATCCAAACAGGCACCCCATAAATAAACCCCTTTAATCTCGGTACCCAAATAGTCGACGAACACCATGGGCCCTCACGCACCCTGTCGTCCCAAACGAGGTCCAAAACCCGTGACTTAGGGACCACACTCCCGTCGGCCGCGAGCAGAGGGAAGTGGTCCACACTAGAAGGTGTCGCACCGGTATCGGCACTGGGAGGTTCCCCGGGCGCCGCACAGGGCTTTGTACCGGCTGGCGCATGAGGCTTCTCACGAGGCCTCTTACGAGGCTTCACACGGGGCTGCACACTAGGGGAACCGCAGAGGCACAGACGAGTCGGGGCCCCCGCCACCGAGCATAGGAGCAGAGGGGAGCCATCAGTAGTAGGCACAGGGGGCGACTCCGGAGGCAGCACAGAGCCCCCCACAGCACCGCCAACATCGGCAGGAGAAGAAGAAAGATCAAACCTCGCCGCATCCTCACATTCCTCTGCCCACGAACGAGGAGGCAAAGCACCCGTATCCGTACGCGAACGCTTGGGGACAGGCCGTTGATCATCGGAGCTGTCACCTCCAGCAGCAGGCACCCAAGAGGAGCCGGCGGCAGGCTGCCTCACAGCCGGGGGAGCACGACCCCACAGAACGTCAGCCTCAACTACACGGGGGACGAGACCGCCACCCACAGAGGAGACAGGAGAAGGAACAGGTGCGTCCGCAGGAGGGAAAGGGGTCCAACACAGGTGAGGAAGTCTGCAGAGACGTCGGAGGCGCAGAATTGGAACCAGGTGCAGAAGCTGGTGGAAGCAACGAGACCGACTGCGCTGGGGGGGGGGGGGGAAGCCGCACACACCACCACCTCGTCGTGTACACCACCATCCACACACTCCGGGCCAACAGCCATCACCGGGTCAGCAGGTGGCAGGGGAACCTCCCCACCCACTCCATCACGAGGTGACAGGTCCTGCGCCACCAACGGGGGAAAATCCTCGTCCCAGAACAAATTAGCAGGTGCAGCCGCGACCCCAGTTTTAATCAGCTGCCAAATGCCCCTCAATGCCACAACAAAAACATTGTCGAGGCTGTCCTGCATAGTGTAGCCTATCAAAGTCACCGCGGAAGGAACAGGAGACTTGAGCCGCAGGCCGAGAGTCCGGGTCCCACACAAGACACCACACCACCAGCCGGCAGAGACGGAGTTCATCCGGATGGAAACGACAGTCCTAAACTGGTCAAAATACCGTCGAAGCAAAGCCTCCGTGAATTCAATCGGCACACCACGCAGGGCCACATACGTCACCGAGCAGCACCGGTCAGATATAGTGACGGTACCACCGTTCCCAGGGAGAGAAAGAGAGCCCCCATCGTAATGGGCCACGAAGTCTCTATAAACAGCAGCGGAGTTAAACTTAACAAGAGCCCGATGGGTAGACAGCAGTTGGAGCCCGTACACATCGGCAACTCGCACACGCAGCCTATCCAACAGGACAATCTCAAGGGCCAGGTAAGACTCACGGCCAGAAAATTCCAGACCCACGGACTCAGAGCAGGGAATAAGGGGGAGGAGGGGTCCCCATGACGCCGACGCAACAACAACACCCTCCCACACGGAACACCTAGCAATAACTGGGGAGCGCCTGGCGATCGCGTACAGACCCCCGGGCGGTCAGGCCAGCAATCATTGATTGGTTGTTTGGTAATGCTGTTCTGTATTATTCTTAGTTTTCTTGTTTTTTGAGTAGGGCCGCGTCGGTCCTGAGGGCACTTGTGGTTTATAATGTACACAAAAGGTGTTGGTGAAATTGTAAGCGTCAATGTAAATATGTTATCATTGTAAACTGCTGAGAGTGAAGAGTTAGAGGAGGTGGTGGTTAAGCCTTCGTGCGGATAACTCGCTGTAGCTGAAGGGTTAATTGCTCGTTGTAGCAATTAAAACATTTAAGACTGAGAATGGGAAGGAGAACACGTAATCATCTTGGTGAGTTTTATTATATTAAAGTTTGTAAGGTCTCGAGGTTTTAGTAACATATATATTTATGGAATACTGCGAGTTTACCTTCTCGTTGTATGCGTGTGTACTCACCGAGTTGTACTCACCTAGTTGTGCATGCGGGAGTTGAGCTTTGGCTCTTTGGTCCCGCCTCTCAACCGTCAATCAACAGGTGACAGGTTCCAGACGTCAATCAACAAGTGTACAGGTTCCTGAGTGTGTGTGTGTGTGTACTCACCTAGTTGTACTCACCTAGTTCTGTTTGCGCAGGTTGAGCTTTGGCTCTTTGGTCCCGCCTCTCAACTGTCAATCAACTGGTGTACAGATTCCTGAGCCTATTGGGCTCTATCATATCTACATTTGAAACTGTGTATGGAGTCAGCCTCCACCACATCACTTCCTAATGCATTCCATTTATCAACCACTCTGACACTAAAAAAAGTTCTTTCTAATATCTCTGTGGCTCATTTGGGCACTCAGTTTCCACCTCTGTCCCCTAGTGCGTGTGCCCCTTGTGTTAAATAGCCTGTCTTTATCTACCTTATGTGTGTGTGTGTGCGTACTTACCTAATACTACTTACCTAATTGTGCTTGTGGGGGTTGAGCTCTGGCTCTTTAGTCTCGCCTCTCAACGGTCAATCAACTGGTGTACAGGTTCCTGAGCCTACTGGGCTCTATCATACCTACACTTGAAGCTGTGTATGGAGTCAGCCTCCACCACATCACTTTTTAATGCATTCCATTTGTCTGCTACTCTTACACTGAAAAAATTCTTTCTAACGTCTCTATGGCTGATTTGGGCACTCAATTTCCACCTGTGTCCCCTAGTGTGTGTGCCCCTTGTGTTAAAAAGTCTGTCTTTATCTACCCTATCAATTCCTCTGAGAATCTTGTTTGTGGTGATCATGTCCCCTCTAACTCTTCTGTCTCCCTGTGACGTGAGGTTTAATTCCCGTAGTCTCTCCTCGTAGCTCATACCCCTCAGTTCGGGTACTAGTCTCGTGGCAAACCCTTGAACATTTTCCAGTTTAGTCTTATGCTTGACTAGATATGGACTACATGCTTGAGCCGCATACTCCAGGATTAATCTGATATATGAGGTATATAATGTTCTGAAAGATTCCTTACACAAGTTTCTAAAGGCCGTTCGTATGTTAGCCAACCTGGCATATGCCACTGATGTTATCCACCTGATATGAGCTTCAGGGGACAGGTCTGGCGTGATATCAACCCCCAGGTCTTTCTCTCTCTCAGACTCTTGAAGTATTTCATCTCCCAAATGATACCTCGTCTGGTCTCCTGTTCCCGACACCTATCTTCATTACATTACCTTTGCTTGGGTTAAACTCTAACAACCATTTGTTCGACCATTCCTGCAGCTTGTCCAGGTCTTCTTGAAGCCTCAAGCTGTCCTATTCTGTCTTAATCATTCTCATAATTTTTGCGTCGTCAGCAAACATTGAGAGGAATGAGTCTATACCCTCAGGGATATTATTTACGTATATCAGAAACAGGATTGATCCGAGTACAAAGCCCTGTGGGACTCCACTGATGACGTCACGCCAATCTGAGGTCTCACTCCTCACTGTATTTCTCTGCTTCCTATTGCTTAGGTACTCCCTTATCCACTGGAGCTCCCTACCAATTACTCCTGCCTGTTTCTCCAGCTTATGCATTAGCTTTTTATGGGGTACTGTGTCAAAGGCTTTCCGACAGTCCAAAAAAATGCTGTCCGCCCATCCTTCTCTTTCTTGCTTAATCTTTATCACCTGATCGTAGAATTCTATTAAGCCTGTAAGGCAAGATTTACCCTCCCTGAACCCATGTTGATAGGCTGTCACGAAATACCTTCTCTCTAGATTTGTTACTAGGTTTGTTCTCACGATCAAGGTGTGTGTGTGTGTGTGTACTCACCTATATGTGCTTGCGGGGGTTGAGCTTTGGCTCTTTGGTCCCGCCTCTCATCTGTCAATCAACTGGTGTACAGATTCCTGAGTCTACTGGGCTCTATCATATCTACACTTAAAACTGTGTATGGAGTTAGCCTCCACCACATCACTGCCTAATGCATTCCATCCGTTAACTACTCTGACACTGAAAAAGTTCCTTCTAACGTCCCTGTGGCACATGTGGGTACTCAGTTTCCACCTGTGTCCCCTTGTTCGCGTCCCTGCAGTTTTGAATAGATTATCCTTGTTTACCCGGTCGATTCCCCTGAGGATTTTGTAGGTTGTGATCATGTTTCTCCTTACTCTTCTGTTCTCCAGGGTCGTAAGGTGCATTTCCTGCAGCCTTTCCTCGTAACTCATGCCTCTTATTTCTGGGACTAGTCTAGTGGCATACCTTTAGACTTTTTCCAGCTTTGTCTTGTGCTTGAAAAGGTACGGACTCCATGCTGGGACCCGCATTCTCCCGGATTGGTCTTACATATGTGGTATACAAGCTTCTGAATGATTCCTTACACAGGTTCCTGAACGCTGTTCTGATGTTAGCCAGCCTCGCATATGCCGCAGACGTTATTCTTTTTATGTGGGCTTCAGGAGACAGGTTTGGTGAGATATCAACTCCTTAATCTTTCTCTCTGTCCGTTTCATTTAATACATCATCTCCTATTCTGTATCCTGTGTCTGGCCTCCTGTTTCCACTGCCTAGTTTCATTACTTTGCATTTACTCGGTTTGAACTTCAACAGCCATTTGTTGGACCATTCACTCAGTCTATCTAGGTCATCTTGTAGCCTCCTACTATCATCCTCTGTTTCAATCCTCATAATTTTTGCATCATCAGCAAACATTGAGAGAAACAATTCTAAACCCTCTTGGAGATCATTTACATATATCAGAAACAGTATAGGTCCAAGGACTGACCCCTGCGGGACTCCACTTGTAATGTCTCGCCAATCTGAGACATCACCTCTCACACTGATTCGTTGTCTCCTGTTGCTTAGGTACTCCTCTACCCACCGGAGTACCTTCCCTTTCACACCGGCCTGCATCTCCAGCTTTTTCACCAGCCTCTTGTGTGGTACTGTATCAAAGGCTTTCTGACAATCCAAAAATATGCAGTCTGCCCAACCTTCTCTTTCTTGCCTTATTTTTGTTGCCTGGTCGTAGAATTCAAGTAACCCTGTGAGGCAGGACCTGCCATCCCTGAACCCATGTTGATGCTGTGTTACAAAGTTATTTCGCTCCAGATGTTCCACTAGCTTTCTTCGCACAATCTTCTCCATCAGCTTGCATGGTATGCAGGTTAGGGACACTGGCCAGTAGTTCAGTGCCTCCTATCTATCCCCTTTCTTGTATATCGGGACTACGTTAGCTGCTTTCCAAATTTCTGGCAGTTCCCTGTTACCAGTGATTTGTTGCACACTCTGGAGAGTGGCAGGCACAGTTTTTCTGCTTCTTCCTTTTAGTATCCAAGGGGAGATTCCATCTGGGCCTATAGCCTTTGTCACATCCAACTCTAGTAAACACTTCCTTTCTTTCCCGCTGGTAATCCAAACTCTTCTCTTCCAGTGGATCCTGGTTAGCTATTCCCTCTCTTATCTCTGGGATTTCTCCTTGCTCTAAGGTGAAGACCTCCTGGAATTTCTTATTCAGTTCCTTACACACTTCCTTGTCGTTTGTAGTGAATCCTTTTGCCCCTATCCTTAATTTCATAACCTGTTCCTTTACTGTTGTTTTTCTCCTGATGTGGCTATGCAGCAATTTAGGCTGAGTCTTTGCCTTGCTTGCGATGTCGTTTTCGTATTGTCTTTCTGCCTCTCTTCTCATCCTGACATATTCATTCCTGGCATTATGGTATCTTACTCTGCTCTCCAGTGTCCTGTTATTCCTATAGTTTATCCATGCCCTTTTACTTTGCTGCATAGCTAGCCTACATCTCTGATTAAACCATGAGTTTCTCATCTTCGTTTCACTGTTTTCCTTTTGGGCTGGGACAAACTTGTTTGCTGCGTCCTTGCACTTTTGCGTGATGTAGTCCATCATATCTTGGGCCGTCTTTTCCCTGAGCTCTGTTTCCCATGCTATATCTGTTAGGAATTTACTTATCTCCTCATAGTTTCCCTTTCGGTATGCTAACCTTTTAGTTTCGGTATTCCTCCTCGAGTTCAATAACCCTTCTTCAATCAGGTACTCAAACACCAATACACTGTGGTCGCTCATTCCTACTAGGGCCTCAAAACCGATTTCTCTTATGTCAGTGTCGTTCAGGGTGAAGACCAGGTCGAGTCTCGCTGGTTCGTCATTTCCTCTCATCCTTGTGGGTTCTCTGACATGCTGGGTAAAAAAGTTTTTAGTCACCACCTCCAGAAGTTTGGCTCTCCACGTATCCTCACCTCCATGCAGTTACTTGTTTTCCCCGTCAATCCTTCCGTGATTGAAGTCCCCCATGATGAGCAGGTGGGATCTATTTCTACAGGCAGCAGAGGCTGCCTTCTCAATTATAGTGTTAACTGCCATGTTGTTGTTTTCGTACTTTTGACTGGGTCTTCTGTCATTTGGTGGAGGGTTTTATATCACTGCTACTACTATCCTTGGTCCTCCCATTGTCATGGTGCCTGTTATGTATTCTCTGAAACCCTCACAGCCCGGGATAGCCATCTCCTTAAATCTTCATTCCTTTCTCATGAGTTGGGCCACTTCGCCTCCTCCTCTACCTTCCCTCTCTTTCCTTATTACTGTGTACTCCTGGGGAAACACGGCATTCGTTATGATTCTAGAGAGTTTTGTTTCAGTGAGTCCAATTACATCTGGGTTCACTTCTTGTGCTCTTTCCCTTAGTTCACTTGCCTTGCTTGTGATCCCATCTGTGTTCGAGTACTGACTCGAACATAGATGGGATCCTGAAACTGACTCTCTTCTGCTTCTCCTCTGGGAGGGACCTGTGGGGTCTGGGGTGAGCAGGAGCTGGGAGGATCTGGTACAGGGAGACTGGTGGAGGAGGAAGGGCTTGGCAGGGTGGGGTGGAGGAGGAAGGGCTTGGCAGGGTGGGGGGGAGGGGGAGGGTAAGTGGGGTTGGTGAGAGGGGGAGGGTTGGGTGAGAGGGGGAGGGTTGGAGGGGGGGTGAGAGGAGGAGGTTTGGGGGGGTGAGAGGGGGAGGGTTGGGGGGATGGGGAAGAAGGGGCTGTAAAGGGGGGAGGGCTTGGGGGTCGTGGGGGGAAAGGGAAGGCTGAGGTGGGTGAGGAAGAGGGGAGGGTTTTGGGGAGTGGTGGAGAGGGGAAGGCTTAGGTGAGGTGGTGGAGAGTGGGGGGCTGGGGAGAATGGAGGGCTTGTGGGTGGGAGAGATGGGAGGGCATGTGGGAGAAGGGAGGGCTTGGGGGATGTGGGAGAAGGGATGTCCTGGGTGGAGGGGTGAGTGGGAGGAGGGGGTGAGTGGGTGGAGGGGGGTGGGTTTGATAGGGTGCCTTAGGTGGGTACTTAGTGGGGGCTGACAGGGGTTGGGGCAGGTAGGGTGTCTGTTGGGTAGAATGTGGGGTTGGTGCCGCACTCCCTGTGACTATTGCACTGGGTTCCCCACTCCCCTCTGGGATTGTAGGGATCGGGGTTGTGGCTCCCTGATTCCTTTCTCTCTCCCTGCGCTCCTCCCTCACGTCTGCTGCCTGCTTTCTCTCTTCCCTTGTCATATACCTCTGCAGGAATACTTTTTTGAACTTCTCTATATTTGCTAGACCTCTCTTCCTTGCTAACAGTTCCTCTTTTCTTGATTTCGCTCATGAATACCACCTTCATCATTCGGTCTCTGTCCTTGTTGTACTTTCCAAGCCTGAAAACCTTTTTTAACATTTTCTTCAGTTCCCTCCATCCTTACCTCTTTAAGGATCTCTTTAACTATGTTTTTGTCCTTGTCTCTCTGCTCCTTTGGTCTCGTCCCTGTTTGCTCTTTAATGCTTGCAACTACTACTGCTCTTTTTCTCTCTATCAGCCTTCTAGTACATCTAGCTGCTTCCTGAGAGGAGGCCACTTCCATGACAACTTCCTTAACTGCAGACCTAGCTTCAGGGCTCATTTTAAACAATTCAGCAAATGAGAGCTGTGTTGTGGAAGTCCCCTCCACAGTAGCATTCCCATCTCCTTGAGGCACGGTTTGTATCTGGTATTGTGGAGAAGTCTCCTTCAGGCATCTTATCTCCTCCTTTGCTGCCTTTAGTTCATCCTGCAGGTTGGCAACTGTCTCCCTCATTACCCTCAGTCCCCGTCCTACTTTTTTATCAATTTAAATAGGCTGTCCACATTATCTTCTCCCCTCAGTAACCTCTACATTGTGATCAGTCACAAATTGTTTTTCTTTCCTCCAGCATTGAGAAAATTAGTTCAACTCATAGACGATTGTGGAAGAGGAGAAATTAGGAGGCGGTGGAGATGGTGAGGTTAGCGGAAGACGAAGAGGTGGTGGTGGAGGAGAGGCGGAGGAGGAAGAGGTGGTGGTGGAGGAGAGGAGGAGGAGGAGGAAGAGGTTGTCTTGAACGTATGGAGATTTACTTACCGCCAGACGGAGCTGCCTTCATCTCAAATGCAGTTTTCTGCCTCTCATGTAAGGTGCAACACTCTGAACTGTATATCAGGCGGCCGACTGCTACCACCACCACCACCACCATCACCATCACCACCACCACCATCACCATCACCATCACCACCACCACCACCACCACCACCACCACCACCACCATCACCACCACCACCACCACCACACTACTAACACCACCACCACCACACCACCACCACCACCACACCACCACCACAACCACACCACCACCACCAGATTATCACCACCACCACCACCACCAAACCACCACCACAACACTACCACCACAACCACACCACAACTACCACACTACCTCCACACTACCACTACAACTACACCACCACCACCACACCACCACCAGACTACCACCACCACCACATTACCACCACCACCACACTACCACCACAACCACACCACCACCACACTACCACCACACCACCACGCCACCATCACACTACCACCACACCACCACCACCACAACCACCACCATTCCACACTACCCCCACCTCACTACCATTTCACAATATCACCACCACATCATTTCACATTTGTAAACGCTCATTCATCACGTTCTGTGGTTGAGTACTCAATACCCCAATACACTGTAAGTTATCTAACCCATCTCTACCCTGACTATGTCAGACAGAAGACCATGTATGTATACTAGTTACATTGTATAAATGTATGACGACGTTACCTTGTATAAATGTATAACGACGTTACCTTGTATAAATGTATAACGACGTTACCTTGTATAAATGTATAACGACGTCTGTGGTACAAAACACTAAACGAAACAAATCACCATACCACCACACCTTACCAACGACATATCACAACACAATAACTATTCCACCACAACACTATACCACCATACCACTACACAACCACTATATACCACCACAACCACTACTCTACCACCACACCAGTATTCCACCACCATACCAACACCACTACAGTGTAACGTCCCATTGGAGTATTTATATGATTAGATAGAGAGAGAGAAGAAAGGGAGAATAGGAGAGAGGTGACGAGAGGAATAGTAAGAGAGAGAGAGAGAGGAAGACAGAATTAGAGAGAGTAAAAAGAGAAGGGGAAGAAACGGAGATGTGGTAATAAAGATGTGATTAAATAAGACAGAGGCACTAGACCCGTGAACACCACTAGCGCAGTGGTCTACAAGAGTACAGCAAGGCTGGTAGACGGGGTATGAAGAGCTAGACCTCACTCCCCCGTAGACACTAATAGGTAAGCACTGGTAGGCAACCACTCCAACCAGCCGCGACTAAGCAACAGACAGAAAACTGATTGTTAATTTAATTGTGACTGGCGACGTCCCTTGTTACCAACCACAGTTCAGATTCAAGATGTAAGGAGACTAAATACTTGATGTGGATGTGGTGAGCAGTTTGATCAAGAGATCTGTTGATGTATATAATGTCTACCTGGTGTTAGTCTGTACTGTAGATCAGAGGTTATTTTGAGTCTGTGTTCAAAGCTTGATAAGTGTGTGTGTACATATGGACAGTAAAAGAGGAACAGAGAAGCTGTCTGCCACAGTGGTCAGGGGGTCTTGATTCCCCTTAAATCTGGTCTCTGCCCCTTGGTGTTTACCAATCAGTGACTATGGGGAAGGGGAGGTCCAGCTCTTGATGCCCCGCCTACCAGCCTTGTTATACCCGATACCCTACATCTTGACTATTTTGTCATTCAAGTTGTTCGAATCTGGCCTTAGCTTTGTGAATAGAGGTGGCTTCCACAGATGTTAAGTCTGTGACAGGATAAAAAACTTTTTTTTTTTAACTGTTTTTCTTGTGTTTTTCATGTAAGGGAAATCTTCAAAACCTCTTTACCGATTGCTTTAAAAATTTGACACAACGTTGCATTCGAATAGATGCGTGATTTTATATACCTACTATATACCTACTAGAAGCCGGCCGCCCACCACGGCTGAGGGCACACCAAGTGCCCACAAAGACCCACCAACTCCCTGCACCTCTCTGCCAAGCCGGCCCCCGAACACGGTCTCTCTGCCGGGAGAACCAGCCAGAACACGTCAAAAAAAAAATCTATCAACAAACCCGTGAGCCAAGGCGATATGTGCGCCAGGCGTCGTACAACCGGACCATTAAAAAGGGATGCCAAACGGCAGTAGCAAATCCAAAACGTGAAAGCAGAACGTGATCAGGCGGCTCCCAGGCAGAGACGTCCAGACGTCCGCTCGCCATCATGGTGAAACCAGGAGACCAAGTATAAGTATAAATGCCACACCTGTGACAGGGAAAAACATTATATTTTTTTTAAGAAACAGCGCCATCTAATGCACGTAAGAGTAATACACACTACACTAGATATGTTACGATTCCATTTCAATGTTTCCGATTGCATTGGCAAATAAAATTTTCATATATTTCGATTCATTTTCATTTTGATTTAATTATTTTGTGTAACATTGCATTGGAATTGAGCTGTGTTGATTAACATAACGTTCATTTCGTGAGTATTATTTTTTTTATTTTTTCATTGTTTTTCATTTCCTTTTTTAACTGTTTTTCTTATATTTCAGTGAAGGGAACATCAGATCATTTGATGTTCCCAATTTTCTGATGGGAACATCAGATCATTTGGGAATGCATCAGATGAGGGAGTGGGGAATGGTGGGGAGGACGAGGGGAAGGGGTAATGGTGGGGAGGATGAGAGAACGGGGGAGTTGGGGATGGTGAGGACGAGGGGACTGGGGAATAGAGGGTAGTGGGGAGGACGAAGTAATGGGGAGTGGAGGTGGGGTGGGGACGACGAAGTGATGGGGGAGGAGTGGAGTGGTAGGGAGGACGAGAGGACGGGGGAGTGGGAGATAGTGGGGAGGACGAGAGGACGGTAGAGTGGGGAATGGTTGGGAAGATGAGGGGGCGGGAGAGGGGGAAATGGTGGGGAGTGTGGGAAAAATTGACTCAAATATTTTATTTAAATTCATATTATTTTCGATAGCTACAAAGGACCACCACCTTATGTGAAAAAGTGGAAAACTAAGGAGAGCAAGTGTATTGAAATTAAATCCAAGAACTAGCGTGCTATGGATGTTCTTAATTAATAATGTATTGAATATTAAAGGTACTGTATATTACGAGTCAAATTCACTTACCCAAAAAGGGGGGTTACATGCTGAAAGATTAATACATCCCTAGCATTATTCTAGTGCTGGTTCTCGCTAGAGTAATTATAATATATAATTAATTAGAGGTAAATTCACCTCAATACACCATAATAATATGAAATAATTTATAGCAAATAAAGGATTAGTGAAGGCTCTCAATTAAAGATCATTAATGTGACTAGTTGTTAATTTCTACAACAAAGGAGTTAGCAGCTTAGCTGCAAGAAATAAGAGATGTGAAATCGGTTGCCATGCTCCACTGACGACGTGCTGCACCAGGCAAATCGTTGCAGGTGACTGTGGGGTAGCCTATCTTCTTGTTTAGCATGAACTCGTGAGCTGAAAGGAAATTACACTTTAGAATTCTTCTATATAGATGATAATAGATATATCTGATACTGCAGAATTCTTCCACATAAAATTCGAATGATATATCTAAGACTGTAGAATTCCTTTACATAAAATAATGAATATAATTTCCTAAATAAATTATGGAAAACTGCTTGAAAGGAAACGTACTAGTTTATTTTGGTATGTTTACAGCCTAACAACATCTAGCCTACATGTTTAGGTGTGAAACAATTAAACAATAAGGAAATAATAGTTGCCGAGCCGCGTGTCCGTTGATGGAGACAGCTGGGCTAATCCTTCCTCCTCAGCTGCTGCGTGAAGGACGTTGACTACGGAATTGGTATCACTCTGGTTCCAGGACACGGCTGTTGATTGCCAAAATAATGTGGCAACGCTCTCATAAATGTAGGAGCGAATAATTAGACGTCTGAGCAAGTCGGTGACGCTGCCTTCAGTTGAACGCTGTTAAGAGTTGCGTCTTCCTTCTCTAGCGGAATGGCGTCTCTCTCCTCCCTCACTCGCTGGGATACGCATGCGCAGAACGCTCCAAAGTAATCCCGAGCATAGAGTATTTTATTTACGTATAATTAATTAGGGAAGTAAGGAATTATGACAAGTATGTCATTAATAAATGTATTACGGTGCAATATATTTTTGCGTAGGGCAAGTCAGTTTATTAAGACTGCGTAAATGAATGAGAGGAATATAAAGTGTAATTATTTTACATTGCAATATTTTCCACTCTAGTTGTTAATACACCTAAACAACCGAGTTCAGTAAGCAGTAATATGTTATATAAATAAAGCAACTAAATGAACGATTACCCGTAGTAAAGTAATTAACTGGACACTGTTTAGATTCAACTAAATGTAGAGATATTTCCTGTGACTTCCTATTGCAACTCGTAGCTGCGTCTTGATACTAGGAAAAATTGGGCAAAAATGCCGCAATAAGAAATGAATTATTTTGGTTAGTTTTACAAGTTAATAATATTAGTAATCTACTATTGTTAATGCAAATAGGTTGTACTAAAATACAAAATGATGAATGAAAACTGTTGGTTATTTCCAACAGGGAAGACTGGGAGACAAGGGAAGGTTACTGTTGCTGAGCCACAGCAAGGCGTCGCCGAGTAAAGCTAGTATTTTTATATAAATGTTCGTATTAGATACAATATATTTGTAGATAAGTTTTATAATGTGAAATTGAAAAGTGTGTTAAATGTATATATTTAATACATAATCCGTTTTACAAATTTTTTCCTCTCAGTAAATGTATCATACTATTCCTTTTTGGTGGAGTTTTCCTCTAGTTATTGTACTTAAATTAATTATAGTGCTTATGTACAGTTATCCTAGAGGTATCCTTTGCTGTTCCCCTGAGTTATCAGTTTATGTGGTCACCACCCCACCACACCACTATACCAAACCAATATATACCACACCACTATATACCACACCACCATATACCACACCACCATACCACACCACCATATACCACACCACCATACACCACACCACCATATACCACACCATACCACACCACCACATCACACCACCATATCACACAACCATACCACACCATCATACCACTCCACCATACCACACCACACCACCATATACCATACTACCATACCACACCATCACATCACACCACCATTCCAAACCACGATACCAAACCACAAAACAAAACCACCATACCACTCCACCATATACCACACCACCATACTACATCACCATATACCACACATCAATACCACACCACCATATACCACACCACTATACCACACCACCATACCACACCACCTTATACCACACCATCATACCACACCACCATGCAACACCACATCACCATATACCAAACCTCCATACCACACCACCATACCACACCACCATATACCACACCACCATACCACACCACCATATACCACACCACCATATACCACACCACCATATTCCACACCACCATATACAACACCACTATACCACACCACTATGCCACACAATCATTCTACACCACCATATACCACACCACCATGTACCACACCACCATATACCACACCACCATATACCACACCACCATATACCACACCACCATATACCACACCATCATACCACACCACCATATACAACACCACTATACCACACCACTATGCCACACAATCATTCTACACCACCATATGCCACACCCCCAAATACCACACCACCATATACCACGCCATCATATACCACACCATCATATACCACACCACCATATACCACACCACCATATACCACACCACCATATACCACGCCACACCATCATACCCCACCACCATATACCCCACCACCATATACCACACCACCATATATCATACCACCATATACCACACCACCATATACCACACCACCATATACCACACCACCATATACCACGTCACTATACCACACCATCATACCACCATATACCATATACCACACCACAATATTCCACACCACCATTACCACACCACCATATACCACACCACCATATACCACGCCACCATATACCACACCACCATATACCACAGCACCATATACCACAGTACCATATACCACACCACCATATTCCACGCCACAATACCACACCATCATACCACACCACCATATACCACACCAACATATATCACACCACCTTATACCACACCACCATATACCACACCACCATATACCCCACCATACCACACCACCATATACCAAACCACCATTACCACACCACCATATACCACACTACCATTTACCACACCACCATATACCACACCACCACATACCACACCACCATATACCACACCACCATATACCACACCACCATATACCGCACCACCATATACCACACCACCATATACCACACCACCATATACCACACCACCATATACCGCACCACCATATACCCCACCATACCACACCACCATATACCAAACCACCATTACCACACCACCATATACCACACTACCATTTACCACACCACCATATACCACACCACCACATACCACACCACCATATACCACACCACCATATACCACACCACCATATACCGCACCACCATATACCACACCACCATATACCACGCCAACATACCACACCATCATACCATGTTACGTACCTCTATAAGATACGTAATTAAATAAACTAATATGTACCTTTATAATTGTGTGTAAATTACAAGTATGTATATTGATGTACTTATATGTTCTATGTAAAATAATTTCATGTTACATTGTTGGCGTTAGGCCCAACGTATCGTGGGAATGATTGTTTTATTTCTTTGTGTATTCAGTTTCCCACGGGAACTAATGATTTATATGTGATCATATGTGGGTAACAGAGGTGAATAATAATTGTGTGAACTGTATCTGGCAAATTGTCGTGGGATAGTTCGTTGCTGGGTGAGCATGCCATTATTCCCCTTTGTATGTGTATTTTAATTACTATGTAAAGCAATAATTACCTTATTTTTGTATACCCATATGTATTGACCATTCATTACGTTAGTTTAAGATTACTCTTGTCACAATGTATTGCTCCATTGTAGAAATAATAAATATTGTAACTTTGGCAAATTGTTCGCGGGGCAAGGCAATGTTTTTGACTCCCGCGTAATTGTAATTCAGTAGCTGATCCAGAACCAGAGAGTTAACATCTTGTGGAGTTAAGTTTTACATTATTGTTCTGTCATAACCATACATATAATAATATTATATTAATTTCCGGGAGAGTCAGTGATATTTTACTTTGATATATATTTGTGATCCATTAATCATCTGTTTGCTATTGAGATTTAGGTAATATATATATATATAAGTTTTTATATGTATTCTTTCAGTCCTAAAGGAAGATTTTTAACAAAGTGCTCATTACTTATCAAGGGGTTATACTGGTGACCCGCTCTTGTGAACAGCAGTTTTTAGTAACCCTAGACCTTTTTTAAAGTTAGCTGTTGTAGGGTCACGAGCCGTAACGTACGATAGGTAACATGCCACACCACCATATACCACACTACCGTATACCACACCACCATATATCACACCACCATATACCACACCACCATATACCAAACCACCATATACCACACCAAATACCACACCACACCACCATATACCACACCACCATATACCCACCACCACACCACCATATACCACACCACCATATAACACACCACCATACCACACAACCAAACACCACACCACACCACCAAATACCACACCACCATATACCACACCACCATATACCACACCACCATATACCACACCACCATATACCACACCACCAAATACCACACCACCATATACCACATCAAATACCACACCACCATATACCACACCACCATATACCACACCATTATATACCACAGCACCACACCACCACACCACACCACCTTATACCACCCCACCATACCACACCACCATATACCAGACCACCATATACCACACCACCATACCACACCACACAATATCACACCACCATGCCACACCACCATATACCACACCACCATATACCACACCACCATATACCACCCTACCATACCACACCACCATATACCACACCACCATATACCACACCACCATATTCCACACCTTCATACCACACTTCCATATATCACACTACCATATACCACCCCACCATACCACACCAACATATACCACACCACCATATACCACACCACTATACCACACCATCATACCTCACCACCATATACCACCCCACCGTACCACACAATAATAGTAGGCATCCTTCAGTCTCGGGAGACTATGGAGTTGTCAATCCTGGTGCAGCGTCTGGCGTGACTGATGAGGTCAATCCGAGAGTGGCAGTCCATCCCACACCGAGCACAAACGAAGTCCGATTCTGGTCTGTTCCTGGCTACCGGCTTTCCTTCTCTGTCTCTTTGCCTCCGATTCCTTGGCAAGTGACTCCTCGAACTTGGAGAGACCTCTTTGAACAGACTGCCTCCAGGCTGAACGGTCTGTAGCCAGTGTCTCCCATATAGCAAGATCGACGTCCACACAAAAATACCACCCCACCATATACCACCCCACCATACCACCAACCATACCACCGCACCATACCACTCACCATATACCACACCACCATATACCACCCCCACTATACCTCACCACCATATACCACCCCACCGTACCACACAAGAATACCACCCCATCATATACCACACCACGCACCACAAACGGTCTTTACAAAATAACCACTGTGTGGAGACCAAGATTTTGATATGAAACTTGATCAAAAGGAACACTATATAAAGTGAACATAATACCTGGACTAACTGGAAGCAACAAAACGAATAGCACCAGACCTAATCTCGCCTCCTCTTTTGAAATTGGGCTGCACACGTGCCTTGTCAGCGCTAACACAAATTTTAATTTAAAAATGGGGACAGACGAAAGTACTCAATTATGAACCAGTTCTACTGACAAGTTTTCCTTTATAAAACGCTGTAGAAAGTAATCGAGTTGAGAATAATGGAGCACCTGGAGTGGATAAACTTTGAAATGACATTACAACAGGGATTTAGAAGGGGACAAGTCATGCCTTGCAAATTTCATAGTTTCATGACAAGGCCACCGAAATACTACAGGAAAACGTAAACCAGGTATAGACTTTATCAAATAATTTTTGACAATTTTAGAAGCTAGTGTTCTTGATGAAAGGCCGGTGTGCAACATGGAGAAACGAGGTAACATTGCTGGGAAAATACTTATTTGTGAATTGGTGAGGCACAATAAGGAAACTCTTTATCACGGGTGGAACACGACTCAGGTGGAAACTGAGTACCCAGATGAGCCACAGAGACATTAGAAATAATTTTTTCGGTGTCAGAGTAGTTAACAGACGGAATGCATTAAACAGTGATGTGGTGGAGGCTGACTCCATACACAGTTTCAAATGTAGATATGATAGAGGCCCAGTAGGCTCAGGAATCTCTACATCAGTTGATTGACTGTTGAGGAGCGGGACCAAAGAGCCAAAGCTCAACCCCCGCAAGCACAACAAGGTGACAACAGTAAGGGAGAGTCACAGAATGGTGGCGTCCAACTGGTGAAATGAAACAACAGGCGTCCAGCAAGGTTTGGTCCTAGAACCACTGTTGCTCCTAATATATATACAAATAACCTGCCATAATGAATAAACTAAGTGTATATCAATGTTGGCAGACGACGCTAAGCTAATGAAGAATGTCAAGACTCAGGAGAACTACTGAAAGTTAGAAGATCTTGACATACTCTTAGAGTGCGCAGACAAATTGCTGTTAGAGTTCAGTCCCAACAAGTGTACAATTATTGAAGATGCGTAAGGGTGAGAGGAACCCAGGAGGAAACTACGTCACAAGAGAATGGCAACATATAGAATCTGAAAAAAATAAAAGTGTGGCAATCATTCCAACATTTACACCAGAGAAACATACAAAGAAGGTTACACCAGAAGAGTATGGGAAGCTTGCTTACATTATAATTGTATGTTAAAGCTAACTAAGGACTCAGATAAGATAATTTATAGTCTATTTACGACCAATACTAGAATGTGCAGCAACGGACTGTAGTCCTCATTTCCTCAAACATAAAAAAACAAGTTTTATGTGCAGAAACTTACTGCAAGGATAGGGCCAGAACCGAGATGGTTAAGCTACAAAGGAAATGAGTTTCACAGTCATACGGGAGAGAAAAACAGAGAGCATATGATCACAACATCCAAGGTACTGAATGAATCAACATGTGAATAATGACAGCCTGCTTAAACTTAGGACATGGCTGGAAGTTAATAATACAAATGGATCATAAAAAAATGTGTAAGCAAATAATTGTACTCTGTACAGGTGGACAAAAAGTGGAATGCACTGAAAGAAGAAGTTGTGAAACCCACCTCCATCCACAACTTTAAGGGCAGATTCACCAATGTTACGGTGCCCTCTCCTATTTCTTTCGTTTGCCTGCTTTAAGAGTCATATCAGCTCTCTACTGATTCTCCGAGATACAGGGAGTCTGTTGGTATATGTGGCGACCAGACTGGCCGCCAGATAAGGGAGAAATTTACATCATAAGTTTGTAGGTAAAGGGGAAAGTGGCGCCCACATATAAATGAAAGAGTACCCCCTACCTGCAGACCCGCCATTTTGTAGAAAGCGCTAGCCGTGTGCGGATTGGATGGCGTGGATCACGGGCGACCAATCAGAGCCCGCCATAATGTCACCGAGTGCCCCGGGCGGCGCCAACGTAAGAGTTGACCTGACTGTGGAGGTGAGACGACACGCCTCGGTCAGCTCTCGAGGATTTGAGGCTCTACAAGCCTTATTCAGTGGATTAAACTAGCCATCGCAGCCCACCATCGTTATTGGAGACCCTGCGCTTCTGGGAAGCAAGAAAGAAGCCAAGTTCATTGAGCGGAGGAGTGCCAAACTTGGAAAATTGGTCGGCGACGACGCTGGGCGGCGCCGTTAGACGCTGAGGGTCTGGAAAGGTGTGGAGGGTAGGCTTGGCTGTGACCGGGTCACATTCACTGAGGGTTTTGGAGGGACCACACCGTTCCTAGGACAAGGAGCAACGCCTTGTGCAAGGGACGAGTTAGTGCATATAGTGATTAGCTCAGTGCCCACTGGTGAACCAGGATTGGGATAGCTGAATCTCTGGGATTGGATCGGTGACGACTCGAAGGCTGCACGACACCAGAGGACTTGTGGAACGTTCCTGGATCGTCAAGGATCGACTCAGGAAGCGTGGGAACCTCACACCATCGAGGGACAGGCATCGTGAGCCAGGAATGTAAGGTAGATCAAATTTCCCTCCCATTACCCCTTGTTTGAGTAGGCTAGATAAGCCACGATATTTGCATTTGTGTGTTGCAGGATAGCATTAATACTTTAGTAGTAGGATAGGCTGCAGGGCAGCTTGTGTCCAGGACTGTTGGAGAGGACAGTGTGTGTGGACGGCAGGACAGAGGAAGAAGAGGTGCCAACATGGCGAAGAGGCCCTTCTGTGAGAGTGTGTGTGACTCCTGTCTAATCTGCCCAGTTGAAGGAGTGGTTGGAGGTCGTGAAAGAAGAGTTGCTGATGATCTCCAGATTTATTTTCCTTATGCTCATTTTCCTGTATTGCTTATAAGTGTATGTGTGTTCATGTAATTTGTGTCAGTAAATTCACACACTTTATCATTGTGTTTAAGTGTGCCTCCATTATAATATTTCTCTATGAGCATACACGAGGGTTATCATAGTACCACCTAGGGAATGTCACGTTCTCTATAGAAGTTCTTATCGCATAGAGAGTGGTAAAGCAGCACAGACTTATATAAAAGTGTACCCTAAGCCATCCGACCAGTATCGGAGCCTGAATTGTGGTAACAAGCAACGTAGTGGCTGGAGAGAGGTAAAGCCACACAGACTTTTATGGGAGAGTACCCTGGGCTGACAGTCCAGTGGCAGATCGAGGGAGTAGCAACGCTCTGTCAACAAATAGTATAGAATACACCCACTGAACTGCATCGCTGGGGTGCAGATATACTAACCCAGCTGGCGACCTTGTTAAGAAGAACATAGGGAAGGCAGGCGGGAATGGAGTTCCTGCAACCTTTTTGTCTGGCAGGCAAGACTCAGGGAAGTTATTGTTATAAGGTAAGCCTGAGTCTTCCTTCACTTCTCCATGGGTCTAGGCCGGAACTGTTAACAGCAGTTTCCCCGTGGTTGACTGAAGGGCTCCCAGGGTGAATCAGTGGCACCACCCCCCCTCCCTATAGTGGTGGGCATTGCTGGTCCTCCCCTGTGGGACCAAGGAGACTCCGGTGAATCCCGGGAGTCGGAGGGGCTGAATATTCTGCCTTCTGAGCCCTTAGCAGCCGATTGCTAGCGAAGCCCCAGTCCACCCCCCGTGACACCAAATAACTCGAATGTCTCTATAATCACTGTTAAGTAACTAATATTAGATGAGGACCAACACCACTTACCAGCACACCATAACACCACTACCACAACCACTGCCACACCACCACCACCACTGCCACACCACTACCACCACCGCCACTGCCACACCACTACCACCACCGCCACTGCCACACCATTACCACCACCACTGCCACACCACTACCACCACCACCACCACCACCACTGCCACACCACTACCACCACCACTGCCACACCACTACCACCACCACCACTGCCACACCACTACCACCACCACCACTGCCACACCACTACCACCACCACCACTGCCACACCACCACCACTGCCACACCACTACCACCACCACCACCACCACTGCCACACCACTACCACCACCACCACTGCCACACCACTACCACCACCGCCACTGCCACACCACCACCACCACCACCATTGCCACACCACTACCACCACCACTGCCACACCACCACCACTGCCACACCACTACCACCACCACCACCTCCACTGCCACACTACTACCACCACCACCACTGCCACACCACTACCACCACTGCCACACCACTACCACCGCCACACCACTACCACCACCACTACCACACCACCAGCACCACCTCCACTGCCACAATACTACCACCACTGCCACTGCCACACCACTACCACCACTGCCACACCACTACCACCACCACCACCACTGCCACACCACTACCACCACCACCACTGCCACACCATCACCGCCACTGCCACACCACTACCACCACCACCACCACTGCCACACCACTACCACCACCACCACTGCCACACCTCCACCGCCACTGCCACACCACTACCACCACCACTGCCACACCACCACCACCACCTCCACTGCCACACTACTACCACCACCGCCACTGCCACACCACTACCACCACTGCCACACCACTACCACCACCGCCACTGCCACACCACCACCACCACTGCCACACCACTACCACCACCACTGCCACACCACCACCACCACTGCCACACCACTACCACCACCACCACCACCACCACTGCCACACCACTACCACCACCACTGCCACACCACCACCACCACCACCACCACCACCACTGCCACACCACTACCACCACCACCACCACCACCACCACTGCCACACCACTACCACCACCACTGCCACACCACCACCACCACTGCCACACCACTACCACCACCACCACCACCACTGCCACACCACTACCACCACCACCACTGCCACACCACCACCACCACTGCCACACCACTACCACCACCACCACTGCCACACCACTACCACCACCACTGCCACACCACCACCACCACTGCCACACCACTACCACCACCACCACTGCCACACCACCACCGCCACTGCCACACCACTACCACCACCACTGCCACACCACCACCACCACCTCCACTGCCACACTACTACCACCACTGCCACTGCCACACCACTACCACCACCACCACTGCCACACCACCACCACCACTGCCACACCACTACCACCACCACCACTGCCACACCACCACCACCACCTCCACTGCCACAATACTACCACCACTGCCACTGCCACACCACTACCACCACTGCCACACCACCACCACCACCACCACTGCCACTCCACTACCACCACTGCCACTCCACTACCACCACTGCCACACCACTACCACCACTGCCACACCACCACCACCACCACCACTGCCACACCACCACCACCACCACCACTGCCACTCCACTACCACCACTGCCACACCACCACCACCACCACCACTGCCACTCCACTACCACCACTGCCACACCACTACCACCACTGCCACACCACTACTACTGCCACACCACTACCACCACTGCCAACTGCCACACCACTACCACCACTGCCACACCACCACCACCACCACCACTGCCACACCACTACCACCACTGCCACACCACTACCACCACTGCCACACCACTACTACTGCCACACCACTACCACCACTGCCAACTGCCACACCACTACCACCACTGCCACACCACCACCACCACCACCTCCACTGCCACACTACTACCACCACTGCCACTGCCACACCACTACTACCACTGCCACACCACCACCACCACCACCACTGCCACACCACTACCACCACCACTGCCACACCACTACCACCACCACCACTGCCACACCACTACCACCACCACCACTGCCACACCACTACCACCACCACCACCGCCACCTCATCACCACCAGTACAGCCACATCATCACAACAGCCACCACACCGCCACCACCACCATCATCACACCACCACACCACCACCACCACTACTACCACCACCACCACACCACCACCACTATCACCACCACCATCACCACATCACACCACCACAACCACAACCACCACCGCACCACCACCACCGCACCACAACCACTACACGACCGCAACCACACCACCATCACACCACCACCATCTTCACACCTCCAAATCGCTAAACATTCCCTAACGTCTCCAAGAAATTAGTCTTTCAACCTCACTTGGTAATCAAACGATCTTGTGTCGACAAAAAACATAGTCGAATACAATGATTGTTTTATCCAAGTGTGAAACATGGAACAAAATATTCAAGCCAGGTGACCACGAAGACATCAACTAAGTAACAAAGCAATTACACTTACTAACTTGAACACCAAAACTCATAAAACTGCCCAGTAAGAGACATAAGCGATTATAGGTACTTAAAGAATATAACTTTATGGAATTTTATGGATGGAAATTACAGGCACCCGAGATGGAAAGGTCTTCGGAGTAGGTAAAGCTTAGTTGTAAAGTCAATTAGTAATTGCCTAAAGAGAAGGAAAGTCCATTAGTTACCCAATTAACGAGCATCAAAGGTCCCAAGATCTTAACACACAGGAATCTTGCACTGTTTCTTTATAGTGAACTGGAGAGTAAGAAAGCCCAGAGGAGAGAAAGAGAGGAGGGATTGGGAGCGGGGAAAGATAGGGAGAGAGGGAAGTTTAATTAGATGGAAGGAAAAAGGAGAAAGAGACAAAAAAGCACGAGGAAAGAACGAGGGCGAAGGGAGGTAGGAAGTGAGGGAGAGATGTGAGGTACAGGAAGGAATATGGAAGGGTAGAGAGGTGCATAGAGAAAGGAGTGTGGTGCAGTACGGATGGAAGAGGTGTATACAAGAGGGTAGAGGTGGAACAGGTAGAGGTGAGAGGTATAGAGAGACGAGGAGAGAGACGACGTATAGAGAATATATGGCAGGGGGAAGAGTTGGCCTTAGTGATAAAGCCAAGGTCAGCTATCATAATAATAATAAAAATATAAAAATCCTAAGGTATCCTTACTTGGGGATTCCTAACAAGGCCACAGTCAGAATGGAAACCTCTTTTGCTGGGAAGAAACTCTCATGAAATATTTCGTTACCAAGTCTAACGAGCGGCAACCTCGAGTGCCTGGTGGGTCTGGTAACGAGTGGTGACTCCGTTACCTACTGCTTGGATACACGGATACGTGGCTCCATGTCAGGTATTGGGTCTTAACTTGTTCTTATTTCCTCCCTTATGCATGTACACGTCTCCAGTCGGTACTCCATACACGTCTCCACCACCACCACCACCACTACAAGCCACCAACCACACCACCACCACCAACAACAACACTAACACCAACCACACCACCACACCACCACACCACCACTACCATCCACACTACCACCAATAGCACCAACCAAACCACCACCAATAACCACACTACCAACAACACCAACCACACCACCACCAACACCAGCCACAACACTACCACCATCAACCACACTGCCACCACCACAACCACACTGCCACCACCACCACCATCAACCACATCACCGCCACACCACCATCACCACCAACCACACAGCCACCACCACCACTATCACCAACAACAACACCAACCACATCACCAACCACCACACCACCACCAACACCCACACCACTACAAACAACCACCACCACTACAACAACAACAACTACACCACCACCACCACCAATCACACCACAACCACCAACAACAACACCAACCACACCACCAATAACAACACCAACCAAACCACCACCTCCACCAACAACCACACCACCACCAACCACACCACCACCAACCACACCACCACCAACAACAACAACCACACCACCACCACCACCACCAACTACACCACCACCAACCACCGCACCACCACCAACCACCGCACCACCACCAATCATACCACCACCACCACCAACAACCACCACCACCAACCACACCAACAACACCTCCACCTCCAACAACCACATCCACGACTACTAACAACCACCACCACAACCACCACCAACCACACCACCACCAACAACAATACCACCCCCACCACCAACCACCACACCACCACCAACCACCACACCACCTCCAACCACACCACTACCAACCACCACACCACCACCACCAACAACAACTACACCACCACCCCCAACAACCACACCACCACCACCATCCACCACACTACCACCAACAACCACCACACCACCACCATCAACAACAACTACACCACCACCCCCAACAACCACACCACCACCACCATCCACCACACCACCTCCAACCACCACCACACCACCACCAACAACCACCACACCACCACCAACCACCACCACACCACCACCATCAACAACAATTCACCCCTGCAACAAACACAAGCAGAACGTTAACTTCATGAAATATTAATATCATTAATTTACACGAGAATGATGTATACATTTTAATATGCAAACTTTTAAATATATGTTTTGAGCGACACATTATTCCTGCTCCGCCTGTTTCATCCAATATATATGGGATTAGTTTGTTAACCTAATTAATAAATCTTGCAACACATTAGTACTTAAACACTTATCAGCTGCAACATCTAACATTAACAATGTTATCCCATGAGTTAATTACCTGTGGAAATGTTTGTATTCTCTAGGTTCGTGTATTTAAAAACGAAGCATGTTTTTAGGCATTTTGTTTGGATATTTGAGTCTAGGAATATGTGGGTGTCACAGTGAGTCTAAGAATATGTGGGTGTCACAGTGAGTCTAAGAATATGTGGGTGTCTCAGTGAGTCTAAGAATATGTGGGTGTCGCAGTGAGTCTAAGAATATGTGGGTGTCGCAGTGAGTCTAAGAATATGTGGGTGTCGCAGTGAGTCTAGGAATATGTGGGTGTCACAGTGAGTCTAAGAATATGTGGGTGTCTCAGTGAGTCTAGGAATATGTGGGTGTCACAGTAAGTCTAAGAATATGTGGGTGTCTCAGTGAGTCTAGGAATATGTGGGTGTCACAGTAAGTCTAAGAATATGTGGGTGTCACAGTGAGTCTAGGAATATGTGGGTGTCACAGTAAGTCTAAGAATATGTGGGTGTCTCAGTGAGTCTAGGAATATGTGGGTGTCACAGTAAGTCTAAGAATATGTGGGTGTCACAGTGAGTCTAGGAATATGTGGGTGTCGCAGTGAGTCTAGGAATATGTGGGTGTCACAGTGAGTCTAAGAATATGTGGGTGTCACAGTGAGTCTAGGAATATGTGGGTGTCACAGTGAGTCTAGGAATATGTAGGTGTCGCAGTGAGTCGAGGAATATGTGGGTGTCACAGTGAGTCTAGGAATATGTGGGTGTCACAGTGAGTCTAAGAATATGTGGGTGTCACAGTGAGTCTAGGAATATGTGGGTGTCGCAGTGAGTCTAGGAATATGTGGGTGTCACAGTGAGTCTAGGAATATGTGGGTGTCGCAGTGAGTCGAGGAATATGTGGGTGTCACAGTGAGTCTAGGAATATGTGGGTGTCTCAGTGAGTCTAAGAATATGTGGGTATCGCAGTGAGTCGAGGAATATGTGGGTGTCACAGTGAGTCTAAGAATATGTGGGTGTCTCAGTGAGTCAAGGAATATGTGGGTGTCTCATTGAGTCTAAGAATATGTGGGTGTCACAGTGAATCTAGGAATATGTAGGTGTCTCAGTGAATCTAAGAATATGTGGGTGTCACAGTGAGTAAAGGAATATGTGGGTGTCTCAGTGAGTCGAAGAATATGTGGGTGTCGCAGTGAGTCTAGTAATATGTGGGTGTCACAGTGAGTCTAGGAATATGTAGGTGTCACAGTGTGTCTAGGAATATGTGGGTGTCACTGTGAGTCTAGGAATATGTGGGTGTCACAGTGAGTCTAAGAATATGTGGGTGTCACAGTGAGTCTAGGAATATGTGCGTGTCTCAGTGAGTAGAGAAATATGTGGGTGTCACAGTGAGTCTAGGAATATGTGGGTGTCACAGTGAGTCTAGGAATATGTGGGTGTCACAGTGAGTCTAGGAATATGTGGGTGTCACAGTGATTCTAGGAATATGTGGGTGTCACAGTGAGTCTAGAAATATGTGGGTGTCACAGTGAGTCTAAGAATATGTGGGTGTCACAGTGAGTCTAGGAATATGTGGGTGTCACAGTGAGTCTAGGAATATGTGGGTGTCACAGTGAGTCTAAGAATATGTGGGTGTCACAGTGAGTCTAGGAATATGTGGGTGTCACAGTGAGTCTAGGAATATGTGGGTGTCACAGTGAGTCTAGGAATATGTGGGTGTCACAGTGAGTCTAGGAATATGTGGGTGTCACAGTGAGTCTAGGAATATGTGCGTGTCACAGTGAGTCGAGAAATGTGTGGGAGTCTCAGAGAGTTGAGGAATATGTGGGTGTCTCAGTGAGTCTAAGAATATGTGGGTGTCTCATTGAGGGGGTTATTTAAATTCTGTAAATGTGAAGCAAATTTATTTACTCTAAAATTTATTAGCCAACTTGTTCGATTCTGTCATTTTCATCACTGGGAACTTTTACGCCTGGCGATATTTGTGGTCCTCGTAAATCGCACCTCAGCGATATTTACTCCACAAGGGCTGTGTCTCTGTGGTCTCAACTTCCCTCCCACCTATCCCCCTCCCTCTCTATCTCTCTCCCTCCCTCCTTCCCTTTCACCCATGTCCATTGCATTGTTGGGGAGAACACGGAGTTATTATTATATAACACGGGACTGTTGCACCATGCAAGTTTATTCCTTCTATTTGGACAATAAATTTAACGCTCACCTAAGCCAAATTACTAAATTTCATGTAATTATTGTAGTGTTCCAAACTAAGTTTGCCTGTATTATATTTGAAATAATATTTATCATCTGGAACTTGATGTTTGTATTAAGTATTTTTACGGTGAATTAAGTATCCTTTTCATTATGAATATGAATTAAAAATATTCGAATAAAATGCCCCCGTTCTCAATAAATGTGGTTGTGTTTTATTTATATTGCTGAAATTATTGAGACAACTGAGCTACTCACACTATAAACTTCAGGTAATGTGTTTAGTACAGTAACAGTCACGTGTGTGCTTTAGGATTAAATTTGTTTGTAAATATCCTTATAAAATTACTAAATTTAAAATTATAAGTGTAAATTTAAACGTATAACTGCATATAAGTGCAGTCACCTAAAGTTACGCTTAAAAATAGCACTCAGGCATAATATATCAAATATCCATCGTATTTTTCAAACTGCATTTAAGTTTGGGTAAATTGCAACAAAAATATCCATTTTCCCTTGTTGTCAAATTTCCTTATTAAATGAAAAACTGTAAAACGTTATATTAATGCAATCCCACTTAATTAACCTTAAAAATAGCACTCACGAATAATATTTCAAATATCCATTGTATTTTTCAAACTCCCCCCCCCCCAGGCCAATTTGGATAAAATTAAATAAATCTCAATTTACCTTAAAAAATTATTAAATTTAAAACTTCAAAGATGTGCAATCAGCCTTAATTATGCTTAAACCAATTACGCTCTTGTATAAACCACATCCCTCTCACACAAACCACATCCCTCTCACACAAAACACATCCCTCTCACACAAAACACATCCCTCTCACACAAACAACATCTCTCTCTCACAAACCACACCCATCTTACACAAACCACATCCCTCTTACACAAACCACATCCCTCTTACACAAATCACATCCCTCTTACACAAACCACATCCCTCTCTCACAAACCACATCCCTCTTACACAAACCACATCCCTCTCACACAAACCACATCCCTCTCACACAAACAACATCTCTCTCACACAAACCACATCCCTCTTACACAAACCACATCCCTCTCACACAAACAACATCTCTCTCACACAAACCACATCCCTCTTACACAAACCACATCCCTCTCACGCAAACCACATCCCTCTCACACAAACCACATCCCTCTCTCACAAACCACATCCCTCTCACACAAACCACATCCCTCTCACACAAATCACATCCCTCTCACACAAACAACATCCCTGTCTCACAAACCACATCCCTCTCTCACAAACCACATCCCTCTCTCACAAACCACATCCCTCCTACACAAACCACATTCCTTTAAGACAAACCACATCCCTCTCACACAAACCACATCCCTCACACAAACCACAACCTCACCATCCTGGTGAGGTTTTTCCATCCTGACATGTGCCAAACCTCACTGGAGGACAGAAAATGCTATGACCTTAGCTGCCCACACTTTCACGTGAAAGGCACGGAACGCTACATAAAGAGTGGCAAGCAGGATAATGAATTTGGAGGAAACTCTATAAATTTTTTATACCAGACCGGCAGAGAATTCAAAAGGAGCAGCATGGAGAGTGTATGGAACTGGATGCCAGATCCACTGGCATTCCAGAATTACAGATACAATTACCCACCGAAAGGGAACTACAACTACGACAGAAAACTGCCCTACAACAATCAGTACTGGTCAGAACAAACTCATTATGTCCACGATTAATGGACGTGCCGAAAAAGTCTCCCATTCAAACTATCACTAATAGAGTAACCTCATTCATCTTTGCCAACATACAAGGACTGAAAACAAGAACAAACAACAAAGTACAGTTCATAAATGGCCTCCTCACGGAGTCAAATGCAGTATTTGGAGCTTTCACAGAAACCCATGCAGGGGAATTGTTGGACAGTGAGATCTGGATTCCAGGATATAACCTATACAGGTGTGATAGGAAAATTAGGTCACATGGAGGAGTGGGTCTGTATATTAGGGAAGACCTTGTATGCTCGGAGCTCCTAAACGTTACAAATGAGGTGGTAGAGGTACTGGGATTAAAAATAGAGAAAATAAATTTAGTGATTATACTAATATACAAACCGCCAGATGCAACGGCTGAGGAATTCACAGAACAGATAAGCAAAATGGAGAATAGCCTTGATAATTTGGAGAACCCGATACCTGATATTATTTTCCTAGGTGACTTCAACTTGCCTAGTCTCAGGTGGAAAATAGCAAACAATAATATTATACCAGGAAATCTATCAGGACCTAACCAACCACAGATTAGAGAACTACTTAGATTCTGTGACAAATTTTCACTCAATCAGCAGATATCGGAGCCAACGAGAAATGAAAATATTCTAGATCTGGTCTTTACGAACAATGAAGACATTATCAGAGACATTACGATATCAGATACCACATACTCAGATCACAAACTCATTGAAGTGCAAACGACCATCAATACTCAGAATAGACCTAAAACGTTGATAAAGCGAGAGGGGCTATTCAGTAAATTCAATTTTAATAATAAAAGGGTAGACTGGGAGATAATAAACAGGGAACTTACAAACATTCCATGGGGAACTGTTCTAAATAATACAAGTCCTACAGAAGGAATAGAAAAACTTACTTCAGAAGCGTATCAAGTCTGTCTGAAACATGTTCCTTTGAGGAAAGCCAGAAAGAGATCTAACGTAGAAAGAGAACGCAGACGACACTATAAACGCAGGAAAAAAATAACGGAACTGCTTATGCAGACACGAATTTCCCGTCAAAGAAGGAATAATTTAAATAGGGAGATTGAAGAAATCGAGCGGAAATTGAAACACTCATATGAAACTGAAGAAAGGCAGTTAGAACAGAAAGCAATTCAGGAAATAAAGAAAAATCCAAAATATTTCTTCTCATATGCGAAATCAAAAGCAAAAACCACTGCCAGTATTGGACCTATTCGTACAAGTGAAGGTTCATACACGGAGGATGACAAAGAAATTAGTGAAATCCTAAAAAAGCAGTATGAGGACATGTTTAGCACTCCAATAAACAACATGAAGGTGGAAGATCCAGACATTTTCTTTATGCGGGATATTCAAACCCCGGTAAATATAACTGATATAAACACGAGCGCACTAAATTTTGAAAAAGAAATTGAAAACATGCCCATGCACTCGGCCCCAGGTCCAGACTCATGGAATTCAATATTTATAAAGAAATGCAAAGTGCCGGTAGCACAGGCACTCAGTATAGTGTGGAGGAAGAGCTTGGACACGGGGGAGATACCAGATGCACTTAAAGTAGCAGACATAGCCCCTCTACACAAGGGAGGGAGCAAAGCATTGGCAAAAAATTATAGACCAGTTGCACTAACATCGCACATCATAAAAGTATTTGAGAGAGTGATTAGGAGTCAGGTCACCAATTTCATGGAGACCAATGACCTTCATAACCCAGGCCAACATGGATTTCGAGCGGGAAGATCGTGCCTCTCACAGCTACTTGAGCACTACGACAAAGTCACTGAGGCATTAGAAGAGAAACAGAATGCTGATGTGATATACACGGACTTCGCAAAGGCCTTCGATAAATGTGACCATGGCGTAATAGCACACAAAATGAAGTCAATGGGAATAACCGGTAAAGTAGGACGCTGGATACTCAGTTTTCTGTCAAACAGGACTCAGCGAGTAACTGTCAACCATATAAAATCTAGTCCAAGTGCAGTGAAAAGCTCTGTACCTCAGGGTACAGTCCTTGCACCACTGCTTTTCCTTATTCTCATATCAGATATAGACAAAAATACAAGTCACAGCTTCGTATCATCCTTTGCAGATGACACAAAAATCAGTATGAAAATTACCTCGGCTGAGGACATTGAAAAACTTCAAGCTGATATTAATAAAGTTTTCGACTGGGCATCAGAAAATAACATGATGTTTAACAGTGATAAATTCCAGGTACTCAGGTACGGTAAAAATGAGGACCTTAAACATAATACAGAGTACAAAACACAATCAAATGTACCCATAGTAGGAAAACAGCATGTAAAGGATTTGGGAATAATAATGTCGGACGACCTAACGTTTAAGGAGCATAACCAAGCAAATATTGCTACAGCCAGAAAAATGATAGGATGGATTACGAGAACTTTCAAATCCAGGGATCCCATCACAATGGTTGTACTCTTCAAGGCACTTGTGTTGTCCCGTCTTGAGTACTGCTCAGTACTCACTTCCCCCTTCAAAGCAGGAGAGATTGCTGAAATAGAGGGAATACAGAGAACATATACGGCACGCATAGACGCAATAAAGCACCTACATTATTGGGATCGTCTCAAAGCCCTCCAAATGTACTCACTAGAAAGAAGACGAGAGAGATATCAAATAATATACACCTGGAAGATACTGGAGGGCCAAGTACCAAATCTACACAGTAAAATAACAACGTACTGGAGTGAACGACATGGAAGAAAATGTAGAATAGAACAAATGAAGAGCAGAGGTGCCATAGGCACAATCAGAGAACACTGTATAAACATCAGAGGTCCGCGGTTGTTCAACGTCCTCCCAGCAAGCATAAGAAATATTGCCGGAACAACCGTGGACATTTTCAAGAGGAAACTAGATTTATTCCTCCAAGGAGTGCCGGACCAACCGGGCTGTGGTGGGTATGTGGGCCTGCGGGCCGCTCCAAGCAACAGCCTGGTGGACCAAACTCTCACAAGTCGAGCCTGGCCTCGGGCCGGGCTTGGGGAGTAGAAGAACTCCCAGAACCCCATCAACCAGGTATCAACCAGGTAACCAGGTAAACCACATCTCTCTCACACAATCCACATCCCTCTCTCACAAACCACATCCCTCTCACACAAACAACATCTCTCTCACACAAACCACATCCCTCTCACACAAACCACATCCCTCTCACACAAACCACATCCCTCTCACACAAATCACATCCCTCTCTCATAAACCACATCCCTCTCTCACAAACCACATCCCTCTCTCACAAACCACATCTCTCTCTCATAAATCACATATCTCTCTCAGAAACCACATCCCTCTCACACAAACCACCTCCCTCTCACACTAACAACCTCCCTCTCACACAAACCACATCCCTCTCACACAAACCACATCCCTCTCACACAAACCACATCCCTCTCACACAAACCACATCCCTCTCACACAAATCACATCCCTCTCTCATAAACCACATCCCTCTCTCACAAACCACATCCCTCTCTCACAAACCACATCTCTCTCTCATAAATCACATCTCTCTCTCAGAAACCACATCCCTCTCTCACAAACCACATCTCTCTCACACAAACCACATATCTCTCACACAAACCACATCCCTCTCTCACAAACCACATCCCTCTCACACAAACCACATCCCTCTCACACAAACCACATCCCTCTCTCACACTAACCACATCCCTCTAACACAGACCACATCTCTCACACACAAACCACATCCCACTCTCACAAACCACATCCCTCTCACACAAACCACATCCCTCTCTCACAAACCACATCCCTCTCACACAAACCACATCCCTCTCACACAAACCACATCCCTCTCTCACACTAACCACATCCCTCTAACACAGACCACATCTCTCACACACTAACCACATCCCTCTCACACAAACCACATCCTCCTTACACAAATTATCCATGTGGATCTCTATGTTAATTGTGTATTAGCTTGGAATAACAGTCCCAGAAATGACCTAATAAACCTCTTATGAGGAAGAACTGGAAGACCTCATGGATTTAATTTTTCTTTTGTGGTTGCATATGTGTATTCAACTATTTCTGCCTGCTGGGTTGATCTTGTAGCTCTCGACCCCACTTTTACTGTCACCGGTTGTTTCACTCGCAAGTACCCCATTTACTGCTAAGTGAATAGAGGAGTAAAGTGAACAGAAACGTTGCCTGAACGTTTAAGCCTTTAACCTCATCAACACAACAACAATAGACATGACAGGACCAGCTCTGACGTCTCTTGCCTTCTCGCGTAATTCAACAATATGAATTTATAGGCTTGAAATCCGCGAAAAAATATAATTAAACCTTCTATGTTGCATTGATTCATTTCGTCGCGTCTTGTAAGATCTTAAAATGGAAATCCAAGAATCTTTCCTCTCTCATATTTAGCCAACTTATTTAACATGCTTCTCAGTCACTTGTACTAATTATTTTAAACTCTTAATACTCACATTTCTAACATTCTGCGATCTGCATTTAATAAAAAAAAAATAATAAATGAAACTGGAGAAGTCCTTTTGACCAGTGTTAGTGTGAGGGCTAGGGAGATTGAGGGCTAGTGAAAGTGAGGGCTAGTGAGAGTGAGAGCTAGTGAAAGTGAGGGCTAGTGATTGTGATGGCAGGTGAGTGTGAGGGCCTAATGTGAGTGAGGGCTAGTGAGTGTGAGGGCTAGTGAGTGTGAGGGCTAGTGAGAATGAGGGCTAGTGAGTTTGAGGGCTAGTGAGAGTGAGGGCTAGTGAGAGTGAGGCCTAGTGAGAGTGAGGGCTAGTGAGGGTGAGGGCTAGTGAGAGTGAGGGCTAGTGAGTGTGAGGGCTATAGTGAGTGTGAGGGCTAGTGAGAGTGAGAGGTAGTGAGTGTGAGGGCTAGTGAGAGTAAAGGCTTGTGAGAGTGAGGGCTAGTGAGAGTAAAGGCTAGTGAAAGTAAAGGCTAGTGAGTGTGAGGGTTAGAGAGAGAGAGGGCTAATGAGAGTGAGGGCTAGTGAGAGTGGGGGCTAGTGAGAGTGAGGGCTAGTGAGAGTGAGGGCTAGTGAGAGTGAGGCCTAGTGAGAGTGAGGGCTAGTGAGTGTGAGGACTAGTGAGAGTGAGAGCTAGTGAGAGTGAGGGCTAGTGAGAGTGAGGGCTAGTGAGTGTGAGGACTAGTGAGTGTGAGAGCTAGTGAGAGTGAGGGCTAGTGAGAGTGAGGGCTAGTGAGAGTAAAGGCTTGTGAGAGTGAGGGATAGTGAGAGTAAGGGCTAGTGAGTGTGAGGGCTAGTGAGAATGAGAGCTAATGAGAGTGAGAGCTAGAGAGAGTGAGGGCTAGTGAGAGTAAAGGCTTGTGAGGGTGAGGGCTAGTGAGTGTGAGGGCTAGTGAGTGTGAGGGCTAGTGAGAGTGAGGGCTAGTGAGAGTGAGGGCTAGTGAGAGTGAGGGCTAGTGAGAGTGAGGCCTAGTGAGAGTGAGGGCTAGTGAGTGTGAGGACTAGTGAGAGTGAGAGCTAGTGAGAGTGAGGGCTAGTGAGAGTGAGGGCTAGTGAGTGTGAGGACTAGTGAGTGTGAGAGCTAGTGAGAGTGAGGGCTAGTGAGAGTGAGGGCTAGTGAGAGTAAAGGCTTGTGAGAGTGAGGGATAGTGAGAGTAAGGGCTAGTGAGTGTGAGGGCTAGTGAGAATGAGAGCTAGTGAGAGTGAGAGCTAGAGAGAGTGAGGGCTAGTGAGAGTAAAGGCTTGTGAGGGTGAGGGCTAGTGAGTGTGAGGGCTAGTGAGTGTGAGGGCTAGTGAGAGTGAGAGCTAGTGAGAATGAGAGCTAATGAGAGTGAGGGCTAGTGAGAGTAAAGGCTTGTGAGAGTGGGGGCTAGTGAGAGTGAGGACTAGTGAGTGTGAGGGCTAGTGAGTGTGAGGGCTAGTGAGTGAAATGGCTAGTGAGTGTGAGGGCTAGTGAGAGTGAGAGCTAGTGAGAGTGAGGGCTAGTAAGTGTGAGGGCTAGTGAGTGTGAGGGCTAGTGAGAGTGAGAGCTAGTGAGAGTGAGAGCTAATGAGAGTGAGGGCTAGTGAGAGTAAAGGCTTGTGAGCGTGAGGGCTAGTGAGAGTGAGGGCTAGTGAGTGTGAGGGCTAGTGAGTGTGAGGGCTAGTGAGAGTAAGGGCTAGTGAGTGTGAGGGCTAGTGAGAGTGAGAGTTAGTGAGCGTGAGGGCTAGTGAGTGTGAGGGGCTAGTGAGTGTTAGGGCTAGTGAGAGAGAGCTAGTGAGAGTGAGGGCTAGTGAGTGTGAGGGCTAGTGAGTGTGAGGGCTAGTGAGTGTGAGGGCTAGTGAGAGTGAGGGCAGGTGTGAGTGAGAGCTAGTGAGTGTGAGGGCTAGTGAGAGTGAGGGCTAGTGAGAGTAAGGGCTAGTGAGTGTGAGGGCTAGTGAGTGTGAGGGCTAGTGAGTGTGAGGGCTAGTGAGTGTGAGGGCTAGTGAGAGTGAGGGCTAGTGAGAGTGAGGGCTAGTGAGAGTAAGGGCTAGTGAGTGTGAGGACTAGTGAGTGTGAGGGTTAGTGAGTGTGAGGGCTAGTGAGTGTGAGGGCTAGTGAGAGTGAGGGCTAGTGAGAGTGAGGGCTAGTAAGTGTGAAGGCTAGTGAGAGTGAGGGCTAGTGAGAGTGAGAGCTAGTGAGAGTGAGGGCTAGTGAGAGTAAAGGTTTGTGAGAGTGAGGGCTAGTGAGTGTGAGGGCTGGTGTGAGTGAGGGCTAGTGAGAGTAAGGGCTAGTGAGAGTAAGAGCTAGTGAGAGTAAGGACTAGTGAGTGTGAGGGCTAGTGAGAGTGAGAGCTAGTTAGTGTGAGGGCTATAGTGAGTGTGAGGGCTAGTGAGAGTGAGAGCTAGTGAGTGTAAGAGCTATAGTGAGAGTGAGGGCTAGTGAGAGTAAAGGCTTGTGAGAGTGAGGGCTATTGAGAGTGAGGGCTAGTGAGAGTGAGGGCTAGTGAGAGTGAGAGCTAGTGAGAGTGAGGGCTAGTGAGAGTAAAGGCTTGTGAGAGTGAGGGCTAGTGAGAGTAAGGGCTAGTGAGAGTAAGGGCTAGTGAGTGTGAGGGCTAGTGAGAGTGAGAGCTAGTTAGTGTGAAGGCTATAGGTAGTGTGAGGGCTAATGAGAGTGAGAGCTAGTGAGAGTGAGAATTAGTGAGAGTGAGAACTAGTGAGAGTGAGGGTTAGTGAGTGTGAGGGCTAGTGAGAGTGAGAGCTAGTGCTAGTGAAGGCCAGTGAGTGTGAGAGCTAGTGAGAGTGAGGGCTAGTGAGAGTGAGAGCTAGTGAGAGTGAGAGCTAGTGAGAGTGAGGGCTAGTGAGAGTGAGGGCTAGTGAGAGTGAGAGCTAGTGAGAGTGAGAGCTAGTGAGAGTGAGGGCTAGTGAGAGTGAGAGCTAGTGAGAGTGCGGGTTAGTGAGTGTGAGGGCTAGTGAGAGTGAGAGCTAGTGAGAGTGAGAGCTAGTGCTAGTGAAGGCTAGTGAGTGTGAGAGCTAGTGAGAGTGAGGGCTAGTGAGAGTGAGGGCTAGTGAGAGTAAGGGCTAGTGAGTGTGAGGGCTAGTGAGAGTAAGGGCTAGTGAGTGTGAGGGCTAGTGAGTGTGAGGGCTAGTGAGAGTGAGGGCTAGTGAGAGTAAGGGCTAGTGAGTGTGAGGGCTAGTGAGAGTGAGGGTTAGTGAGAGTGAGAGCTAGTGAGAGTGAGGGCTAGTGAGAGTGAGAGCTAGTGAGTGTGAGGGCTATAGTGAGTGTGATGGGTTACTATGTGAGAGAGGTAGGGAGTGGGAGGGGTAATGAGTGAGAGAGCTACAGTGAGAGGGGTGACTGATGGAGAGGTAAGGCAGCTGGGACTCTTGTCTACAGGAAACATTCACAGCTGCACATCACAACATATTGTTGTTTACATAATGCTGAGATACGAAGCTGTGAAGGGTTCTTGTGGACACTTTCCTCGATATTGATTATCTGATCGCTGTGTTGGTCAGCGTAACCGCAGGTACTTCCCTATCCCTCCCCCACTCTTACCTTCCTATCCCTCCCCCACTCTTACTTCCCTATCCCTCCCCCACTCTTACTTCCCTATCCCTCCCCCACTCTTATCTCCCTATCCCTCCCCCACTCTTACCTTCCTATCCCTCCTCCACTCTTACTTCCCTATCCCTCCCCCCACTCTTACCTCCCTATCCCTCCCCCACTCTTACCTCCCTATCCCTCCCCCACTCTTACCTCCCTATCCCTCCCCCACTCTTACTTCCCTATCCCTCCCCCACTCTTACTTCCCTATCCCTCCCCCACTCTTACCTCCCTATCCCTCCCCCACTCTTACCTTCCTATCCCTCCCCCACTCTTACCTCCCTATCCCTCCCCCACTCTTACTTCCCTATCCCTCCCCCACTCTTACCTTCCCTATCCCTCCCCCACTCTTACTTCCCTATCCCTCCCCCACTCTTACTTCCCTATCCCTCCCCCACTCTTACTTCCCTATCCCTCCCCCACTCTTACTTCCCTATCCCTCCCCCACTCTTACCTTCCCTATCCCTCCCCCACTCTTACCCCCCTATCCCTCCCCCACTCTTACCTCCCTACCCCTCCCCCACTCTTACCTCTTTATCCCTCCCCCTCTCTTACCTTCCCTATCCCTCCCCCATACTTACCTCCCTATCCCTCCCCTACTCTTACCTCCCTATCCCTCCACCACTCTTACCTCCCTATCCCTCCCCCACTCTTACCTTCCCTTTCCCTCCCCTACTCTTACCTTCCCTATCCCTCCCCTACTCTTACCTCCCTATCCCTCCCCCACTCTTACCTCCCTATCCCTCCCCTACTCTTACCTCCCTATCCCTCCACCACTCTTACCTCCCTATCCCTCCATCACTCTTACCTCCCTATCCCTCCCCCACTCTTACCTCCCTATCCCTCCCCTACTCTTACCTCCCTATCCCTCCACCACTCTTACCTCCCTATCCCTCCACCACTCTTACCTCCCTATCCCTCCCCCACTCTTACCTTCCCTATCCCTCCCCCACTCTTACCTCCCTATCCCTCCACCACTCTTACCTCACTATCCCTCCATCACTCTTACCTCTTTATCCCTCCCCCTCTCTTACCTCCCTATCCCTCCCCCACTCTTACCTCCCTATCCCTCCACCACTCTTACCTCCCTATCCCTCCCCCATTCTTACCTCCCTATCCCTCCACCACTCTTACCTCCCTATCCCTCCATCACTCTTACCTCCCTATCCCTCCACCATTCTTACCTCCCTATCCCTCCACCACTCTTACCTCCCTATCCCTCCATCACTCTTACCTCCCTATCCCTCCACCATTCTTACCTCCCTATCCCTCCATCACTCTTACCTCCCTATCCCTCCACCATTCTTACCTCCCTATCCCTCCACCACTCTTACCTCCCTATCCCTCCACCACTCTTACTTCCCTATCCCTCCACCATTCTTACCTCCCTATCCCTCCACCACTCTTACCTCCCTATCCCTCCCCCATTCTTACCTCCCTATCCCTCCACCACTCTTACCTCCCTATCCCTCCACCACTCTTACCTCCCTATCCCTCCCCCATTCTTACCTCCCTATCCCTCCACCACTCTTACCTCCCTATCCCTCCCCCATTCTTACCTCCCTATCCCTCCACCACTCTTACCTCCCTATCCCTCCCCCATTCTTACCTCCCTATCCTTCCACTACTCTTACCTACTTATCCCTCATGCATCTATAACTACATCCCAAGTCCTCTGCAATGCAGGAAATAACTTCCTTTTTTTATTCTTCAGGACCTGAAACCAAATTAACTCTGAAACATGTTCTGAATACTGAAGGGACGAGACAGGTAAAAGGATGTCAGACAAGTCAGAAATTCACTTGATGTAGTGGGTGCTGAAGTCACTACAGTACTCACTGTCGGAATACTGCTAAGTGAACACTCTCTCGCTCTCGCTCTCGCTCTCTTTCTCTTTCTCTTTCTCTTTCTCTTTCTCTTTCTCTTTCTCTCTCTCTCTCTCTCTCTCTCTCTCTCTCTCTCTCTCTCTCTCTCTCTCTCTCTCTCTCTCTCTCTCTCTCTCTCTCTCTCTCTCTTTCTATCTCTCTCTCTCTCTTTCTCTTTCTCTTTCTCTCTCTCTCTCTCTCTCTCTCTCTCTCTCTCTCTCCCTCCCTCCCTCTCTCTCTCTCTCTCTCTCTCTCTCTCTCTCTCTCTCTCTCTCTCTCTCTCTCAAGGACAACACAACGGGTAATCGGGATTAGACTGAAACAAAAGATACTTTCTAACCAACAGCTAACCAATGAAAGCTGGGCGACTCAGGGAGTGGTAGTCTGTTTCTTCCGCTTCACAATCTATACACATGACCGAGAAACTAGGCAATTGCAACATGTAGTTCGCTCATTAGCTGGGTCTAGGGCTCTCCACCCATCCTGTCTCGAGTTATCCAGCCTGTCCCATCCGAACCTCGAATTATCCGGTTAGGCTCATCCTTTCCTCTAGTTATCCAGCCTGTCCCATCCGAACCTCGAATTATCCGGTTAGGCTCATCCTTTCCTCTAGTTATCCAGCCTGTCCCATCCCTGTCATCAACGAGGTCCTTGGTAAGAAGATCACTGACCTGAAGAGGATGAACGAGAGGATTGAAGACATCGATGCTCATGATGCACTTTACCTCATCACCAGATGCTTGTCCCTCCCCAGGCTGACCTACTTTCTAAGATGTTCGTCATCTTTCAATAATATTAAATTAGAGGAGTACGACAGCATGCTGAAATCAATGCTAGAAAAAGCCCTCAACCTTTCTCTCAGCGACTCACAGTGGAAACAGGCCTCCCTTCCTGTCAGACTCGGGGGCCTTGGCGTGCGCACAGCAACACAAATTGCTGTACCAGCGTTCCTGTCCTCTTCAGTGGGGTCTGACAATTTGGTGAAGGAAATCCTTCATGTGCACCTAGCTCAACGGTCAAGGATACATGATCCCAGCTTTGCATACTGCACCGCCAGTTTATGCCCAGATTTGGGGAATATAAACCTGGATATGCGTATGGAAATGTCAAGACGCACAAGCCTGGAAACCCACTTCGGCCAATCATTAGCCAGATACCCACACCCACGTACAGACTGGCGAAGCGACTCAACGGCTTGCTGACTCCTTATGTTCCTTGCGCCTTCAGCCTGAAGTCTCCAAAGGAATTTGTGGACTTACTGCGGGGCGCACGGGCCACAGGGATAAGAGCCTCGTTGGACGTAGAATCGCTGTTTACCAACGTACCTGTGGACGAGACAATCGGAATGATAGCCGACAGAGTGTATCGTGATCCAGCCTGTACTCCTCTTGACATACCAGAAAGTATTCTGAGGAAACTACTCCAAGCTTGTACTAAAGAGGCACCCTTCTTGAGCCCAGATGGGCACATGTATAAGCAAGTAGATGGGGTCGCCATGGGTTCTCCCCTAGGTGTCCTGTTTGCAAACTTCTACATGGGTACCATCGAGCAAAAAGTCTTAGTCGACATGAACTTGAAACCGGCCATATACTGCAGGTATGTTGACGACATTTTTACACAGGTACCTGATGTCAGACATCTGCAGGAGCTGAAGGAGGCATTTGAGCAGAGTTCCGTGCTGCGTTTCACTTACGAGATGGAAAAGGATGGGAAGCTGCCTTTTCTAGATGTAACAGTCATGGAAAAGGGCGGAGGTTTCCACACTGCAGTCTACACTAAGGAAACAAACATAGGAATGTGCCTAAATGCCAACAGCGACTGCCCTGACAGGTACAAGAGGAGTGTTGTTAACGCATACGTCGACCGTGCTCTCAGCCACAGCTCAGAATGGAAGCAAGTCGACGAAGAACTCTGTAGGGTAAGGCAGGTCCTAGTCAATAACGGCTTCTCCAATGGTTTCATCGAAGACATCATAAGAAGGAAAGTGAAAAGCCATGCAACCTCCGAAGAGACAACTAACACAACACCTATACCCCCTATTAGACTATTTTACAGGAACTTCTTTTCCACAGCTCATAAAACGGAGGAAAGGGTCCTGAAAGATATTGTTAATAGAAACGTTATCCCTACAGACAAAAATCAGAGGATACAACTGACGATTTACTATAAAACCAGAAAAACGGCCAGCCTACTCATGAGAAACTCTCCAGACACAAAACAGAACGCTTTAAAAGAGACTAACGTCGTCTATGCCTTCAAATGCCCACTTGGGGACTGTAAGCTCCAAAAAAAACAGTATATAGGCAAGACAACAACATCTCTTTCTAGGCGTTTAACAATGCATAAGCAACAGGGCTCCATTAAGGAACATATAATCTCTTCCCATAACCAAACCATCGCCAGAGAAATCCTAGTAAACAACACAGAAATCATCGATAGATACAGAGATAGCAGGCGGCTTGACGTTTGCGAGGCACTACACATCAAGAAGTCAACACCAGCAATCAACAGCCAATTATTGCACAACTATATTCTACCCACCTCAAGACTCCGCTCCAATATAGAAGCATCAAGTAATATGGACCAATAGGCTTTCTACAAACACTTCTATTCAATACCCATTGTTTCTGTTCTGTCTTGTGTTGATACTTTTAATACCCTATTAATATCCCCTATTGTTCTGTCTTGTGTTAATGCCACATCACCCTTCCCACCTCACTCAAATGTAGATATAAAATCAGAGAAACGCAAGTTCTAATCAGTTGTGTATTTGTGAAGTCTTTGAAAATGTAATAAGTTTTACGAAACGCGCCCGTGTCGCGTCAGACTAGAAATAAAAATGAATTTTGGAGAAGTGATTTTTGATTTACCTCCAACAGTGAAGCGTAATGTACGAAAGATTGAGAAAATTCGTGTTAGAATTATTAATCTTACTTTTTCGGTCATATTTAATAATATATGTCTACAGAAAAGACTGCTACCAAAATATACTAATATATATATATATATATATATATATATATATATATATATATATATATATATATATATATATATATATATATATATATGTATATAAATTATGGGTGTTCACACACTTTTGCAAGAGACAGAACAACAAACGTGTCACGCCCAGGTCGGGCATGACGGGTTGCCCACACTATCTGTGGTCAATATAACGGGGTATTAAAACGACTGCGGCAGTATTTGTGACTCGAATAATGGAACAATGCTGCCGATGTTTGAAGTCTCCATTACTGAAGTTTATAGAAATGGGATAGTGGTGTGCGGCGAGGGCTGGGGGTGAAAGTCTGCTGCTGCTGCTGCTTTAGGTATCCTATTTTTGTTCGGTTTTGAAATTTCAAACTACTACTGTAACTACTTTCGTTGCTGCTCCAAACTGCTGTTGCCTGAGGTTAATACTGCTGATGCTTTTTATTGCTGCTGCTGTTGTTGCCTCATATTGGATATGTTGCTAATGCTGCGGTTACTGCCTTTTAATGCCGATGCTACTCTTTGTTGTATTTTATTGTTGATGCTGAAACTGTCTGCTGCTGGTGGCGGTGCTGTTGCCGATCCGACTACTCGGTCAAGCAACATTATATTGTGAATCGTGTTCTGATTGGGTGAGCTCTTGGTGGTTAACCAATTACATACCACTAAATATTACCGGTTTTTCATTGGCCAAATTCGGTCACAAACTATCGTAACGAACGTAACGTAACAACGTAAATAGTCTCCATTTTTTTAGTTTTTTTTTGGGGGGGAGAGGGAAGGAACTATCAAAGGAAAGCGTCAAGCCATTACAATTATATATCACTTGGAAGGGGTCAGGCTAATGATTTGGGATGGGATGAGGGGAAAGGAATGGTGCCCAACCACTTGGACGATCGGGGATTGAACGCCGACCTGCATAAAGCAAGACCGTCCAGCCTCAATAAATAATATGGACATAACACTGACGGTGTAATATACCCCTTAATTCATCCAAACATAAATAATATATTCGTTTGCAGTCCTTGATGTCGTTTCATATACACAGCAAAGCGTTACACAGCAGTCAATAGATCGTAACACTATCTTTCTCATGACCTGTGGGTGTGACCTCTGTCACTTGGCTCTGTGACCCACACACGTGACACAGCCTAAACAATGTTGTCATCTGAGATCTACATGTATCCCAAATCTCAAGGTCATTGACGATTACATTTGAGTTAGTTAACAGACCCAAGTGTTGGCACTACACCTTCACCGTCGATTGATTGATTGATGAAGATTAAGCTACCCAAGAGGTGGCACGGGCACGAATAACCCGTAACTTCCCCATCACTTTCCCCCATAATTAATTTGTCAGGATTGTTCCGTTAACATATAGGCTTCAGAGGCAATGAGGTGGTACAATGAGTGGAATGTGAAACAGAGCGAGGGAATGAGGTGGTTGGAGGGATGGAATGTGTAACAGAGCAAGGGAATGAGGTGGTTGGAGGGATGGAATGTGTAACAGAGCAAGGGAATGAGGTGGTTGGAGGGCTGGAATGTGGAACAGAGCAAGGGAATGAGGTGGTTGGAGGGCTGGAATGTGGAATAGAGCAAGGGAATGAGGTGGTTGGAGGGGTGGAATGTGAAACAGAGCGAGGGAATGAGGTGGTTGGAGGGGTGGAATATGGAATAGAGCAAGGGAATGAGATGGTTGGATGGGTTTAATGTGTAACAGAGCAAGGGAATGAGGTGGTTGGAGGGGTGGAATGTGTAACAGAGCGAGGGAATGAGGTGGTTGGAGGGGTGGAATGTGGAACAGAGCAAGGGATTGAGGTGGTTGGAGGGGTGGAATGTGAAACAGAGTGAGGAAATGAGAATTGGAGCATTACTCAAGCTGCCGAATAATGGCTCGAGGAAACAGTTGGTGGAAGGTAGCAAGGTGGCGGAATGAAGGGTTAGTAGACGGACGGAGGAACAGATGCAAGGATGAATATTGCCAATATATGGAGCAGATCAAGAGGCGGCTGACTAGCATGAACAATGAAACACATATATGCCTTACACACATTTCTAATAGTCTGTCTTTGGTCTTTTAACTACTAAAGTGTTAAGTGTTCTCCAGGTTTAGCACTTGAGTGTGTTATATTGCTAATGTTTTCCGGTCCGTGTGAGGCAGCCAGTTGGTTTCACTTCTTATGTGGGCATTACAAGTGAGACATTGGAACGAGTTTATTGTTGTTCATTGCAAAGTTCACCTCTCACACTTGTATTTCAAGGGACCTTTTAAGAGTTTCTTAATGTCTAAATATCCCTGTTGAGCTTTCAAGCCTAACTATCACATTTAAAAATCTGAATCAAGCTTTTCAGCAGACCCTTCTGATCTAAGAATCTATTAGAATTTTCCAGAAACTAAATATTCAAATATTTTGTTCAGTTTGCCAGTATTTGAGTTCAAGACTTTCACCGAACATTTTAGAGCAAGCTTTTTTCGGATAGATTATTTATTAAGAATTTCCAGTCACGTACTAATGCCTGAAACACATGTCAGAAATAGGTGTAGAAACTTTCGTTATCTATCACATCAACTAGAGCCACCCGTCTCCCCCTGCCTGGCGCCCCAGCAGATCTCCAAGGTAAATCGACCTTCTCTTTCATCTTCATCAATTTTTTTCCCTGGGAAACCATTCAGTTTTGATCCAGCTTTACTCTACATCGAAACTTTAAAACGCTTCTTACGAACCTTCCATTGTACCTCCCCATAGAGGACTTTCTGACCCAAAGTTTAACAGCTAAACTTTTCCAGCCAAATCTTGCCCCGAGTCCGCAGCACAGGAATGCGTCCAGTCATCTTCCGCTACGTTCGGCGGAGTATTAATAAACCTAACAAAATGTTGCAGAACGGCTCAACTTTTGCCGCAGCTGCAGAATAATGGCTCGAGGAAGCAGTGTGTGGAAGGTAGCAGAGTGGCGGAATGAGAGGTTGAGAGACGGACGGAGGAACAGATGCAAGGATGAGGCTATCAGGTGTGAAGGGAGGCGTATGAGACTGGGTGATAATATAGTGGAAAGAGGAGGAAGAAACGTAGGAATATAGCGAGGTTAGAAGCGAACGAGGAGAAGAAAGGTGAAAAAGCAAGGAGAGACGAGTGGGAAGACAAATATTGGCAGGCAAATGTGGCTAAACAATGAACGAGAGACATTTGCGAAGATAAGAGGAAAATATATAAAATATGTGCTCGATTGTGGTAGGCCTATTGGCAGGGGTAAAACAGCATCAGTAGGCGTGATAACACCAGGAGACATGATAACACCTTGAAGTATAACACCAGGAGACATGATAACACCTTGGAGCATAACACCAGGAAGCATGATCACACCTGGCAGCATAACATCAGGAAGCATGATAACACCTGGCAGCATAACACCAGGAAGTATGATAACACCTTTGAGCATAACACCAGGAAGCATGATAACACCAGGAAGCATGATAACACCAGGAAGCATGATAACACCAGGAAGCATGATAACACCAGGAAGCATGATAACACCTTGGAGCATAACATCAGGAAGCATGATAACACCTTGGAGCATAACATCAGGAAGCATGATAACACCAGGGACCCCTCTGTGGCCTGGAGTCCCTTAACTGGGAAGCTAAATTTATTTGTATTTAGAGATCATTTCAAATGATCACCCTGCATTCCGCTCAAAATTAATGATCAAGAGTCATATTTCCAATAATCATCGTATTTGGAAATCTGCAGGGGAATATGGGCAAAATCTGACCAATTTCTGTTTTCACTAATTTGCATATTTTCGGGATAAAAATTTGTAATATAAAACTCCAAATATGTGTAATCACCAAGCATTCCGCTCAAACGTAACGTCCAAGAGTCATATTTCCGATATTTTAAAAACTGTAGGTCAATTTGCGCAAAATCTTACCCATCGTGGTTTGCACTAATTAGCATATTTTCGGTATAAAAAAGTCGTAATTTAAAACTCCAAATATGTGCAATCATAATTAATTCCGCTCAGAAATAACGTCCCTAAGTCCTATTTTCGATATTTCCAGTGTTCTGAAAACTGTAGGACAATTTGGGCTAAATCTCATCCATCGCCGTTTGCATTAATTTGCCAACCTGTCCTTGGTATACCATAGTACTTATGTCGCATAATGCTCATAGTTCCTATGCTGCTAATGTTCACAGTTTCCCTGTGGTAGGTTTGTAGTTATTAGCTATCACCAGGCACCAACCCTTCCTCACGTACCATAGTACCCGTCCTATCACCGTGGACTCCAGAATAGTCTGTTAGCTCAAATTCGAGCAATAATTTAATTTTTACCCAATATCGGATGAGTATTGGGTAATATATGTGAAAGAAAAAAATAATTAATAATTACCAAAGCAATACAGTTCGTGCATTCTGAGAACGGTCAGTAATTCAGCCTTGTGGAATACAGAGGACAGCACGGAGACCTTGTGGGAATGAGCACAGTGCTCCAAATTCAGCTAAATCAAATAATTAATAATAAATATTATTATTAACATTTTTAAATAAGATTTATAGTTCATAGGTGATATACATAGCTACCACCTATGGCTCATTATTTTAGTATTTTGGATGGTTTTAAGGTTTAATAATTAAGATTGTAGTGAAGTCGTCAGCGAAGATGATAGCTGTTGACGGACGAATGCTCTCTTTGTTAAAATTGTTAAGAAATGTTATAATAAGTACTACTTCACTGCCGATTCTATTGCAAATGTTGTTCTGTTGTACACGTTGTTCTGTTGCAACATTTACAATAGAATGTTGTATTTGGTTGGTGAATTAGATTTTGAAATTAACATCTTCAAACATTCATGCTGGGGAACATTATTGGTTCATAAGAGACTCGTTCGTAATTGGCGACGTGAAGGAGTGGCCATTGTTAATTGACACTTCAGACTCGCAAAATTTTAACCAATCTTGAGAGGTTATCTTGAGATGATTTCGGGGCTTTATTGTCCCCGCGGCCCGGTCCTCGACCAGGCCTACACCCCCAGGAAGCAGCCTGTGACAGCTGACTAACACCCAGGTATCTATTTTACTGCTAGGTATATTAGTTTCAAGAATTCACAAAAAATTGAGATCAAGCTGTAAATTGGAGAAAATGAGAAACGTACTACAGTCTAAATGAATAAAACTACACGAGACGGAGAGGGTTACTTGTAGTGTAGATGTACAGTACCGAGTAAGGAATCCGAGCGATCTTGGACTTACACGACTAAAACGTAACCCAGCACAAAAATGGGGTAGTAAAAATTAGATATTAAATAATGAGATATTACTGAAGATGAAATGGACCCACATAAGACCCAATAAGGTGAATCTTAGGGAGAATGTCAGCCAATCAGCGGCCGGGTTTAGTTGGCTGCTGGTTATAAAAGGGACGATGAGAGAGGAATTGGGTCTAGCCCTAGCTTCGGTAGAGGAAGGACGTGGTGAATCGGCGCTCCGGCTGTTGGTGGTGTTTACCAATTTGGCCGGTTGAGGGCGGGTGTGTTTCTGCCTGCCTGTGCTGACGTGGAGTTAACGATGGGGGTCCCCCTCTCCCCTGTACTGCGGGCTCAGTCTGTGGGCCTCGAATTTTCCGGCCGGGCTGGGTACCCAGAGATAGCGCTGGTGTGTGAGGTGCTTCATGTCCCTGTGATCGACATTTATGGTGTCGAGCTGGTGACGGCTTGTCGAGCGATATTGAAGTTTACCGAGGAATTGGCATATCGCGAATTTCTCCGTCGTTACGAGGGGCGGACATTTCCCCTGCCGGATGGTGCGGGCACTGTGTCACTATCTGATCGGAGTGGTGCCCTCACGTACGTCAGTGTGCATGGGGCTCCGTTGGAGTTTCCAGAGAGTCTGCTACGGCGGTACTTCGGCCGGTATGGCGCAGTGATTAGTGTGCGGGTGAACGCGGTGTCTTCCAGTCCACTTAAGGGTGTGAGGACCAACATTCGCACCCTGGGCATGAGGCTCCAGGACCATATTCCGTCCTCTGTGCGGCTTATGGGCTACAACATTCGGGTATTTTACGCCCGCCAGCCTCGGACGTGTTATCGTTGTGGCCTCTTGGGCCATCAGGCTGCTGACTGTTCTGCGCCTGCTGTTGCGCCCGTGAACCTCTTCAGTGAGGTGGATTTTCCGCCGCTTCCTCTGGAGGAGGATTCAGTGGATGTGGCCGTCTCTTCAGCCCCGGATGTGCCCCCTGTGTCGCCTGGTGCGCCCCCTGTTGTTGTCGCCTCTCCTAAAGAGGTGGTGGCGCCGCAGGGTGATCGTCCTGCTCCGACTTGTGTCCCTGGGGTTCTTCAGACTGCCTGCTGCTCGATTCCCCCGTCTTCCAGTTCGTCCTCTGCTGCGTCTGACCCTGTCCCTGCACCCTCGCCGTCTGTTCCGGCTGTGCTGGGTGTTGGGGTGGATCCGGCGCTTCCTCCTGTGCCTGGCCTGGTGCCCCATGTGGTTGAGGATGCTGCCGTTCTGCGACGTGCATCGGTTCGCCCTGCTTGTGTTGCGCATGTCTCGGAGTCTACCTCCGGGTCGGATGATATGCGGCCCGAGCCTAAGCGTTCTCGGCATTCGTCTTCAGCATGGACAGATGTTGGCGACTTCGTCGCTTGTTAATCTGCCGGCGACGGAGGGGTGGCTCCGGTTATGTTGCGTACTACGGTGACGGCGGAGGTGCATTTGCCTGAGGATGCCCGTGCCAGTCTTTCGGCCTCCACAGCAGATATGGTGTCTGAGGTTCCTGCATCGGATGGCTCCGGTTCTTCATGGGGGGTGGTTCCCCCTGCCGAGGTTCGTGGTGAGCGGGGTGGCCTGGTGATGGTGTTGAAAAAGACTGCTTCGTTCTGGGGGTTCTGTAACCCCTTCCTCGGTCCCCGTTTCATCGGCTGCGGTCTCGACGCCTCTTCCGTCTCCGGCCGTCTCTTTAGTGTCTCCTGCGGTCTCGGTGGAGTTGCCATCTCGTCGATTGTCCCCTGCTCCTGTGCGTACGGAGACGCGGCCGTCTCGGCAGCCCTCGTACGCTTCAGCAGTGTCGTCTGCTACCTCGAAGAACGTGGCTTGCGCTCCCCAGCCTCGTTATGTGACTTGCGTCAGTGAGCTTAAGGAGTGGCCGTTTCCACCTGATCTGGTGGTTCCCGAGTTTATGAAGGGCCCGCGGCGGCAGGAGGATTGTCCCCCTACCGACAGGGAATATTTGATTTGGGAGGCCTACAAGCGACGGTATCCCTGGGCTGCGGAGACGTATGGTCTTGTCTCTGAGGAATGTGTTCCTCACTCGTGATTCCTTTGTGTGTTGTGGGTTGTTTCCATTAGTGTGCATGGGTGTGGGGTGCGGGTCGGGTGTGTGTGAGTGGGTGGGGCGGGTTTGTTTCCCGGTTCCTGCGTGCTCCGGTTTGTGGTTGTGGGTTTTTTGTGTGGCTTGTGTGTATGTGTCCGGTTCCTGTGCGGTCCGGGGTTTGGTTTGTGTGTGTCTGGTTGTGGGTGTCATGTTCTTATGTTATGCTTTGTGGTTCTATGGTTTTATGATGCTGTTTGTGCGCTTGTTTGTGTGGTGTTGAGTGCCCTTCAGGCTGTTGGCGTGACCTGGTCTGGGTTTATGCTTTTTGTCGAGTTTTGCCGTTGAGCATTTCCTTTTGTTTATTGTATAATTATGTTGTTGTATTGTTAGTTATTTATTATTTACTTTTTTGTTTTTATCTTGGTGCCTCTCCGTGTGTGTTTGCGGTGCTGGCAGCCTTGTTCTGTATATTTCAGGTTTTGGTGTGTTATTTCTGTTTTGTCTTCTGCTGTGTTTCACTTAATTATTGTATTCTGTTTGTAATTATTGTTGTTTTGTGATCGGCCCTTCCGGCCGGCGTTATTGTGTTTAGTACTTTTGTTCCTTACTTTTGCCCGTTTGTGCTTTGTCTTTTTGTTCTGTTTTATGATGTAACTGTTTCCTTTTATTGTACTTATAAGCATGCTTGCATGTAAAAAAAAAAAAAAAAAAAAAAGACAGCAAACACTTAACACTGCTCCTGTGCCAGGTAAGTCTACTACGGGCTCTCCATATTCCATGCTACTTGCCCCGCTCCTGTGCCAGGTAAGCTACGGGCTCACCATAGCCCGTGCTACTTGGAACTTTTTCCGAGTAGCTGAATCTATAACAAAAAACACATCAGTGTGGTTTTACCTTACTTTTGGTATCCAGTCCTAGGTATCTTTTAGATACCTTGATTGCACTTTAGGTATCCAGTTCCAGATTCGTCTCCTGAAGTTTACCTGTATGTAGAGGATTCCCCCCCCCCCCCTCCCTACCACTGCCCCTTGTTGCGGCTCGCTCCCCTCCCCTTCCTGTGTGGTGGCTCCCTCCCCCGTTATGGGGGAAACTATCATTATTTCATATTTGCCTTGACAAACCTGAAGTTAAGAGCGCATAAAGGTACATGTGGCAATATAGTGGACCCAAACTGGCTTGTGACGCTCCTCTTACCCCATGCGTATAGCGCGAGTGGTTATCCCGTTACGTCTGACCTTCAAACTTTAAAATTCGGTTAAATGTTTATAACCTGTAAGTGTGCAGTGGGGTTACTAGTTGTTAAAATATTAAAACTACACATTCAAAACTAAATTTAAACATGTTTAATAAAATGACTCTCTAAATTCAACAGGTTAGAGATTTAATTCTAGTAATGGGTAAATAGTAAGTTTCTATAAACCATGAAATTAAATGTTTATATTATTTATATATGTATTTGTTAGATATTAATCGTAAAATTGCCTTAGAATAGCATTAGTTGAATAGTATAATTCATGTTTTAAATATATGGAAAAAATATTAATAATTACTAAAGCAATCAATATGTTATACAGTTTTTTTTTATTATTTTTAGATGCGGATAAGTACAATAAAAGCAAAACAGAAAACAAACTAGAACAAAACAAGTAGAACACAAAATTACAAAAGTACAAGCACGCAGAATTTAAAAATAATAAAGATCTAAGTACAAAACACCGGCCTGAAGGGCCCACAACAATAAAAACAAACACAACAATATTAACAAACACAACAATTACAAACACAGGAAAATAGTACATAAATGACAAGATTGCAATACATAGACCCAAACCCTCACCCAACAACCCAATCCCCGGAACATAATTATACAAAACGAGCCTACTGGCCCCGCAAAGCACACACGAAGAGGCACCAATACAGAATGATAATAAAAACAAGAAAGGGAATACAAATACATAACACAGAAACAAAATGGAAACTACAACCGCAATACATGATAAGGAGAACAAAAACAGGCCCAGCCACGCTATCAGCCCAAAGGGCACGCAACACCACACAAACTAGTGCACAACCAGAACAATAAAAAAAACACAAACATAAAAACAGAATAACAGGACATCCACAACCAGACACACACACTCAAACAAACACCGGAACGCACAGAAACCGGACATACACACACAATCTACACTAATAAACCCACAACCCCAAACCGGAGCACGCAGGAACTGGGAAAACACATCCGCCCAACTCACACATACATGCACACTCCACAACCATGCACACAAATGGAAACAAACCACAACACACCGCAAACAAAGAACTCACGGGCAAGCAATACATTTCTCAGTGACAGGAACATATTCCTCAGGGAACTCATTCCGAGGAAACTTGTTCTTATAGACCTCCCAAACCAAATACTCCATGTCGGTAGGAGAACTGTCCCCTTGCCATCGTGGGGCCTGCATAAGCTCAGGAATCACAAAGTCAGGCGGAAACGGCCACTCCCTAAGTTCGTTGACGCAAGTCACATAATGAGGCAGGGTAGGGAGAACAACCCTTCCCGAGGAAGCAGAAGACACCGATGAAGCGTACGTAGGCCGCCGAGACGGACCTACCGCCGAACGCACAGGAGAAGGCGATGACTGCCGAGACGGTAACATCTCCACCGATACTGCAGGAGAAACAGAAGAGACGGCCGAAGACGGAAGAAGTGTCAAAGCCGCAACCGAGGAAACGGGGAACGCTCAAAGGAGCACAGAATCCTCAGAGCAGGCAACCTTTTTCAATGCCACCACCAGGTCACTACGTACACCATGAACCTCACCAGGGAAAACCACCCTCACAAAGAACTGGAATCATCCGACGTGGGCGACGCACCCGAAGCATGATCCACAGGTGCCACACTAGGAGAAGAGGCCGAAACACCGGCACCGGCAACCGCAGGCACATGCTCCTCTGCTACCACCGTATAATGCGACGCAACTGAAGCTACCCCGTCGTCGCCGGAAGATCCACAATCGTCTAATTCGCCAACATCAGCCCAGGCAGAAGAGGAACGCGGGAATGCTTTGGCTCCGGCCGCACATCACCAGATCCGGAGGCTGACTCAGAGACACGTGCAATACAAGCCGGGCGAACCGACGCTCGTCGTAGAACGGCAGCATTCTCAACCACATGGGGGTACCAGGCCGGGCACAAGAGGAGGCGCAATACCCACCCTAGCACCCAGCACAGCCAGGACAAACGGCGAGGGCATGGAAAAAGACGCAGCAGGTGAAGAACTCGAAGATGGGGGAGCCGTGCAGAAGGCAGTCGTAAGATCTACAGGAATTCTAGGGACACCAACCTGAGCAGGACGAGCACCTGACGGCGACAAAACCTCAGGAGGAGAGGCGACAACAAGAGGTGCACCAGTCAACACAGGGGGCATAGCATCGGACAAAGAGACGTTCACATCCACACCCACAGAAGCCTCCTTCACAGGAAGCAGGCGCAAATCCACCTCACTGAAGAGGTTCACAGGCACAACGGCAGGAGCAAAACACCCAGCAGCCTGATGGCCCAAAAGGCCACAAGTCCAAAGCTCGCGGGCGTAAAACATCCGTACATGATATCCCAGGAGTCTCACGGAGGACGGAATGTCCAATCGTAGCCACATTCCCAGGGTGCGAATGTTCTTCCGCACACCCTTGAGTGTCCCCAAGGAGAGCATGTGCAACCCCACACTAACAACTGGGTCAAACTGGCCGAAGTAACACCGCAGCAGTCCCTCCGGAAACTCCAAGGGTGCTCCATGAACACTGACATAAGTGAGGGCACCACTACAATCGGAGAGGGTCACAGTGCCAACACCATCCGGCAGGGGTAAGGCCCGGCCCTCGTAGCGATGGAGAAAGTCCCGATACGCCAGCTCCTCTGTAAACTTGATAATTGCCCGATGTGCTGTCACCAACTGGATGCCATAAACGTCCACTACAGGGACACGAAGCATTTCACACAACACAAGCGCCACTTCCATGTACCTGGCTCGTACAGAAAACTCGAGGCCCATGGACTGACCCCTCACTACAGGAGGAAGTGGGACCCCCATCTTGAACTCCTCGTCAGCACTGACCAGGCGGGCAGAGACGCACACGCCCCCAGCCGGCCAAACAGGTAAACACCCACCAATTGCCAGAGAGGACAGGCAACACATCCATACTCTACGGCAGCTAGAGAGCCACTCCAATACAGTTCGTGCATCCTGGGAATGATCAGTAATTCGGCCTTGTGGAATACAGAGGATGGTAAAGAGACCTTGCCGGACTGAGGAGTGTTCCAAATTCAGCTAAATTATGAGCAAATGATTTAGGTTTGGGAAGGGTTTCATCCCCCCCCCCCCTCACGTTGACCACAGAAGGTCTAAGGTTACCTGTTCCTCTCACTTACCCAACACATCGATTCTTAGCTTTAAATATTTAAGATTTACGAATTTGTTACTACTAGACAATCCATTTTACAAAATTGTATAAACATTGCACTTAATTTGTCATTCAGCTTCACAAATTTATGTCATTGATAATTATTAATCATTAATTCTCTCAAATATTTGCACATTAATATTAGCTACTATAGTTTCTTTTGTTACAATGTTCCAGCATTGTTAATGAACTTGCAAGCTTTTGTATAGTTGTCTCCAGGCCTGTCTGTTCCTATTTATATTGTGGTAGTAGACCCCACTAATCATATGGGCGGTAGTAGACCCCATGAACATAGTGTAACTAGTAGTGTCCCCTATATTTATCCTGTGGGCAGTAGTGAAGGTTGCTAGTATCTAATGAAGGCTTAACTGCATTTACGTAACGTTAATAAAAAGTATACTATTAACTATTTTAAACCTGACATTCCTAATGTTAATTTGCTCTAGTCCTCAGGTCCGGCTAACTACATCCAGACAAGAGAAGGAAACAGGACACTCTGTACTGAACATCTTCAACGACAGAATAAGATTATGCACTATAAATTAAGCCAGAAAGGAATTGTATCAAATGTACATTGATGGGTCATCTAATCCTGTCAATGGCAGAGTTGATGCAGCATACTGTAATTAGAAATAATGCCTTTCAACGCAAAAATGAAGAAAAGGCTCGTATTGAGAACTGCCTCTTAAATGCAAGCACACCTGCCATTGTTATGGCGTTAAGGTTCCTTGTACGAAACGCTAATGGTGCACTGATTCACAAGCATCACTACAAAGTCTTGGTAAAAAATCTGGCAGAAAATCTTGAGACAGTCGCTGAAATAGATGAGAATACTAACCAATCGGGGAAGAGTCATTAAATTTCTGCGAATCCCCCTCCCACGTTGGTCTGTGGAATTAAACGAGCAGATGTGCTGGCTGCTGAAGATACTGAAAGAGACTATATTGAATTTTTCACTCCCAAGACTCTTCTACAAGTTAAGAGGTATTATCGGGGGATATCATCATGACAAGGTAAATGAGGACAGGAGGATAGAGCAACAAATAGGTGAATCTGTACGATGGTACAATGTGGTTGCACCTGGCAATCACAATTATTATGACGAAGAGGAGGTGGCCGCGGGAGAGAATCGGTAATAGCAAGAATCAGTCTTGGATATAAATATCCATGGAGATTCGGAATGAAAACAGTTGAGCAGAGGCGTTGCAGAATCGGAGTGATGGACACCGCCTTGACTACTATCCGAGTGTGAAAATCTAAGTCATTAGAAATGTGTAGAATAATAGACCCCGCATTGTTTGAGTTTGGAAACCACAATTTGTCATATGTAGATACTCAAAAGAGATTCCCCCCCATTTTGCACCACGTAAAATATCGTAAGATTTTAATTGGGTGACAATGTTCATATTATTGTTTTAAGAAGCTGTTCATTTGAGGTAGTTAACAAAGTCCCAGCTGTGTCTGGGTAAAAGTGACACGATGAACAACCCAACGGGTTTCCTTCCTATTGGGGGGTATTGTACATGCTGCTATGGTGGTATGTCCACTCACAGGATGAGTGGTGTTGCCCAATAAATTCGCCCCACGCCTATCATTCTCCTGTTTCCTCGTCCTCTGCACCATCCCCCACTCTCCTGTCTCCTTGTCTTTCCCATCATTCTCCATTCCCCTGTCCCCTCGTCTCCACCATCCCCAATTCCCCTGTCCTCTCGTCCTCCCCACCATTACCCCCTCCTTTGTCCCGCCGTTTTCAGTACCATCCCCCACTCCTCGCCCCTCGTCCTCCCTACCATTCCCCCACTCCTCCGTCTGATGCATTCCCAAATAATCTGATGTTCCCATCAGATAATAGTGAACATCAAATGATCTGATGTTCCCATCACTGAAATATAAGAAAAACAATTAAAAAACGAAATGAAAAAGAATGAAGAAATAAAAAAATAAACTATACTCATGAAATGAACGGTATGGTAAACAACAAAGCTCAATTCCAACGAAGTGTTACAAAAACATGAAATGAAAATGAAAATAATTCAAATAATATGAAAATTCAATTTATCAATGAAATTGGAAACATTGAAATCTAATCGTAACATATTTAGTAAAGCGAAAGTTGTTCTTTCGTGCAACAGATGGTGCTGTTTTTCAAAATTGCATGTTTTTATTGTCACAGGTGTGGCATCTATACCTATACTCATGAAATGAACGGTATGGTAAACAATACAGCTAAACTCCAATGCAATATCACACAAAATAATTAAATCAAAATGAAAATAAATCGAAATATATGAAAATTTAATTTGTCAGTGCAATCGGAAATATTGAAATGGAATCGTAACATGTTTATTATAGTGTGTATGGCTCTTACGTGCAACAGATGGTTCTGTTTCTTAAAAAAAAATGAATGTTTTTACCATTCACAAATGTGGCATCTATATATATACTTACAAAATGAATGATGTGGTAAACAACACAGCTCAATTCCAACACAATGTCACACAAAATAATTAAATCAAAACTAAAATAAATCGAAATCTATGAAAATTCCATTTATTAATGCAATCAGAAACATTGAAGTGGAAATCATAACATATTTTGTATAACGTGTGTGTCTTGCTATTACGTTCAACAGATGGCATTGTTTTTTCTTTAAATTATGTTTTTACCTCTCAGAGGTGTAGCATCTATATAATAGGCATATAAAAACACGTGCATATTCGAATGGAACGTTGTGTTAGAATTTCAAAGCAATCAGTGAAGAACTTTGGGAGATAACAGCGTGTGTTGCTCTTACGTCCAACAGATGGCTCTGTTTATATAAAAAAAAAAACGTATTTTTTCCGTCACAGGTGAGGCATGTATAGTAAGTATATAAAAACATATTCCTATTCAAATGCAACGTTGGGTCAAAATTTCAAAGCAATCGGTAAAGAGGTTTCGAAGATTTCTCTCACATGAAAAACACAATTTAAAAAAAAAAACATGTTTTTTCCGTCACAGACGTGACATCAATATAATATGTATATAAAAACTTGCTCTGATGCGAATGGAATATTGTGTGAAAATTTCAAAGCAATCAGTGAAGAACTTAAGGAGATTAGCGATTTTGAGCAAATGAACATTTACATTTTTACTTATATAGATATATATTATATATTATAAAAAAGGTACATTGTGTTTGAAGGAACATAACATTGATGCTTTAACATTCTTGTAAAGCCACTAACACACCTAGCATTTCGGCAGGGCCTTGATCTAACAGATTATTTTAAGTAGGTAATTTAAAGCAAAATTGAAAAAAGATGTAAACGGGTACATTAAAGTAAAATTTGAGGGTTATCAAAAGGTACATTGTAGCATAATTTGAAGATTAATTCAAGGTATAATGTAGCGAAATGTGCGTTCAACATAACAACCATAAGGTGATAGCAATGATTACAATTGTGACGGTGTATGGCTTAGGTACATATATTGGGGGATTGGGTAGCACAAGGTAGTGAAAGCTCTGATCTAAGAACTCGCTTTCTATTATCTCGCACTCATTCTTGATTTAAACTTTGAGTTTCAACACTAAATTGCTACTTCAAGCCCTAGAATTTTATCCCACCTTCCTTCTTTAATTAAAAATGTGATTTATACTGCTGGGCTCAAAGTTCTCGCACCCCCGGTCTCTGACTAGGCTGTTTGATGATGCTACCCCCGTACCTGTTCAGCCCGTTGACGCCGTGAGGGGGGCTTAGTGGGCGGCTGCCGGAGTGTGATGCTCCTTGGGGCAGTCCTCTGTCCTTTTCTAGCCTTGTGCTCCTGCTGCTGTCCTCTCCAATTGTGCTGAGCACCTCTTTCTTTTCCTTCTGTTTCGTTTTTCTCCCCCTGTTCTCCTATCTGCTTGCCGTTTCCTGCCGACCTTTTGCTTGTTTTGGTTATTCCTTTGGACTTCTTCTATTTTGACGCCCGGGTGCTTGAGGAGGCATACTCTTGCACCCGTAGAACTGTAGTACCCAACGTCGAGAGCGAGGGGAACATTTTATTGTCAATCCCTCTTTCGTCACTGAACCCGATCTCGACGGACTGTCTGTTCTTAAGGTGGCGTTTGCGAGGCGTATACTCAAGACGTACCCCTATGAGGCCCCGGCATGATCCCGGATAGCTTCTTGTTGGGTGTCCTGCCTCTAATTGTGGCTCCATGGTGGGTGTGGGGGCACATTCGTGAATGAATGTTGATTTTTCGTAGCAATGATATTTACTGGTTCTGCTGTTTCCCCTTTACCTTCTCAGGCTCGTAGGGTGGGCTCCTTTGGCCTCTCTGACTCCTCCCCTCGGCTCCCCTCCCTCCTCTGTGGCTGGGTCGAGCCCCAAGCCCCCAGTGGTGACTACCTCGTCCCCTGCCGCGGCTCCATCTCTAGCGCCTTTTAACCCCCCTCTCTCTCTGGGGGTTCTCACCGCCGTCTTCGTCACGGTCGCCCTCGCTCGATTCCTTCCCGTTCTGATACCTATCTAGCTTTGTTTCGCCGGCTCCCGCTTTATGCTAATATCTCTTATGCTCGCGTGTTGCGCTCTTCCTCTCCTCATTCTTCCCACCTTCCTCAGACTCACAACCGTTTCCGGGCCTTGGACCCTGATACGCCCACTGCCCCCTCCTCTGTTTCTTTGGGTTCTGTCCCGAAGGGTCCCCCTCCTGGCCCTCTGTCTGGGGTTCCCCTCCTTTTTACCTGTGTCTTCTTCCTCGTCTCCCTCCGTTCCTCCTTCCCATCCTTCCCCTCCGTCTCTTGACTCTCCCCGCCGCCTGTCGGTGCGGGCTGATGTCCATCGCTCTCCAAACGGCCGTCGCGTGTATTCTCAATCGGCTTCTCCTGCTGAGACGCTACAATCCGTTGCCCAGTACGTAGTTGCGCGGACACCTGTCTCTTTACGTCAGAAGCGTAAGCCTGGCTCCTCTCCTTCCTCCTACCCGGCGGGTAAGAAGGTTTCGCTCTCTTCCTCGGCCCCTACTTCTGCCTCTATCGCTCCTTCCCCTCCCATTTCGGTGGTTGAGCCCCTTGTTCCTGCTATGGAGGATTCTTTGGCCCCCGCTTCCCTCTCGGTTGCTGCCCTTGCTGAGGTGCGCTCCCCTCTTTCTACTCCCCCTCTTCCTGCTGCTGTCCTTGACTGCTCCTCTCCATTGCCTCCTCCTCCGAACCCCGCCCGCCCCCCTCTGGTCTGTTCTCCCGCTTCCTTCCCTCCGTCTTTGCTCAGTTTACCTATGCCCCCTAACCCTGACTTTGCTGACCCTGATCCCGACCCCTGATATTCTTTAACGTGCTATATTGCTCTTTCGCCTTTGTTTCTTCCTTGTTCTCTGTTGTTGTCCTTTCTCTTCTCGTCGATGTCTATTCTTCAATGGAACGTTCGAGGTTATTACGCCAATTTCCTCGAACTCCAACTTCTGATTTCGTGGTTTTCGCCCCTTTGTGTCTGTCTCCAGGAGCCGATGCTTGGGACAGGACTGGTAAATTCATGCAGGTAAACGAGGATTACCAAGCAGGCCACCATCTCGGCACTAGTTTCCTGTCCACGTCGACGCAACTTTGTTATACAAATGATTGCTGGCCTGACCGCCAGGGGGGTCTAGACGTGTTCGCCAACCACTCCCCAGTCGTTGCTAGGCGATCCGTGTGGGAGGGCGTTGTTGATGCGTCGGTGCCATGGGGATCCCCCCTCCCCCCTATTCGCCGCTCTGACACCGTGGGTCTGGAATTTTCTGGACGTGCGACTTACCTAGCCCTTGAGATTGTCCTGTTGGATACGCTGCGTAGTCGTGTTGCCGATGTGTACGGGCTCCAACTGCTGACCACCCATCGGGCACTTGTGAAGCTTGCCTCGGCTGCTGTCTATAAGGACTTCATGACCCGTTACGATGGGCGCTCTTTTCCTCTCCCTGGGGACGGTGGTACCGTCACTATCTCTGACCGGTGCTGCTCGGTAACGTATGTGGCCCTGCATGGTGTGCCGTTTGAATTCACGGAGGCTTTGCTTCGGCGGTACTTTGGCCAGTTTGGAACTGTTGTTTCCATCCGGATGAACTCCGGATGGAACCTGCAATTCGATTAAAAAAAAAAAATAAATACTGTGTATTTCCAATACTGTTCTAATTATTTGTTTACCCATATGTCATATGTTCATAGGGGCCACCAGATGGATTGTTGTTTTATATATTTTTTCTCCTGGTCACAATCAAGTCTGTTTGATAAATATTGGTAATGATAAATATTCCTACAATAATGTATAATAATTAACACTCCTGCCACAAGCTGATATGACATGCTTCAATTATCCACTGATAAGCTGTATAATATATTTCAGTTCAATACGTAACTCAAGATAGATTCTGAGTTGTGAACTGCAATTTCCATTATTTTTTAGATACGTTTGCAAATGAAATTTAACTCATTAGATAAAATCATAAAAAATAGGGCAAGTAATACCAACGAAACCGTATTATTTAGACTTTCTAAGTATAATTCAGAACTAAAATCAGGGATCCAAGGTATTCCAGGCCCTTATGCTACAACTAAAAATTACGCTAATATTGTATACAAAAAACAGAAAATGTAATGAAATACCTCTTTCTGATTGGGCCTCAGTGGCTCTCTGATGCATGAGATAACTTTTGAAATTTGAAATTTAAAAATTTTCAAATCCAGCTGATAAAAATCTGGGCAAATGGGGGATACCTTTGACAAGCTGCTGGCTTCCTGTCCTCATCGAGGCCACTAAAGTGTTAAGTGACCTCGGTAATTCAGCCAAATGCACCTCCAGTCTGGACAACACCTGGGGGAACAGCTTAACCGGAGGGAAGAGCTAAAAGAACTTCCAATTTTACCTATCTAGCAGAAAGGCATCCACTATAAGAGTCTTGTGATTGGGGAATGGATCGACGGAACATAAGAAGGAAGTGACCAGTTTCAAGGAAGGAGGTCCACCTTGGGGGTGACCCAATGTCTTGCAAAGCCGCCAAAAGAACGTGTTATAACAAGCTAAGCTTGTTTTAGAAATTATAGGTCTCAGATCATAGGGAGTTAAATTGTACCACATGGTTTTAAACAAACTTGTAATGGTCGAGGCCATTTTAGAGATTCGTGTACAGAGGTACGGATCAGGTTGGACTCAGGACGAGTCAGTAATAATGATGGCAGACCCACATTTGAGGTGAAGGTTGATGGGTTAAGGTTGACTGCGTTTGTAGACACCGGAAGTCAAGCTACGCTGATTAAAAACTCAGCCTTCAGCAAACTGAAAGAGGCACGCCTTAAGCGTAGTGGGAAACAATTAACAGCGGTAAATGGAGAAAACATTAACATCTTGGGTCATAGTACCGTTAACTTTAAGATTAATGACGAATCTCACCCTCACACTTGTACAGTAGTTGGAAATCTTGATTTTCCTGTGGACATACTCATGGGAATGGACTTCCTGTCACGTTTTAATTACTCCTTGTTTGCGAGCAAGGGTGCACGGAACGGCAGACAGAGTTTGGGAAAAAGTTCATACCCAGTTAGGATGGTCTACCATCCTCCAGTTGTTGCATCCATCAAGAGAAAACAGAAATTTATTTATGTATTTATTTATTTATATACAAGAGGGTACACTGGGGTTTAAGAGATAACATAGAAATTAAGTTGATTTTACATTCGTGTAAGGCCACTAGCACGCATAGCAATTTGGGTAAGTCCTTAAACTAACAGATAATTTTTAAATAATTCACAATAAATTGAAAAAAAATTGTACAGGTACTTTACAGCTTTACTTTACAGGTACAGATAATTTTAAGTAGAATAATTACAGTGAAATTGAAAAAAAATAATTACAGGTACATTGCAAGAAATTGACACAAAAGCAGATCAGAAAAATACAAAATAATAGCAATACACAATAATGTACAAGGATTACTAGGTACATTAAGATAACATTTCAAAGCTATACATTGGTTCACAGAAGCACAAAATGAGGATCATTTCAAGGAATAATATCAGTAGAAAATGCACTCAATACAACAATCATGATATCAGATGATATCTAAGATGGCAATGGTAAAGTAACATTGCTTTGGTACAAATATTGAGGGATTGGGTAGCAATAGATACAGTGTGAGATAAAGCACTAGGTACAAAACTATGAAGATGAAATTAGGTACATTTTTTGTTTTATTTTTGAATAAGGCAAAAGTTGGACAGATTTTCAATTCATTAGGGAGTGAGTTCCACAAAGTAGGTCCCATTATTTGCAAAGAGTGTTTACACAGATTAAGTTTGACTCTGGGAATATCAAAGAAATATTTATGCCTGGTGTAGTGAGTATGTGTTCCATTACATCTGTTCTGGAAGAGTTTTAGAACACGTAATAAACAGCCGGAATTATCTGACAAAATATCTTGTAGAATTCTTGCTGTTATCGCGTTTTGCAATATTTTCCTATACTGCCTGTAAAAATTGCTTATCATAACACCAACAATAACAGCCTTCCATAATAACTAGCATAAATAACCATCTGTAATTATCTTTCTATAGAAAATTATTAGTTATTGCTACCCATTTTTTGTTTGTTAATAATAGAGGAATAATGTTTTCCCATATAAGATATTATGAGCCCAAATTCTAATTTGCCATCGTGTTCCAGATCCTTCAGTCCATTTGATAAATGACTTCCTGTGCTAGGAAATTATATTAATATTTTGAAAACAGAAAAAGAAAGAGGATGTATACGACAGGGTTCGATCTGACGACCGTCCGGTCACCGGCGGCAGACCCAACTCTGAGGCCGTGACTCTTCCTAATTAGTCAAGACTCACCAAGTATTATATAGACCTTCACCTCTAGTGACCCCAAGAGACCATGTATACGCTTTAATTTCCAGTGACACCATGAACATTCATCTGAAGGAAGTGATAACCTTACAGGAGTGAAAATTTCCCACATGGTACTTAACAGAGAAATCTTAATACAACACTCCTGATCGTGAGAATAACAGCGATCACTCGTGACATGACTGTTATGACCTCTGGGACATAACTTGCACGCAGAAATAACACCACATGATGCCCAGGGGGGAATACAACACGCCAGCCCACCACCCAATAGGGCCCTCTCTACCCCCCAGCACAAACCCTTCCTTGCCCCTGCATAATGCCCATCATGAAACCCAAATCCTCCCCCCTCCCCTTACCCCAAGTAGCCCCTGCTTTCCCAGCCCCTGGTCTTCTCCCTGCCCCAAGCAGGCCTGAGCAAGACCAAAGCCCTCTATCCCCCACTCCACCTCCCTCCAAACCCCTGTCAACTACACTGCAGGAGGGCGTGCCCTCTCCCCAAGCAATTCCTGCTCCCTCACCCCCAGGACTTCTTCCTTCCCCAAGCAGGCCTGAGGAAGACCTAAGCTCTCCACCCCCCCACTCCACCTTCCCCTGAACCCCTGGCAACTACCTCACAGGAGGATGAGCCTACCTAAGTAGCAATGACCATAGAACAACCTCCTACAATTGTAGGGAGTGTGGGTGAAATTGGATATAAGAAAGTGACCTTCAAGGTAATGTACTCAAACATTGATGGGATTACCAATAAAGCAAGTGAACTGGCAGAAACGGTGCAAGAAGAAAACCCTGATGTAATAGGACTAACGGAAACAAAATTGTCAGGATTCATAACAGATGCTGTGTTTCCAAAGGACTACTATATAGTAAGGAAAGAGAGGGAAGGGAGAGGAGGTGGAGGAGTGGCCCTGCTGATAAGGAAGGACTGGAGTTTTGATGAGATGGAAATTCCGGGCTGTGACGGATTCAGAGATTACATAACAGGAACTATAATAATGGGTGGACCTAAGATAATAGTGGCAGTCATTTACAACCCTCCCCTAAATGACAGAAGACCTAGACAGGAGTTTGATAGGAACAACATGGCAACCATTAATATAATAGGGAGAGCAGCTTCAGTTGCCTGCAGGAATGGCTCAAGACTCTTAATCATGGGTGATTTCAACCATGGAAAGATAGACTGGGAGAATGGGGACCCACATGGTGGTGCAGATACGTGGCGAGCTAAACTCTTGGAAGTGGCAACAAGGAATTTTCTGAGCCAGCATTTCAAGGAACCCACAAGAGTGCGAGGCAATGATGAACCAGCTAGACTCGACTTGATATTCACCCTGAATGAGTCAGAAATAAGGAAAGCCAAAGTTGAAGCCCCCATAGGAATGAGTGACCACAGTGTACTGACCTTTGAGTACTTGGTGGAGGTAGGGATAACCTATCCAAGGATGGGAGTGGAGGGGAAAAGACTGAATTACCGAAGAGGAAAATATGACGAGATGAGGAACTTACTCAGGGGAATACCATGCGAAACAGAACTTAGAGACAAGACTGTGCAGGTCATGATGAATTTTGTCACCCAAAAGTGCCAGGAAGCTGCAGACAGGTTTATCCCCGTCCAAAAGGATAAAAACGAAAAACAACAGAAAACCCCATGGTTCAACCAAGAATGTAAGGTAGCGAAACAACTGAGTAAAAGAACATGGAGAAACTACAGAAATAACAGAACACCAGAGAGCAGGGAGAGATACCAGAGGGCCAGAAATGAGTACATCAGAGTGAGGAGGGAAGCAGAGAGACAGTTTGAAAATGACATCGCGAGTAAAGCCAAGACCCAACCAAAGCTGCTCCACAGCCAAATCAGGAGGAAAACAGCAGTGAAGGAACAAGTGATGAAGATGCGGAAAGGGGAGAACAGATACACAGAGAATGACAAGGAGGTGTGTGAAGAACTCAACAAGAAATTCCAGGAGGTCTTCACAATAGAACAAGGAGAAGCCCCTGCACTAAATGAGGAGGCGGCAAACCAAGCAACCTTGGAGGAATTTGACCTCACCAGTGATGAGGTCAAAAGGTGTCTGCTGGAGCTGGATGTGACAAAGGCTGTTGGGCCTGATAGAATCTCACCATGGATACTAAAGGAAGGTGCAGAAGCACTAAGTGTGCCACTCTCTATGGTGTATAACAGGTCACTGGAAACAGGAGACTTACCAGAAAGTTGGAAGACAGCTAACGTGGTCCCAATATGCAAAAAGGGTGACAGGCAAGAGGCACTGAATTACAGGCCAGTTTCCATAACTTGTATACCATGCAAGGTGCTGGAGAAGATCGTGAGGAAAAGGCTCGTAGAGCATCTGGAGGGAAATAACTGTGTAACACACCACCAACATGGGTTCAGAGATGGTAAATCGTGCCTCACAGGTTTAATAGAATTTTATGACCAGGCAACGAAAATTAGGCAGGAAAGAGAAGGGTGGGCCGACTGCATTTTCCTGGATTGCCAAAAAGCCTTTGACACAGTACCCCATAAAAGGCTGTTAAAAAAGTTGGAGCAACAGGCAGGAGTAAAAGGGAAGGTGCTCCAGTGGATAAGGGAGTACTTAAGCAACAGGGAACAGCGAGTAACGGTGAGAAGGGAGACATCAGAGTGGCGAGATGTCACCAGCGGAGTCCCACAGGGCTCAGTACTTGGACCCATCCTGTTTCTAATATATGTGAACGATCTTCCAGAGGGTATAGACTCATTCCTCTCGATGTTTGCTGATGATGCAAAACTTATGAGAAGAATCAAGACGGATGAAGATAGACAGAGACTACAGGATGACCTGGATAAACTGGAGGAATGGTCTAGAAAATGGCTGCTAAAGTTCAACTCGGGAAAGTGTAAGGTGGTGAAATTAGGCGAAGGGAGCAGGAGGCTGAACACAAGGTATCATCTGGGAGGGGAAATCCTGCAAGAGTTAAATAGAGAGAAGGATCTGGGGGTTGATATCACACCGAACCTGTCCCCAGAGGCCCACATCAAAAGAATATCATCAGCGGCATATTCTAGACTGGCCAACATAAGAACTGCCTTCAGAAACTTGCGTAAGGAATCTTTCAGAACCCTGTATACCACTTATGTAAGACCAATCCTGGAGTATGCAGCTCCAGCCTGGAGTCCATACCTAGTTAAACACAAGACAAAGTTAGAGAAGATTCAGCAGTATGCCACCAGGCTCGTCCCGGAACTGAGAGGATTGAGCTACGAGGAAAGGCTAAAGGAGCTGAACCTCACATCCCTGGAAAACAGAAGAGTAAGGGGAGACATGATAACCACCTACAAAATTCTCAGGGGAATTGACAGGGTGGACAAAGACAAACTCTTCAGCACGGGTGGGACACGAACAAGGGGACACAGGTGGAAACTTAGTACCCAGATGAGCCACAGAGACGTTAGAAAGAATTTTTTCAGTGTCAGAGTAGTTAATAAATGGAATGCATTAGGAAGTGATGTGGTGGAGGCTGACTCCATACATAGTTTCAAATGTAGATATGATAGAGCCCAGTAGGCTCAGGAATCTGTACACCAGTTGATTGACAGTTGAGAGGCAGGACCAAAGAGCCAAAGCTCAACCCCCGCAAGCACAATTAGGTGAGTACATGAGATAAGCAGGCATGGCAGGATGTGCAGAATACCTCCGTTGAAGAGCAGATGTGCAATAGATACCCTGAGAGAGAACTCTATCAACAACAGAGGCTCGATACTGTTCAACACGCTTCCACTACACATAAGGAACCTGATTAGCCGACCTATTCACAGTTTTCAAGAGATAACTTGATAAGCACCTCCAAAGGATACCTGATCAAACAGGCTGTGACTCATATGTTACGCTGCCAGCAGCTGTGTCTAACAGGCTGGTTAATCAGTCCAGCAACGAGGAGGCTTGGTCGAGGATCGGGCCGCGGGGACGCTAAGCCCCGAAACCATCTCAAGGTAACCTAAAGGTATGGCACCTATACCTGGTGTGACGTCATGGTCGGTATAAGGTATGTAATGTTTATATTCATGGCACCTAGACCCGGTGTGACGTCATGGTAGGTTGTCAATAACCGCCATGTGGGTCATGTGAGCGTTTCCATTCCCGCCTAATTATAACAATAATAACCCATAATAACACTCCACAATTATCCACTACAATACGCCACTTAATAGTCTGCATTAATAACCCTCCACAATAATCCACCAAAATGACCCACCACAATTATCTACACAATAACCCTCTAAATACAAAATAAAACAATAACAATCCATAATAATTCACTACACAAACCTTTTATAATAATCGATATCAATTATTCTTCATATTGATCCACCAAAATAACCCTCCATAATTATCCAGCTAAATAACCCTCCATGACAAACATCAACAATAACCCTCTCTAATAATCCTGACCAAAAAATTAATCCACCAAAATAAACCTCATAATAACCGACAATAATAGACCTCAATTATAATCCAACAGAACAATCCTCCAACATAATTTATCCCAATACCATTTTTTTATATATATATATACAAGAATTGTTATATTCTTGTAGAGCCACTAGTACGCGTAGCGTTTCGGGCAAGTCCTTAATCCTATGGTCCCTGGAATACGTTCCCCGCCGCGAAGAATCGTTGTTACAACCAAGTACACATTTTACTGTTGAGTTAAATAGAGGCTACAGTTAAGGATTTGCGCCCAGGAAATCCTCCCCGGCCAGGATACGAACCCATGACAAAGCACTCGCGAAACGCCAGACGAGTGCCTTACCACTACACCACGGAGACTGGTGGTCATAATAATCCACCACAATAACTCACCATAATAATTTCCAACAATAACCTTCTTTATATTCCTCCACTATTACCATCAATAATAATGATCCACTAAAATCATAATAATTCAGTAAAAAAACCTCAAATATAATCCAACGGAATTATGATCCATAATAATCACAATAACCCTACGTAATATTCGACCTCAATATCCATCAAAACTATTTTCACATAATAAACTCAATAATAACCCACCTCAATCACCCTCCATAATAGTCAAGCGAAAAACTATATAATAATCCACCACAATAACCCTTCATAATAATCCTTAAAATAACCGTCCAAAATAATCCTTAAAATAACCGTCCATAATAATCCACCAAAATAATCCTCCATAATAATCCAACAGAACATTCTTCCATTATAATATTTCACAATAACTCTTCACTGTAATCCTCCTCAACATCACTCCATAATAATTTCACTTAATAACCTCCTTAATATCTCTCACAATCACCCTTCATAATAATAGTCAACAATAACCTTATATAATTATCAACCAAATTATCCATCCATAATAATCCACCATAATAACCCTCCACAATAATTCACCAATATAACCCTCCATATTAAGCAACACACTAACAATGCATAATATCCCACATAAATAACCCTCTCTGATAACACCAATAACATGTTATTAATAAACCTCCATAATTGGTTATGGATGTTTATTATTATTAAATAATAAACATTAACCCTTCATAATAATCCAGCACAATAACCTCCAAAATAGTAACCTCAATAACCCTTCATAATAATCCATCACATTTTTACCTCCGTAAAAATCCACCACCATATCACTGACAAATAATCCTTGAAAATAACCCTGATAATAATAATCCACAACATCAACCTTCAATAAAAACTAATAACAATAACCCTTCACAATAAACTTCCACAATACCTCTCCATAATAATTATAACTAAAACCATTGATAATAATTCTCCACTTGAACACTCAAAATTATTTACTACAATAACCCTCCAATACAACTCCCCACAATAGCCCTCATAATAAATCACAGCAATAATCCTCATAATAATTCACCACGATAACCCTCCCTAATTATTCACGACGCTAAACCCTACAATTTAATGCAAACAGAGAAACCATACTGGAACAGCTTGCCGAGCTGGGAATACAAGGAAAATTACTGAAATGGATAAAGGGCTATTTGTCTAATCGAACATCATATGTTTTGTTTAATGGTGTTAAAAGCAAAGAGAGCAAACACTTTAAACTGGGAACTCCACAAGGAGGGGTCCTCAGTCCCTTGTTGTTCAATGTTCTGATGCATAAACTTATTAAAGATCTTCCAACTAATAATGAAGACAACGTCATTTGTTACGCTGTTGATATATGTTTACAGGCTGCCACCGAGCCTAGAATGCAAGTTCTGCTCGACGCTTTTGCTACTAGAGCTGAGGAATGTGGCCTCCTTATCTCTGTACAGAAAACTCGTGCCCTCATTCCATGTGGTATTCCACCAGCCAATTATCATATAGATGGGCGAGCACTTGAGAACTGCGAGTCTTACAGATACCTTGGTGTCCCCATTAACGACCCTGGGTACCTTTCTTCTCTCAAGAGGAGACTTTGGGAGAGATTAATGCCCTTGCGGGTCCCTGTTGGTGTCAATCATGGACTTAACGTGAGACTTACTAGAATGTTTTATGCATCATTTATACGCTCTGTGATTGACTAAAATGCTCTACATCTCACACTGTATACTGACAAAGAGCTGAAATCTCTTGATACCTTGGAAAATGAAGTGATGCGTCTCATCCTTGGGGCTCCAAAGTCCACGAGAATAGTTAATATGAGAGCAGAGTTAAAATTACCTACCATAAGTGAGAGAATTTTGTCTATTAGCACAGTTTTCGGCGTGAAGGCATTGAGTAGATCTAGACAACACATGAAGTTTCAAGCTAAACTTTCTAATATGCTGCACTCACCTGAGGTCTATAGAAGAAGAACGAAATCTGATTATGTATATTGTTTCTACAAGGTAGCCAACTCCATCAAAATATTAAATATGTACCCAACTCAACTAATGATTAATCAGCCAATTACTCCATGGGATAACTGGGATCTATCAGTTGATTTTGTAAATGCGCCCAAAAAAGATAGTGTACACACTACATTATTAAAACAGTTAACACTGAAAAGCATCACTGAAAGTACTCAGAGTATGGGTAACGATGTGTATCAGTGCTATACCGACGGCTCTGTAGAAGAAGGTGGACGATGTACCGGATGTGCATGTAACATATTTGAACAATCTTCTCTCGTACATACAGCAATGAAGCGCGTCAATGACTGGGCAAGTACAACTCAAACCGAACTTGCAGGCATATACCATGCCACTGAATTTTTAAAAGACAAAGGCAGTGGACTTATATACTGTGACTCGCAGAGTGCACTCCTGGCATTGAACGCACATAGTAGTGACACCCAGAAAATAGTCAGTGATATTCGAATGAATGTTTTAGCTGCCAAAGAAAACAGATTTGAGATTAAATTCCTATGGATACCATCACATGTTGGCATCTCAAGGCATGACACTGTTGATATGCTTGCTAAGACAGCCTGCAGAAAACCAGTGGTAGAAATTTATATGGGTGTTTCATTAGCAGTGACGAAGAGAATACTTAAACAAATATCTAATGAAAATCTCACCGACCTAACAAATTCTCAAAGACCTGAAAGTTGTAGCATTAAATATTATGATAGATATCGTGAGAAAACATTCACATATGGGACTAATAGAACAAGAACCCGGCAATGTGATATTTTAGTGGCCAGAATACGCCTGGGATCTATCTTGGTTATCTTGAGATGATTACGGGGCTTTAGTGTCCCCACGGCCCGGTCCTCGACCAGGCCTCCACCCCCAGGAAGCAGCCCGTGACAGCTGACTAACTCCCAGGTACCTATTTACTGCTAGGTAACAGGGGCATTTAGGGTGAAAGAAACTTTGCCCATTTGTTTCTGCCTCGTGCGGGAATCGAACCCGCGCCACAGAATTACGAGTCCTGCGCGCTATCCACCAGGCTACGAGGCCCTGTACGTATCTAGACGTACGATATAGACGTATCTGGCAGCTTTCTCAAAACCCAAATGTCGAGTACACAATGTGTCAACTTTGTGAAAGAGAAAACATGCACTCTCTTGAACATTATATTGTAGTATGTCCCATACTGACTGACTTTCGCCCTCCTGGGCTAAGGTATGCTGAACTCTGTAATTACTATACGAGTACAGGAATACTTGATGATATATTGGACTTGTATCCAAGATTGACCATGTAATATTTCAATCATACAATGTATATATATGATGTAACTATATAACCTGAGCTTGTAAAAGCACCTTCATCACCTTCAGTGATTAAGTGCTTAATAGCACACTAGTTTCTTTATCAGCTATCTCACCCTGTCAGAGTAAATGAGACAAATGTATGTGAATGCATGTGTGTGTGTGTATATATGTATGTATATGTGTGTATGTATATATGTATGTATATGTGTGTGTGTATGTATATGTATAGGTATAAAGTATATATGGAAGCTGATCAGAATTACATTTCACATTTGTGAATGTACATTAATGACACTATGTAAAAGACACATCAAACACTTTATGAAGGGCATACGTAAATCTGTGTATCTATGTATTTACGTATGTAGGTTAGCTTATTAGCATTTTAAAAGCACCGAATCACCTTCTGTGGTTGAGTGTTCAATAAACCCTTGAACTATATGTTTAACACTTCTCTAACCCTGTCCATGGAGGACAGAAGAAAATGTATATATGCTGGTTAGCATTGTAAATGTGTGGCCACGTCTGTGGTAGAAAATAATAATAATAAAAAAAATTAAATCCACAACAATAATTTACAATTTTAATCAACCACAGAAACTAAACATATTTATTACGCTGTTAGAATTGGTATAAGATTTGTCAAAGTAGTTTGATATAATAATGCTAAACATAACCAGCCCTTATAACATGATCCTGTAACATAATAAACTAGAAGTAAATACCAGCGTTAATTATCTGACAAAATAACTTGTAGAATCCTTTACGTTATCACGTTTTTCAATATTTTTTACTGTAATAGCCAGCAGAAACTGCTTATCACATCACCTAAAATAGCAGCCTTCTGTAATAACTCGCTGTATTAACTGTAATAACTTTTGTTTTTTATTGAATACGTTAATAATATTTTCCCATATGAGACATTATGAGTAAAAACTCTAATCTGGCATCGAGTTCCAGATCCTATTGTCTATTTTATAATTTATTCCGTGTGTTTGGAATTTATATTAATTTGCCGAATAGGTAAAAAGGTTTAGGTTTACCTTTGGGCTCGAGCTGACGACCGTCCGGCCACTGGCGGCAGACACCACTCTGAGGCCGCGACACTTCCTAATTATTAAAGACTCACCAAGTATTATATAGACCTTCACCACAAGTGACCCCGAGAGACCATGTATACGCTTTAATTTCCAGTGACACCAAGAACATTCATCTGAAGGAAGTGTTAACCTTACAGGAGTGAAAACTGCCCTCATGGTACTTAACAGAGAAATCTTAGTACAACACTCCTGTTATGGTAAGAATGGAACGATCACTCGTGGCACGACTGTTATGACCTCTGGGTCATCAGAGGTCACCCGAGTGTGTGTATGTTTACTTATATTACCATTAATTCACACTTGAAGGATTTACACATTTTATTAAGAGATCAGTCATAAATGCCGTTGAATATATCACGTGATCACGTAGACTTTGAAGCTAATTGTTAGGCAGCCACGTGATCACACAGTCATGTATACTGTAGAGCTCTCTGGACTGGCAGCCAAGTGGTCACACAGTCATGTATACTGTAGAGCTCTCTGGACTGGCAGCCACGGGGTCATCTGGATTTGGTGCTCTTGCATCCACAAGGTCATATGTTTCTGTAATTAGCTTATGTGGCAATAACGTGGTCATGTATATTCTGCAGATATTAACCCAGTAAGGATGTGGTCATGTATACTGTGGAGCTGCTTGTTTGACAACCAATTGGCTATGTATATTGTGGAGCTGCTTATCTGACAAACAAGTGGTCATGTATACTGTAGAGCTGCTTGTCTCACAACAAGTGGTCATGTAAACTTTGGAATTGCTTGTCTGACAACCAAGCGATCTTGAATTTTGTACTTACCTAGTTGTGATCTGTAATAATCCAACACAATAACTCTAAATAATAATGCACGATAGTAAGTGGCTCCTTTTAATTAACCATAATAACCATCAATAATTATCTAATTCAATATACTTATCTAATAATCCAAACATTACCCCTTCGCAATAGTCAACCAAAATAACACTCCACAATATTCCAAAAAAATAACTCTCCAAATGTAAACCACAATAATAACCGTCTATATTGATCCTCAACAAAATCCCGCTTTAATAATCAAGCAATATAACCATCCATAATAACAAACCAAAATACGCCATCATAATAATCCACCCAAAAAAACTTCCATAATAATTCAACAGAATAATCCTCCATATGAACCCATCACAATAATCCTCCATATGAACCCTGCACAATAATCCTCCATATGGACCCATCACAATAATCCTCCATATGAACCCATCACAATAATCCTCCATATGAACCCATCACAATAATCCTCCATATGGACCCATCACAATAACCTTTCATAGGAATCCACCACAATCTATCATAGTAATCTTCAACAGTAATCCTTCATGCTAAGACTCATGAATAACCCTCTCTAATAATCCACCACAATTACCCTGTATATTAATCCACTACAATTACCCTCATTAATAATCCACCACAATAACCCTTCTTAATAATCCACCACAATTACCCTCTTTAATAATCCACCAAATTATCCCATATAATAATTCACCCTAATAAAATTCCACAATTTTGCATTAGAATAATCCTCACTAATAATTTCCCATAATAACCTACTTCATATTCTTCCACAATAACTCTCCATATTAATTCACCAAAATAACCATCAACAATAATCCACCACAAACACAAACACTCTCAATAATTATTCGCCTCATTAACCCTCCCTAATAAGCCACCACAATTATCCTCCATTATATTAATTTACAATAACCCCTTGCAATTAACCTCCACAATAACCCTCCGTATTAATCCAACACAATAACCTGCTATAATAACCAATAACAATAACCTGCCATAATAACCAATAACAAAAACCTGCCATAATAACCAATAACAAAAACCTGCCATAATAACCAATAACAATAACCTGCCATAATAACCAATAACAATAACCTGCCATAATAACCAATAACAATAACCTGCCATAATAACCAATAACAATAACCTGCCATAATAACCAATAACAATAACCTGCCATAATAACCAATAACAATAACTTTCAATAATAATCCACCAAAATAAATATCCATAATAATCTACCACAATCACTCTCCGAATTAATTCACCACAATAATCATTGAAAATAATCTTCTGAAATAATCCCATAAATAAATACCACTAAAACTAATAACAATAATTCACAACTTTAACTTATAAAATTCTTTATAACAAAAATCCTCCCTTCAAAATCCCCACAATAACCCTCATCGCAGTGAAATCACAATAAACTCATAAACCAATGAAAATAATTTTGAGGTAATGTAGTGACTTGTGTAGCTCAAGTCATTTGATAGTCTCAAAATGATATTCATTGATGTATCACGCAATTGTGATATCATTGCGATCTGAGTGTGGCGTGAGTGTGTGAACACCATTACCGAAGGCCAGAGTGTGGTCCAGTCGACTGTAAAACCCTGGTTGGGCTGCGGTTTGGGGCCTCCAGAACCTCCCTCTGAATTCAGTAGAGTTCTGACTTGGTCGACTTATCTTTCATAATAATCATTCTCAAGAAAAGTTGTCATTGCATCCCGTTTTTGTTGTTGTTATTAAATAGTAAATAATATATTTTCCATAAGAGAATTTTTTTGAAGAAAAAATTATAATATGGAACCATGTTACAGCTCCTTCTGTATATATATTAATTTATTTCCTGTGTTAGGAATTTATATTAATAGGGTGAAAAAGGAAAAAGGAAGAACACCTGAAGATTTGAGCTGGAGCTGACGACCGTCCGGCCACCGGCGGCAGACCCCACTCTGAGGCCGTGACTCTTCCTAATTAGTCAAGACTCACCAAGTATTATATAGACCTTCACCTCAAGTGACCCCGAGAGACCATGTATACGCTTTAATTTCCAGTGACACCAAGAACATTCATCTGAAGGAAGTGATAGCCTTACAGGAGTGAAAACTGCCCTCATGGTACTTAACAGAGAAATCTTAATACAACACTCCTGTTATGGTAAGAATGAAAGCGATCACTCGTGACACGACTGTTATGACCTCTGGGTCATCACAGGTCACCCGTGTGTGTGTTTACTTATATTACCATTTATTAACATTCGAAAGATTTACTCTTTTATTAGAAGATCAGCTATAAACACCGCTGTAGATATCACGTGATCAAGTGTATAGTGATCTTGTAAGCTAATTGTCAGGGAGCCATGTGAACACAGTCATGTATACTGTAGAGCTCTCTGGACTGGCAGTCACGTGGTCATGTGGAATTGATGCTCTTTTATCCAAAATGTCATATGTTTCTGTAACTATCTTGTGTTGGAATGACGAGGTCATGTATTTTTTACAGGTATTAACCTGGTAAAGGGGTTTGGTCATGTATTCCTTGAAGGTGCTTGTTTAAATTATAGCGCTAGACACGAAATCATATATAAATGATGTGCGCGGTTTCGGTTTTGTCACTGATATCATTTATATATGATATGCGCGGTTTGAGGGTTAAAACCAACATAGGATTTGTGTACAACGAAGGTGGTATAACAGGCATCAAAGATTTTTTATATACTGTAGAACCACTTATGTGGTAAACCAAGAGGTCATGTGCACTGTGATGTTGCTTTATCAAGCAACAAAATGCTCTTGTATGCTGTGGAGCTGTTTGTTTGCTAACAAAGTAAATATGAATATGTCGAGCTGATTGTCTAACATTCATGTGGTCATGTATACTGAGCAGACGCTAGTCTGACAACCAAGTGGTCAAAATGCTGGAGATGATTGTCTGACAACAAAGTAGCCATGAATACTGAGGAGCTGCCTGTTTGTCAACCATATATTTAACTTATATATTTTACTCATATAGTTGTGATTGCGATGGTTGATCTTCTGTTCTTTGGCCCCGCATCTACACTGTCAATCAACTGGTGGTTGAGCCTATTGGAGTTTATATCATATCTACATATGAAAATGTGTATTGGGTCTGTCCCACCCCCACCACATTACTTCCTATTGCATTCCACTTATTATTAATCCATTTCAGTAACACATCTTTATAATCCACTAAAATATCCCTCTTCAATAGTCCACAAAAATAATTATATTTAATTATCCACAATAAAAACTGTCCATAATAAATAGCAATAATAACCTTTTATAAATATCTACTACAATAATCATACCTAATAGTCTACAACAATAACCCTCCACAATAATCCACAAAAATAACCATCCAAATATAAACGACAAGAATTACCGTTCATAAAGGTTTTCTGCTTTGTCTAACAACCAAGTGGTCATGTATACTGTGGAACTGCTTGTCTAACACCCAAGAAGTCATGTATTCTGAAGAGCTGCTTGTCTAATAACCATGTGGTCATGAATACTTTGTAGCTGCTTGTCTGACAACCACATGGTCTTGTATATTTTACTCACATAGTTGAACTTGCTTAGTTGTGCTTGCGGGAATTGAGCTTCTGCCTTTGGTTTCGCAATTCAACTGTCAATCAAGTGTTTGTCATGTTTCTGACCATATTGGGCGCTATCATATCTATACATGAAACTGTGTATGGAGTCTGCCTCCACCACTTCCTAATGCAGTACATTTGTTAATAATCCACCAAAAAAATAGTTCTAATAAACCACATATATAATGCTCCTCAATAATAATAAGCAAATATTCCTCCATAACAATAAAAAAATAATAACTTTCTGTATAATCAAGCAAAATAACTTTGAATAATATTCCTCCACAATAACTGTCTATAATAATTAATCATAATAACCCTCAATAATTATATACTTCAATAACCATACCTAATAATACAAAACAATAATCATCCACATTATTCAACCTAAATAACCCACACAATAATCCACAAAAATAACCCTCCATATATAAACTACAAGAATAACCGTCCATAATGATCCACAATCATAACCCTTCATAATAATCCTCCACAATAACCCTCCGTTATAATTCATCACAATATACCTTCAAAATAAACTACAACAAAAATCTTCCATAATAATAAAAATAATAACTTTCCATAATAACAAATACTAATAATAATCCATAACAATCCAACACAATAAAACACCAAAATAATCTAACAAAATATCCTCCATATTAATCCATGATAATTACCCTTTAAAATAATGTTCTACAATAACCTTCCATAATAGTTACTAGTAAATAATTACCACATAGTAATTACCACTCATTATAAATTCTCCACTTTAACCATCAAGATTATTTACTACAATAACCCTCCCTGGAAATACACCACAATTACTCTCATTATACTTCACCACAATAACCTTCATAATAATGTACCACAAAAACCCTCCCTAATTATTCACCAAACCTACCCCTCCCCCCCCATAAACATAAAAAAACGCTTGAATAATTCACTTTTGAAATTATACATACAAATCAAAGGAAGTATTAAACTGCTAAAGTTACCATAAGACATCTTGTAATAGTCCGTAGTGTTATGGAATGGCTGAGCCAGTAACTGGGTTCTTTCTGCATGTGGGGCCTTAGAGCCTCTTCTTCGACGATCCAACCCCAAGTCAATAGTAAGTCATCAAGAATTGTCAGTAGCAAGTAATCGTAAAATATATAGAGGTAAACAAGACTAAATACCACCTTCACCAATATAACTTTTCCTATATATACACATATGAACACAGAGTGTTGCTTTCGCACAGGACACTAATATATTATGCAGTGTTCTTCAATTCCTGGTGAGTCCACTATTATCAAGTATACGTCGTCTACGTTTAATGGTCATAACACCGGTATGTTCACCTTCCTCACCATGGACCAGTCCTACACCGTAGCATCACGATGTCTAAATACCCCACGTCAGCTCTCCAGAAATATACTGGCAGATGTCTCCAGCAAAACGCTGACAGGGGTCACAAATAATACGTCCAGGAGTCCCTACTAACACCCTGGCAGACATATCCAGCAACACACTAGCTGAACATCCCAGCAGACGGCCAGTATTGTCGTCTTGTAACTCCTATTTGCCAATCCCGGGTACGTCGGTCCTCACAATAACACTGCACAAGTACAACAGACTATTATTATAGAAGACACATCGGTAGAAGACACTGTCTTCTACCGACGGTGGCCACGGCGGTCACAGGAATAAGTGAGGAGTTCTGGACTACCCTGGATGAACTACCTTCAAGATCGCAAGAGAACCTCCTCGTCTCCTCTGTGGACACAATAGTCATTAGCCAGACAGAACGTACTCAAGGAGAACATAGGATGGCAGCCTTTTAGCGGGAACAGAAAATATGATTGGATGCACACTATAGATGGCGTTGATATCGTTACTTCCCTCACCAGAGGGACTCATCTTCGGCCCTCTTGCTAACTGAGGAATACTCAAGAGTCTTTCGCAGATGGCCTTGATCTTGTCACACCACTGCCCACAGATTACGTTGTCTTCCTCACACCTAAAAACTTGGAGATGGAGTGCATGTCCATATATGATGTCGATATTGCCCCACCTCACTCCATAGAAGGTGTTGATATCGTCACACTTCCCCTCCAAAAAGAACCGATGTTTGTTTCTAAAAATAAAACAAATTATCATTTTGGACACGAGACAAGGCATCTGTTACCACTTTGTCTACTCCTTAAATATGCTCAATATAAAGGGAGTACTGCTGAGGGTATAGGCTCTATCTGGATAGTCGGAGATTCCTCTGCCGGGAAAAGTGCAAGAAATTAAGTAGGATTATGGTAAGATATGACCAAAATTGGGTGACAATTGCTTGTTAGATAGACATCAAAATGTTGAACCACGCTCACTAGGGCCAATGTTTCCTTCTCTATCACGGAATAATTCTGTTGACAATCACTGAACAGCTTAGAATAGTATGGTACAGAGTGTTTTATCCCTTTAGCATCATTCTATGATAACAATGCCTCTAGGTCGTAGACTGAAGCATCTACAGTTAAAATGAATCTGTTATCGAAATTAAGAGACATGAGAATGGTAGATGAAATCAATATAGCTTTTAAATTCTGAAAGGCCAACTGACAGTCCTTGTCCCACAAGAATTTTATCCGATTGTTCAGGAGATTTTTCAAAGGGACTGCGATCGTTGAGAAGTTTCAAACGAACTTACGATAGATTCCGCCCATACCTAGGAAACTCAGGACTTCCTTACGTGTGGAAGGGGTCGGGTACAGAACGACGGATTCTACGTAGCTGTTCTTAGGAGCGATCCATTCTCCTCCCACCACATGACCTTAAAAGATAACAGAGGTCTTGACAAATTCAGATTAATGTATATTGACTACCAACCGAGCCTGTTGAATAGCCAAAATGAATGCTTCTAAATGTGTTAAGTGGTCTTCCCAATTCGAGTCGTAGATCAGTACATCACTGATGTAGACCATTGCATTCTCCACGTCGCATTGAATCATAATCATTAATCTTTGAAATGTTGAACCGGCATTCTTAATTACAAATGGCATTACTTGACATTCAAAAAGACCTTCTGGAGACAAAAGCAGAGATGGGTTTGGCACACTTTGTCAGAGGTACCTGCCAATAACCCTTCAAGAGGTCGAACTTCGTTAGATTAATGGCCCTACCGATGGTATCAATACACTCTTCTATTCTCGGCAAGGGATAAGTATCGGCAACAATGACTTTGTTGACCTGCCTGTAATCAATAGATAATATATGCTCAATAAAAGGCTTACTCACTAGCAGAACAGGGGATGAACACGGATTAATACTTGGGGTGATTTGATGATGTTGGAGCAAATAGTCCACTTCACGTTTTACCACCTCCTTGCGAGGGTTGAGTCGACAGGGATGTTGTTTGATCGGTCTCGCACCCTCTTCCGCCGGGATAACGTCGTGTTTCAAGACGGGCGTCAGACCTGGAGCATCTCTAAAAATAGACTTATATTGTAGAATTAAGTCTATAAGAGGTCGATGGTGCTCTTCGGCCACGTGAGTTAGCTTGATAGTTAGTTTCATGAGAATCTCTTAACTTATCGCTACCTGCTTACCAACATCTTCTAATCACCTCCTGGTCCTGTTCTCTTTCCGCAGCCATCGTCACAGGGCAAATATCTCGTCTTTGGTACTGATTCACAATGTTTGTGTGTACTATCATGCGCTTCTTTTTCATGTCAGGAGTGCTAAGAATATAATTAGTATTATTAACATTCTCTAGCACTGGGTATGGACCAATCAATTTGACACTCAAGCTCCCTGTTATTGTTGGGAACATACCAGAACAAGGTCTCCTACCTGTAATTCCCTCGCGGTTGCTTTGCGGTCGTATCTCCGTTTAGCAGTAAACTGAGAACTTAATTTTGGCCAGCTCCGAATCAGCAGACAACCTGCTTTTGTTCGTAGACAACCAGTTTAATTCATCCACCTTGTTCTCTTGGTCTAACCAAAGATTCTTTAACACTTCCAAGGGACCTCTCTCCATATGGCCGTATATCATCTCGAATGGAGATAGGCGTAGTGACACATTCGACAAATCACAGGTCGGTCTGCTCCAGTATCACTGAGAATTGCTACTGACCTGCCAGACTGGTCGCTCGATACATACTCTGTAGAGGTGTGGAGGGCAAACAATCCTGGTTACTCACTATTTGTCCATAGAGAATGGGTTTTTACTGGCGGTGTCACACAGCTCACCAGCCAAACCTCCCTATGTGGATCGTTACCTGTCTTGCTTTTACACTTAGCAGACACGTGCTTTTTCTTCCCGAAGGTCCAACACACTATGTCTCTTCTAAGACTAGTTGATCTTGGAGTACTTGAGGTGGTCTTCACGACACCACGTGGGACGGATCTCTCCTCCGGTTTATATTTCAAAAATTATTTTGAGAAGCTCCTCGGAACATACCTGGTAGAGGGCTATTGGTTAGAACATATTCTTCAGCCATAGTGGCTGCAGCACCCAATGTCTCTACTTGCTGCTTCTCCAAGTTCGTCATCAGATCACAGGACAAACACTCCTTGAAATCTTCTAACAAATCTAGTTGTTCCAGGTGTTCTTAAGTCTCAACCTTCCGAGACGAGTGCCCTTCATAGTACAATCGCTCCTTAATACAAGCGAACACTGTAAAAGTGTGCTTTGATGTTTTCTTGAGGTTGCAAGAAGTCTGCCTATGTGCTTCAGGCACCAACTGTAAACTATCCAACCCGTCCTCTTAAAAATAACGTCACTTTTCGCTCGTATGCGCGTTATGGCCAAATTTGGAGGTAATTTGAAATGAAATCGACTCACAAAAGTGACGTACTGTTCCGTTTTCTGTTTGAGTCGTCCGGCTTATTCGGCAAGATTAGAAGAGGATTCTTTCCATAAACGTTTTTCATACCGTTTTGAAACTTTATGAGAATTTCCTACCCACCTAACATATCAGAGGACCCTTAACACACTGTTGTTGAAAAAAATAAAAAATATATATTCATTTTTTTTTATTTCCAAATTACAGCCATATTCGGCCATACGGGCAAACGGCCAAAAGCGACGTTTTTTTTACGAGGACAGGTTGCAGCACCACCTTCTTGACAGCGTCGTAATCACTAGATTCACTTACTGACAGTGTGGAGTATGCTGTCAGGGCCTTCCCAGTTAGCACCGATTGGATCATAATAGCCCAATTGTCTCTTGGTCAGTCTAATGAGGCAGCTTCTTTTTCAAAGGCAGCAAAGAACTTTTATATCTCTTTCTCATTGATTTTAGGGACAATATTAATATTCCACACTGGGTCGAAACCACAAGATTCTCTTCTACCTTCTCTTCTTCTTTACTCTTCTTAGCACCTCCAATTCGTATTGCATTTATCTTTTCTTTTCTTCTCTTTCTCGCTCCTTTTCCCCTCTTTCTCGCTTCTCTTTTTCTCTTCTTTCTACTCTTTCCTGCAATTATTTTTCTCTTCTTTCTTCTCTTTCTTCCCTTTCTCTCCATTCTTTTCTTTCCAACCGTTTCACCTCTATTTCATGATTTATCTCTAATCCTCCTCACCCAACCACTTGGCCAGAACGGTAGTGCAACGGTCTCGCTTCATGCAGGTCAGTGCTCAATCCCCGACCGTCCAAGTGGTTGGGCACCATTCCTTTCCCACCGTCTCATCCCAAATCCTTGTCCTGACCCCTTCCAAGTTCTATATAGTCGTAATGGCTTGGTGCTTTGCCCTGATAATTCCTTCCTTCCTTCCTATCTCTAATCCTCGCATTTTCACTATTAAGAGATTCACATTTAGTTCAACTGAGTCACTCACTATCACTTCCCTGGTCTTATTTTTCAGTGGAATCCATGACACTCCTTTACTACGGACTACACTTTCCAGCTTATCGTTAGGTTTAAAATGCCTATATACTTATGAGAGGACCTCAATACGTGAATCTCGATCGTTCACCTTAATTTCAAGGTGGGCACTTATTAACACTAACTCCGGTTTCCCTAAATACTTCAATTTTGAGAGGCAATTCTCCTAGTTTAGGAACTCGTCAACATCTTCCAGAGTACCAATGGTTGGTTTCTCTGCCGTTGTGCACTATTTTATCACTGCACATTTTTCCAGATCCGAACACTGCACTGAACGCTTACACTCAAGAAGGGAAAATCTATACAAAGAGATTTCACTAATACTTGTCCAATTCTGTCTAACTTTATTGACAAGAAGTAGGATTCCGCTGGGGATGAAAAATTACGTTATGGCCTTACTGAATCAGTAACTGGGGTCTTTCTGCATGTGGGGCCTTAGAGCCTCGTCTTCAACGATCCCACCCCAGGTAATAGTAAGTTATCAAGAATTGGCAGTAGCAAGTAATCGGGAAATATAAAGGGGATAAACAAGTCAGGAGTTCTGGACTGCTCTAGGTGAATGGCCTTCGAGAACGCAAGAGAACCTCCTCGTCACTTCTGTGGACATACTAGCCATTAGCCAGACATAAAGTACACAAGGAGAACATATGATGACAGCCTTTTACCGGGGAACCGAAAATATGATTGGATGCACACTATAGATGCGTTGATCTTGCCATACCTCCGCCAACAGATGGTGTAGTCTTCGTCACACCTAAAGACTTGGAGTTCAATTGCATGTCCATAGATGGCGTCGATATCGCAACACCTTACTCAATAGGAGGTGTTGATATCATCACAGTAGTAATAACTGGAAACATAACCAGCCCTGACAGCTGAGTGGACAGCACTTTGGATTCGTAGTCCTGAGGTTCCGGGTTCGATCCGCGGTGGAGGCGGAAACAAATGGGCAGCGTTTCTTTCACCCTGAGGCCTCTATTCACCTAGCAGTAAATAGATACCTGGGAGTTAGGTATCTAACTAGTTAGGTATCTATCCAGCTGCAATGGGCTGCTTCCTGAGGGTGTGTAACAAAAAGAAGGCCTGTTCGAGGACCGGGCTGCAGCGACCCGGTAAGCCCCGAAATTATCTCTAGATAATCTCAAGATAGCCCATAAAACATGTTATTGTAAGACAATTAATAACTAGCAGAAATAACCCGTCTTGATTATTTGCGAAAATAACAGCTATCACGTTACAATAATAGGTAACGAATTGTTTCAGTTATCGCATTTTGCAATATTTTCCATTAACTGCCTGTTACGGGGGGGGGGGGGGATGGAATAAGAAAGACGAAATGGAAAGAAATGAAAAGGGAAAATAAAGAGTGAAGGGTTTGGGGCGTGGGATAAAGAGAAGGGTGGGGGAGGTATGTGGATGGAGTCTGGGAGTAGCGAGGAATGGTCAGGTAGTGGGAAAGTTAGAGAGAGGGGGAGGGAGAGGAGAGATAGTAGGAAGTAAAAGGGTAGATAGGTAGATGTGGACAGTAGAGGTAGAGAGTAGAAAGTGCTGCCACAATCCATTCTAGTTCTTTACATACACGACAAGGAATGGAACTTGTCTGTATCACAAAATTATCATGGATGTTGTTAGCATGTGTCAGCTGAAATTATGTATCTTGTTATATTATAATCTTAAAACAAGTAAAGTTACAGACTCTCTCGCCCCAACTCATAAAGTTCTAGGAAACAAAATTAAAGACAATTTAAACAATAAATTCATCAAATATATTTAACACGATAAGTATCATAAGTCAAAATATCGAACTTAAGGTTCTCTATTTCCAGATTAATACACAACGTGAGTCACCACACAAGACATTGAGGACACTACAGCTGACTGCCCCCTAATACTCGCACAACTATTTTAGTTCGGGAAACACGAAATAAGTCCCCTTAACGTTCACTCACTAAGTGTCTGCCTAAGTTGAATAGAGAGAGAGAGAGGGGGGTCTACAGTTGACAGGCAAAGTCCCCCCGTCCGGCAGACAGTCTGGCTCGGCTGCTGTCTGCTGATGTTCTGCTATGCAATGCTCTGCTGTACACTCCTATGTCCAGTTCCCTGGGTATTTATTGCGAACCTAGGGGCTAAACCCCACCAACTAAGTACCAAGCCACACCTTAAACGGCGGTTTGTTTGAATGCCAAACCCGGCTACCCGGCTTCAATTATCAGCTTAGCAGATGCCAGGTCAAATCACACGACCTGATCACAGGTCAACTTCTTGCCATTAACTCTTCTAGGTGTGATTTTCTTAATTACTAGGTACCGCCAATCAGGCGCCTCTCAAAATCTTGTCTGGATGACTCATGTTCTAAATAAAATATTATATAACTAATCTAAACACCTTTATGGTGTTACAAGCCTACTGAAATTGCTTATCATAACACTTACAATAATCGCCTTCCTTATTAACTCACACTAATAACATTCAATGATTATCTTTATAAATAAAAGAATGTGTTATTGTAACTCGTTTTTTGTTTGTTATTGATCGGCAATAGTATTATCCAATATGAGATTTTATGAGCCAAAATTTTTATCTGGCATCGGGTTCCAGTTCCTCTTGTCTATTTTATAATTCATTCCGTGTATTAGGAATTGATATTGATAGATTGAATTGAGAAAAATGAAGAGTGCAAACTTAACTGGGTTCGAGCTGACGACCGTCCGGCCACCAGCGGCAGACCCCACTCTGAGGCCGTGACTCTTCCTAATTATTCAAGACTCACCAAGTATTATATAGACCTTCACCTCAAGTGACCCCGAGAGACTATTTATACGCTTTAATTTCCAGTGACACCAAGAACATTCATCTGAAGGAAATGATAACCTTACAGGAGTGAAAACTACTCTCATGGTACTTAACAGAGAAATCTTAATACAAGTTATCATAGGAATGAAAGCGATCACTTGTGACACGACTGTTATGACCTCTGGATCATCAGAGGTCACCCTTGTTTGAGATTACAATTAATCAACATTCAAAGGATTTACTCCTTAGTTAAGAGATCAGTCATAAAGATCGTTATGGATATCACGTGATCACTTGGACAGTGAAGATAATTGTCATACAGCCACGTGATCACTCAGTAATGTATACTGTCGAGATCAGTGAACTGACAGCCACGTGGTCATGTGGAGTTGCTGCTCTTCCATCCACAAGGTCGTATGTATTTGTAATCAGCTTATTTGGCAACGACGTGGTCATGTGTATTCTGCAGATATTAACCTATTAAGGAAGTGGTCATGTATACTGTGGAGCTGCTTGTCTGACAACCAAGTGGTCATGTATATTGTGGAGCTGCTTGTCTGACAACCAAGTGGTCATGTAAACTGTGGAGTTGCTTGTCTGACAACCAAGCGATCATGTATACTGTGGAGCTGCTTGTCTGACAACCAAGTGGTCATGTATATTGTGATGGTGCTTGTCTGACAACCAAGTGGTCATTTATACTGTGGACTTGCTTGTCTGACAACCAAGCGATCATGTATAATGTGGAGCTGCTTGTCTGACAATTAAGTGGTCATGTATACTGTGGAGCTGCTTGTCTGACAACCGAGCGGTCTGGTATATTACACTTACCTAATTGTGAATGCGGGGGTTAAGCTTCTGCTCTTTGGTACCAGATCTCAGCTCTCAATCAACTGATTCACATGTTTCTGGGACTATTGGGCTCTCTCATATTTACATTTGTAACTGTATGGAGTCTGCCTCCACCAAATCACTTCCAAAGGGATTTCATATGTAAATAATCCACGCAAGTAACTTACGACAATAATCCACGAAAATAGCCCCCCACAATAATCCATCAAAATAATTTTCCAAAATAATCCGCCTAAATAACTCAAAAAATAATCCAAAACAATAACTCTAAATAATAATCCAACACAATAACTCTAAATAATTATCCGACACAACAACTCTAAATAATAATCAACCATTATAAATGTCCATATTAATTAACTATAATAATATTCAATAATTATCTTCTACAAAACACGTATCTAATAATCCACAATATTAACCCTACGCAATAATAAACCAAATTGAGCCTGCAGAATAATCCATAAAAATAACTCTCCAAATATAAACCGCATTAATAACAGTCCATAATAATCCTCAACAACAAATCTCTTTAATAAGCCAGCACTATAACCCTCGATAACTATTAATTAATTATTGGTATTATTATTAAAATAATTATTTTAATAATAATTATTGTATTTAATAATTATCACTCTTCCCTCTGCTTGGTCTTGAAGGAAGCCGGCCTCGGGTGAAGGAGGGCTGTGAAGATCTCTGTCTGGAACCCGTAGGTGCGGGACTGGGACGTCCATCTCCTGGGGCTCGTGCGGCCCAGGCTCTGCTTCAGGAGGCTGGGGTCGTTCTTGCCCTTGAAAAGGTGGTTCTTCTCAGTCCCCGACCTCGGCGGTTTCCGGGTTTGGAGTCCCTCTGTGTTCATTCACCATCTTCGAGAACAACTCCGGTGCTCACAGTTCCTGCGACGGGGCTTGAACCAATCATATTGGCGTTTGCCTTTCTATTGGAGACTTTCGGCGCCGTGGAGAGGGGGGGGGGGGCGACCTGCTGTTTGGGTACCAGCTTCTCCTTCGTATCAACATACCCTGGCTTTGCGCCCTGTAGAGGCCACTCCAGATCAACAACCAGAGCGCAACTCCATAGTCTCCTGAGACTGATGGATGCCTACCAATAATAACCCTCCATAATAGCCTACCAAAATAACCCTTCACAATACTCCACCTAAAAACCCTGCATACTATCCAAAAAAATAATCCTCCATAATAATCCATCACAATAATCTTTCATAAGAATCCACCATTATTCCTCTCCATAGTAATCTTCAACAGCAAACCTTTATACTAAGCCTCAAAAATAGCCCTATCTAATAATTCACCACAATAACTCTCCAAAATAATTCAATACATTAACCCTCCCTAATAAGCAGCCACAATAATCCTCCATTATATTAGTCCAATTTAACCCTTTGCAATAATCCACCACAATAACCCTCCGTATTAATCCACCATAATAACCTGCTATAATATTAAAAAAAGTTACCTTCCATAATAACCAATAACAACAACTTTCCATAATAATCCACCAAACTAAAGTTCAATAATAATCCACCACAATAACTCTCCGAATTAACCCACCACAATAACTCTCCGAATTATTTAACCCACCACAATAACCCTTAAAAATAATCTTATGAAATAATCTTTTAAATATTTACCACTGACACATGTAATAATAATTCACTAATTTAACATTCAAAATTATTTACTACAAAAACCCTCCCTTAAAATTTACCACAATACCCATCATTGCAGTGAAATCACAATGGCGTCATATAGCAATGTAAATATCTTTGAGGTAATGTAGTCACTCCGTTGCCTAAAAATGATGTTAATTGAAATATCACGTCATTGTAATTCCATTGTGAGCTGAGTGTGTCGTAAAAGTGTGAACGCCATTACCGTAGGCCAGAGTGTGGTCTTGTCGACTGTAAAACCCTGGTTGGGCTCCGGTTTGGGCCCTCCACAACTTCCCTTTGAATTCAGTACAGTTCTTGCTAGGTCGAATTAACTTTCTTAATAATCTTTCTCGAGGTAAGTATGCTTTATTGCAACCGATTTTTGTAGCTGTTATTGAATAATAAATAATATTTTCCCATATGAGATATTATGTTAAAAAAATAGAAAATGAAACCGCGATACAGCTCCTTGTGTCTATTAAATTGTTTCCAGCGTTTGGAATTTATATTAATAGGTTGAAAAAGGAAGAAGATTTCACCCGGGGTTCGAGCTGACGGCGGCAGCCGACCCCACTTTGAGACTGTGACTCTTCCTAATTAGTCAAGACTCACCATACTCAAGTATTATATAGACCTCCACCTCAAGTGACCCCGAGAGATCATGTATACGCTTCAATTTCCAGTGACACCAAGAGCATTCATCTGAAGGAAGTGATAACCTTACAGGAGAGAACTGCCTTCATGGTACTTAACAGAGAAATCTTAATACAACACTCCTGTTATGGTAAGAATGAAAGCGATCACTCGTGACACGACTTTTATGACCTCTGGGTCATCACAGGTCGCAGGTTTGTGTGTGTGTGTGTTTACTTATCTTACCATTAAACAACATTCGATGGATTAACTCTTTTTATATAGATATCAGTTATAGTCACTATTCTAAATATCACGTGATATCTAGTTTCACGTGATATCAAGTAACAAGTCTACTGCCAGGCAGCCACGTGATCATGCAGTCATGTATATTGTAGAGCCCTCTGAAATGACAGCCACGTGGACATTTGGAGGTGGTGCTCTTACATCAACAAAGTCATATGTTTCTGGAATTATCACGTCCGATAACAACGAGGTCGGTATACTCTGCAGATGTTAACCTGGGAAGGATTTGGTCGAGTATACTGCGAAGTTGCGTGTATGAAAACCACAATGGATTTCTGTACAGCAAAGCTGGTATATCAGGCACCCAGTAATGTGTGAATCCTGTACAATCGCTTTCCTGGCCAACCATGTGGTCATATACACTGTGATGTTGCTTCACCTGGCAACAACATGCCCATATATATTGTGTAGCTGCTTGTCTGACAACCAAGTGGTCTTGTATATTGTACTTACCTAGTTGTGATTACCGGGGTATGCCTCTGCTCTTTGGTCCCGAATATCAACTGTCAATCAACTGATTCACATATTTCTAGGCCAATTGGGTTCCATCACATCTTCAATTGTAACTGTATGGAGTCTGCCTTCACCACATCACCTCCAAATGCATTCCATTTGTAAATAATCCACGCAAATAACTTATCTTAATAATCCCGAAAATAGCCCTCCATAATATTCCACAAAAATAATACTCCATATTACTCCACGAAAATAACGTTCTGTAAAAATCCCACACAATAACAAAATAATAATACAGCACCATAACTCTAAATAATAATCCAATACAATAACTCTAAATAATAATCAAACACAATAACTGTCAATAATAATCTAACATAATAGCTCTAAATATTATTACACCACAATAAATGTCCATATTAATTATCCACAATAACATCAAAAATTATCTACTACTATTAACATACCTAATAATCCTCAACAATAGTCCTCCACAATAGTCAACCAAAATAGCCCTCCTTAATAATCCACAAAAAAACCTCTCCAAATATAAACCACAATAATAACCATCCATAATAATCCTCAACAATAACCCTTTTTAATAATCCTCAACAATAACCCTTTTTAATAATCCAACACTATAACCCTCAATAATAACCCACCAAAGTAACCCTTCATAATAAGCCACCAAAAAACTCCATAATAATACAAGACAATAATCCCCATAATAGTTGTAGTAGGCATCCATCAGTCTCAGGAGACTATGGAGTTGCGCTCTGATATCGGCCTGGTCTGGAGTGGTCTCACCAGGGCGCAAAGCCAGGGTAGGTTGATAATAATCCATAATAATCCATCACAATTACCTTTCATAGGAATCCACAACAGTACCTCTCCATATTAATCTTCAACAGTAACCCATTCATACTAAGACTCAAGAATAACCCTCTATATTAATCCACCAAACTCTTTCTCATATTAATTCACCTCAATAAAATCAATAATTATGCAATATAATAGTCCTCCACAATAATTTTCCACAATAACCCTTGATAATAATTTCTTACAATAAACTCGTTCATAATCTTCCACAATAATCCTCCATATTAATTTACCAAAATAACCATCAACAATAATCCACCTCAATTTCTCTCCATAATAATTCCTCACATTAACCCTTCCTAATAAGCCACCACAATAATCCTCCATTATAATAAACCATAATAACCCTCCTCAATAATCCACAACAATAACCTCCATAATAATCCACCATAATAACCTCTCATAATAACCAATTTCAATAACCTGCCATAATAACCAATAACAATAACTTGCCATAATAATCCACCAAAATAAACCTCCATAATAATCTACCACAATAACTCATGGAAATGATCCACCACAATAACCCTTCAAAATAATCTCCTGAAATAATATAAATAATTACCACTAAAACTAATAATAATAATTCACCACTGTTACGGACTCGTCACCACCATCTGCGTATGGCCTGGTAGTTCCAGCGCCATCTATGAGTCTGAACTCACACTCCCAGGGAATGGGAGTGGTAGACAATGCCATCTATGGGTGGTGGCATAACAGATGCATATGGCTCAAGATTCCTGCCTTGATTAACAAGTGAGGTCGTAGTGAGTGACCTCAGCGCCATTTGTTGGAGCTACAAGCATAATGTCAATGCCCGAGTAAGTGTTGCTTCCTGGTTTCTCCAGTACCCTATAACTGAGGACGTGTCTGTATCCACAGAGGTGACGTGGGGCAGCAGTGGTACTAAGGATGGCAGTCTACCTTGAGTAACCCAAAATCTCTCAACTTAGTCCCGCCTGACGACTAAGTAAGCCGCCGCCGATCAGGAATAGTGTAGTTTCTGCTAGTGGAGTAGCAGTGGAAGAATTCGGCGTATCCCGGGACTGGCGAAGGGGAGAGACAACCGACAGTGCGGTGCCTGTCGAGGAGCGTTACTAGCCCGTCGCTAGAGGCTCCTGCCAGGAGTGCGGTTGTTATGATCTCAGCCTACAGGAGAAACGAGTCTTCCCCTTGAGAGTTATTCAGCAAGCCTGACCTAACTAGAAAGTATAGGAAATATAGAAGCGATAACACAGATGTAAAATAGTTTGTTGGATTCAATGAACAATTTGAGATTATGGGCAGTGAATAAGAAAATAGATAAATGACTGGTTAGGAGATGTGGAGAATTTGCTGGAGGCATGAGGCTCGCTTCTGGCGGGCTTTGACCTCACTTGAGGCCAGACATCGCAGGGGAAAAGCCGCGCTCCGTTTGAGCTCCCGTCAGAAAGGAACCCCTAGTGATATATCTCCAAGAGAAGAGAAGTGTGCAGACGTGCCAGCTGTGGAATTGAGCTGAGAACGTTGTGGTCTCAAGTCCTGGACGGCGAGGAGAGTTTATTAAGCTGCCCAGACATTTTCGTGGGCTGTGTGGAGCGCCCTGACCAGACGCCGTCAGAGGGATAGCGCCCTCGACTAGACAATCTGTGGTAAGCACGATTTAAGCCAGTTCATAGTGATTGCTTGTAGCTGGTCGTGTGCCCAGCGACAGTAGCAATGTTTATTTATAAGTTAGAAATGTTTTGGTAAGGCAGGAAGCCTAAATGAGAGGATGGGGATGAGAGAGACAGCTGGAGGGACGAGCAGCGCGTCCTCTCCCGTCGACCGCCTGAAGCCAACTGACTGACAGAGCCCAGCTCCTGGCGGCGAAGGACCCTCCCTGAGTGAGTGAGGACCGCCGGGCGAGGGGGAGCATGGACCCGCCTCAAAACGGGGAAGTCCACTCTCACAGTATGTAGAGACAGGGTTGCCAGATCCAAATTGCTAAAAGTAGCGAGCTAACGGTCAAAAAGTAGCGAATTTGCAAGTAGAGTAGCCCAATTTTTTGTTTAGTCATATCGAATCAAATCAAATGTTTATTCAGGTAAAAGTACATACATACAAGATGAGTTACAAACATAATGTTAGATTTCTAGATAGCGACAGTACATACAGACAGATGACATTCAAATTTAGTAAGTTTATCTTCCTTCTTTGATAGAACAGACTTGATGCTCATCTGCTGATGACTTACCTCCGATATATTTTGTCTGTGTTTTAATGTTTCACTGTGTTTCTTTAAACCACTTCTATGAGCTGTTATCTCAGTTCTACAAACTTTACAATCCATCTTCTTTCACTTCAGCCAACCATTTTTCAAACACGGGGATCCTTAAGCCAGGACATCTGAAACGCTTCCTGGTATTTAGACCACTTCCCCATTTTACACTTCTTTATCTTGACACATAAGCAAATTCTAAAAGTAACAGCGGTAACTTCTTTTCTATATGCGGTAACTTGTGTCGAACTATCCTTCTGGAGGTCAGAGCCACGCTAACAATGAAAGCACAGATGAAGCTGCCAAGTTCACTGTATGCTAATCCGCTCTAACGACAGTCATTTGATTCTTGGAAACACCTAAAGAGAAACCTAATATTTACAGTAAGCAACAGTGGGAGGTCACTTAACATAGACAGTATCCGGGATGAAGTATTAATGGCAATTAAGGTTGGGAAATCTATAGCCCCTGGAGAGGATTATCTTGCCTTGCGGTTACTTTTTCTTTGGGAAGTTCCTAGGATCAACGTCCCCAAGGGGTCGGTCACTGATCTGGCCTCTTGCGGTAAGTGGTCTATTCAATCAAGCTGTTGGACGCGGCTGTGATTTGTACACATGATATTATAAAAAGCATAAGAATCATAATTGAGTTTAACATTAATAGCCCAACTTGTTTTTAAAGTAGCCCAAAAAGTCGCAAATAGCGAAATTAAAAATTTGGGAGCGCGGGGCTCTGAAAAGTAGCCCAATTCGCTACTTGTAGCCCAATCCGGCATACCTGTGTAGAGAGCAGATGGATATAGGAGGCAAACATATTGTGTTGTTATTTTTTGTTTATGTGTTTAAGGGGAAAAATTTTTATTGGAGTGTCAATGGGTTGCAGGTTTGTCTTTGGGGAAGAAGTTGCTGAGAACTTCGAAGCCAGCACAGAGGGAGTAATTGATGAGACTCCAAGGTAGTGGAGGAGAGGACCTCGAGCTGTGAGGAGAAGCAGTGAAGAGGAGTGTCACGTGCTTCTGTAGAGGTGGTGAAGCACCATAGTTGCTCGAGGAAACTTCATGGTGTAGCAGCCAGGAGAGCTGTGGAGGACCCTAGCAGAAGTAGTGAAGCACCGTAGTTGCTCAAGGAAAACTTCATGGTGTAGCAGCCTGGAGGAGCTGCAGAGGATCCTGGTAGTCAAACCGGAATAACCTGAAGAGATCAGGGTAGTAAACTTCCAGATGTGGAAGGGAAGTTCTAAATGAATACTTGTAGGGAGGTGATAGTGTTTGGTTGTCGTTAGCGTGCAAGAGGCAGTGAGAGGTGAGTGATTGTTTGCCATTTTTGTACCAAGGAGTGTTTATACTGAAGTTTAGAGTTACAGTCGTAGGCTGGATTATCTACAGATGTATGTGTTCTAGGACTGATAGGGTGATCGACTGATCATTGTTGTGTATCAAGGAACATTTATACTGATATATTTATGTTATTGCAATCATATGCTGATTTTCTTTGTACATGTTCATAGATATATATATTCTCTTGCTGATATTGCAACATTGTAATATAAGACTTGTCCTACTTGAGGAGGTTGGTAATATTAGGTGGTGAATCAGGAGATAGGATACCACTTGATAAGCTGATGATAGTTCTGATGGTGTTGGAGTGCAACCTGATTGTAATAGTATAGAGTATAGGATTCATTATTATTATATGTGTGTATGTATTGTGTATGTGCTTTGTCCAGTAAATGTATTCCAATTTGCTGGTGTTTGCCCTTGTCCTAGTGAAGCTTCCCAAGAAATAGTAAACAAAGAGAGAGAAAGAACAAAAAAAACACTGTTGTCGACAGGGTAGAAGGTAATACTAATAAGTCAAAGGGGATTGAGGAGATCATATCTCATAAGGAGAGAGTGGGGAGTCACAGCGGCTCGAGTGGGTGTGTACACGTGACAACAAGGCTAAGTGTTGGAGCCGCATCCCCTAAATGTGTGATGTTGAGCCCCTCTCCAAGACCCAGAAGCGCTTATTGTAATCTCCTAGTGAAGTATAAGCACTCTACCGAGTTGTGGGTTGGGTTGTCCTTAAAGAAGGAACAGCAAGGATCAAAACCACCAACACACACTATAATAAATTGGGGGCCTGTCCGGGAGAGTGAACTGACACACCCACACCCTGTCCAAGAGTGGATTTGTACACCCCTCGCTGAAATAGATAAACTGTGTGACCGCAGGTGTATATTCTCTCTCTTAGGAAGACTCACTGGACAAGATGGATAAGGTGCAAGCATTTGTGGAGTCAGGCAAGCCTGAGGACTTGGAAGGTTGCACGAGGGATCAATTGAAACAAATAGCAGAAAAATGTGGCATTAGGTTGAAAGCATCTAAAGTAGCTGTGATGAAAGATGAGATCCTGAGGCAGTTAAGAGCCAAAAGTGAAGCGGCAGAGCAAGGAGCCCAAAAAGGAGCTGAAAGTGGAAAGGAGGATGATGGGCAGGATGAAGTGAGATCCCAGGGATCGAGTAGGAGCAGTAAGAGTAGCCGCAGTAGCAGGAGTAGCTGGAATAGGAGCATGGAGAGAGTCCAGTTAGAGCTCCAGATGCAGCGTGAGGAGAGACAGTTCCAGCTGGAAAAGATGAAATTAGAACTGCAGATGAAAAATGAAGCCGAGAAGGAAAAAGAGAAAACCAGAATAAGGGAACTGGAGTTGGAACAGGAGAAAGAAAAAGAGAAAACAAAACAAATGCAGATAGAAGCGAATAGAACCTTGGCTGAGCAAAGGATCGAACATGGGTTGCCAGAGAGCACCACCCAGGTATTACACTCACCAGATGTTAGGGTTAGGGAGAATGACATTCCTTTGTTTGTTCCCGAAGAGGCAGAGAGCTTCTTCGAGCATTTTGAAAAAGTAGCCAGTATCAAGGAGTGGCCACAGGAGGAATGGGCCCAGCTGGTCCAGTTAAGATTGACCGGTGCAGCCAAGGAGGAGTACACCCAATTGTCACTGGAAGAGTGCCAGGATTATGCCACGGTAAAGAGCAGCATATTGTGCTCGTTTCAGTTAACCCCAGAAGCTTATAGGAAGCGCTTCAGAGAGATGATCAAAGTTAGAGCATGTACCTTTGCTGAGACAGCAAGAGATCTGGAAAGACGATTCCAGAAGTGGATTGAGGCTGCTGGAGTTGGATCTTACGCTGACCTGAAGCAACTGATGGTCATGGAGAAGTTCTTGGAGATGATGCATCCCGAAACAAAGTTCAAGATCGAAGAAACAGGGATAAAGGAGGTGAAAGATGCCGCAGATAGGGTGGATATGATTACGGAAGCATATAAGAGCTTGAGGGAGAACAGAGTGAGAAGCGAGGCGAGACGCAGCAATGGCAGATCCAGTGGACTCTGGAGAGGAAGAAATTATGAAAGACCCAGAAGAGTCTGGGGTGAGAAGAATTTTGATAAATGGGCGGATAAACGTGAGTACTCTAAAACTCTGAAGAGTAGGTCGCGCAATTCGTCTGAAAGTGAGGATGGAGGAGCTAAACGAGAAACTAATCGTGATCCAGGAAATCAAGAGTCCAGTAAAGCCCAACATAGTGCAGGTTGTGTGAGTGGCCCGAGGAACTCTCATGCGAGTGAACAAAGTCAGAGCCGCCCTGGTACATATAGAAGAGACTTTTCCCAGATGAGATGTTACCAATGTAACAGGTTGGGTCACGGGATGCGAGATTGTAGGCAGGGCAAAAGAGTTGTGACCTTGGCCATGTGTGACCCCCGAAGTAGATATACTAATGTGTTCCAAGACAAACCACAGAAGGTGAACTTAGTGAACGAGAGGTATAGGCCGTTCATTAGCAAAGGTTGGATCAGTATAGGAGGCCAACCTGAGATAGAAGTTGGTATCCTAAGAGATACCAGAGCTAATCAGAGCTTGATTACGAGAAGCCTGATTGGGAATGATCGACGGTTAGCTGGCAGTGGGAAGATGAAAGTATATGGGTTATTGTCTGAGAGTGACATGCCCGTATGTGCTGTCCAGCTAAGGTCGGAATATGTGTCGGCAGAGGTGATGTTGGGAGTATGCCCCGACATACCTATTCCAGGAGTCCAAGTGATCCTGGGGAATGACTTGTGCGGGACAAAGGTGTTGCCAAGAGTCATGGCGGAGACTGTGCCACGAATGCCCAGAAGGCCACGGCACAGGTGGGACACCTGAGAGTGTGAACCTGACTGACATCCGAGGAGATGCATCAGGAGACCGCCAAGTCATTGAGTACCCTGTCTAGGTAGTGATGAAGGCAGAGGTGGCCGACGAGGAAGACACTGGAGAAGATGAGACAGTGTCGATTCAACCGGTAAAGGATTTCGACGTAGATATAGTGTGGCTGTTTGATGAAGGTCCAGCCCAGGAAAATGAAGTCTTGGTGAGGTCAAAAGTGAAGATGACCCAGCCGAAGAAGAATCATGTGAAGAGAGCGGACCTGAGTAGAGCCCAGCCCGCTGAAATTAAGAGTCGGAAGGTGAATGCAACTGTGCTGAGCAGAAGTGAGGAAGGATGTGGATATACTGAGGACGGGAGTAGAGCGTCAAGTTGTCCACGAGCACAGAAGCATTTGGATAATGGAGTTAAGTTGTTTGAGATGTCAAGAGTTGACATGTTTCGCAGAAAACGTGGAGGAGAGATAGGGAAGAAAAGTAATAGCCGAGAAAATGAAAGGAGAAGAGACAGTATGTGTGGAGAGATGCTTACGAGCACTCTACGAGAGGTAAAGCGACATGTATGGTCGAGTGCTGTTGGGTGTAGTACAGCACTCGAAGAAACTTTTAAAGAACGAAGAAGAGTTAAAGGAGAAGAAATGGAGTTGTATAGAGGTGAGAAGTGTGGGAAAAGGATGATGATACAAGCATGGAGGAATAGAAGAAAGCCGAGGACTCGATGGAAGTCAAACAGGATGAGGTCTCGGATAAATGAGGAGACGAAAGTGAGGATCGTCGGTGAAGACGAGGGAGTGAAGTATGATGGCAGGAGACGAAAGTATGATGGCAGTAGATGGAAGTGTGAAGACGACAGAGGAGGTGCAGACAGTAGATGTCTGACTCTGGGCATGAAGAGAAGAAGACGAGGAAACGGAGGGTGGAAACAATAAGTAGAGTAGACCGATGGAGTGCAGGCGTCCTAGGAGGACAGCCTAGCCAAGAGGTGCCAGAGAGGTCAGATAGTTTGTGAGAAGATCATGTTTCCGGCGAGTTGTGAGCCAGATGTTGCAAGGAGCAACAAACTAATTGTAGACTCCTAAGGGAGTACCAAAGCAGATCAACCGGTCGAACCAATTGGTTGAAGAACAAGACAGTGTGGTGGCGGATGTATTATCCCGAGCTTTGCCACTGGAATAACTCTCAAAAATAAGGGGAGGGGAGTGTTATGATCTCATCCTACAGGAGAAACGAGTCTCCTCCTTGAGAGTTATTCAACAAGCCTGACTTAACTAGAAAGTATAGGAAATATAGAGGCGATAACACAGATGTAAAACAGTTTGTTGGATTCAATGAACAATTTGAGATTATGAGCAGTGAATAAGAAAATAAATAAATGACTGGTTAGGAGATGTGGACAATTTGCTGGAGGCGTGAGGCTCGCTTCTGGAGGGCTTTGACCTCACTTGAGGCCAGACATCGCAGGGGAAAAGCCGCGCTCTGTTTGAGCTCCCGCCATAAAGGAACCCCTAGTGATATATCTCCAAGAAAAGTGTGCAGACGTGCCAGCTGTGGAATTGAGCTGAGAACGTTGTGGTCTCAAGTCCTGGACGGCGAGGAGAGTTTATTAAGCTACCCAGAGACATTTTCCTGGGCTGTGTGGAGCGCCCTGACCAAACACAGTCAGAAGGATAGCGCCCTCGACTAGACAATCTGTGGTAAGCACAATTTAAGCCAGTTCATAGTGATTGCTTGTAGTTGGTCGTGTGCCCAGCGACATTAGCAATGTTTATTTATAAGTTAGAAATGTTTTGGTAAGGCAGGAAGCCTAAATGAGAGGACGGGGATGAGAGAGATAGCTGGAGGGACGAGCAGCGCGTCCTCTTCCGTCGACCGCCTCAAGCCAACTGACTGACGGAGCCCACCTCCTGGCTGCGAAGGACCCTCCCTGAGTGAGTGAGGACCGCCGGGCGAGGGGGAGCATGGACCCGCCCCAAAACGGGGGAGTCCACTCTCACAGTATGTAGAGAGCAGATGGATATAGGAGGCAAACATATTGTGTGGTTATTTTTTGTTTATGTGTTTAGAGGGAAACACCTTTTTATTGGAGTGTCAATGGGTTGCAGGTTTGTCTTTGGGGAAGAGGTTGCTGAGAACTTCGAAGCCAGCACAGAGGGAGTAATTGATGAGACTCTAAGGTAGTGGAGGAGAGGACCTCGAGCTGTGAGGAGAAGCAGTGAAGAGGAGTGTCACGTGCTTCTGTAGAGGTGGTGAAGCACCATAGTTGCTCGAGGAAACTTCATGGTGTAGCAGCCAGGAGAGCTGTGGAGGACCCTATCAGAAGTAGTGAAGCACCGTAGTTGCTCAAGGAAAACTTCATGGTGTAGCAGCCTGGAGGAGCTGCAGAGGATCCTGGTAGTCAAACCCGGAAGAACCTGAAGAGATCAGGGTAGTAAACTTCCAGATGTGGAAGGGAAGTTCTAAATGAATACTTGTAGGGAGGTGATAGTGTTTGGTTGTCGTTAGCGTGCAAGAGGCAGTGAGAGGTCAGTGATTGTTTGCCATTTTTGTACCAAGGAGTGTTTATACTGAAGTTTAGAGTTACAGTCGTAGGCTGGATTATCTACAGATGTATGTGTTCTAGGACTGATAGGGTGATCGACTGATCATTGTTGTGTATCAAGGAACATTTATACTGATATATTTATGTTATTGCAATCATATGCTGATTTTCTTTGTACATGTTCATAGATATATATATTCTCTTGCTGATATTGCAACATTGTAATATAAGACTTGTCCTACTTGAGGAGGTTGGTAATATTAGGTGGTGAATCAGGAGATAGGATACCACTTGATAAGCTGATGATAGTTCTGATGGTGTTGGAGTGCAACCTGATTGTAATAGTATAGAGTATAGGATTCATTATTATTATATGTGTGTATGTATTGTGTATGTGCTTTGTCCAGTAAATGTATTCCAATTTGCTGGTGTTTGCTCTTGTCCTAGTGAGGCTTCCCAGGAAATAGTAAAGAAAGAGAGAGAGAGAGAGAGAAAGAACAAAAAAAAAAACACTGCTGTGGACAGGGTAGAAGGTAATACTAATAAGTCAAAGGGGATTGAGGAGATCATATCTCATAAGGAGAGAGTGGGGAGTCACAGCGGCTCGAGTGGGTGTGTACACGTGACAACGAGGCTAAGTGTTGGAGCCGCATCCCCTAAATATGTGACGTTGAGCCCCTCTCCAAGTGCCAGAAGCGCCTAGTGTGATCTCCTAGTGAAGTATAAGCACTCTACCAAGTTGTGGGTTGGGTTGTCCTAAAAGAAGGAACAGCAAGGATCAACACCACCAACACACACTATAATAGGTACCCTTGTATTTGTCTGTGTAGACGGCCCAATCAGCGCATGGTTGAAGTTCTCTACCAGCACATGGCTGGAGAGTGGTAGGGGGCAGAGAGACACCTCGTGAGACTGCAGTTAGGCTGGCCCACGGCAAAGGTAGACTCGTCAGTGTTTCCCATAACTGTGGCCAGTAAGGACGGGAACGATACTGTGTGTCGGGGAAACACAAAGATCGTCGAAGGCTGCATTGTGTTAGCGTCGTGGAGTGCTCAGTGTCCTATGTGAGAGCGACACCTGTATATACATCTAAGTGTAGTAATATTTCATTTTTATGTTTCTATTTAAGGTGATGGAAATATATTGATAAAGGAATCAGTGTTGTGTTAATCCCCCCCCCCTCCCTCTTTTATTTATTGCATTACCTAGTCAACTCCTTGAAAGCCACTACCGACTTGGGGTCGGATACTATCATTTCGGTTCATCCATCAAGAACCCGGTTACGACCCATAGTGGCCGTAACTACCACCTTAACTTTCATAGTTTTTGACTACAATAACCCTCCCTTAAAATTCACCACAAGAACCTCCATCACAATGAAATCCCAATAGAATTACAACAATTATATAATTTTCATTATATCAATGAAAATAATTTCGAGGTAATGTAGTGAATTGTGGACTTCAAGTCACTCCATTGCCTCAAAATGATATTCATTGATATATCACGTCATTGTGACTTCATTGTAATCTAAGTGTCGTAAGAGTGTGAACGCCCTTACTGTAGGCCAAAGTGAGGTCGGGCCGAATGTAAAACCCTGGTTGGGCTCCGGTTTGGGGCTCCCAGATCCTCTCATTGAATTCGTTTCTGGCTTGGTCGACTTATCTTTCGTAATAATCTTTCTCAAGATAAATATGTAAAATTGCAGCCCGTTTTTTTCGTTATTGAATAGGAAATAATATTTTCCCATGTGAGATATTATAAGAAAAAAATATGATATGAAACTGTGTTGCAGCTCCATGTGTCTGTTTGCAATTTTTTTCCTGTGTTAGGAATTTATATTAATAGATTGAAAAGGAAGATTGGCAAGAATTTTGGGCTGGAGCTGACGACCGTCCAGCCACCGGCGGCAGACCCCACTCTGAGGCCGTGACTCTTCCTAATTAGTCAAGACTCACAGAGTATATAGACCTTCACCTCAAGTGACCCCGAGACACCATGTATACGCTTTAATTTCCAGTGTCACCAAGAACATTCATCTGAAGGAAGTGATATCCTTACAGGAATGAAAACTGCCCTCATGGTACTTAACGGAGAAATCTTAATGCAACACTCCTGTTATGGTAAGAATGAAAACTATCACTCGTGACGCAACTGTTATGACCTATTGGTAATCAGAGGTCACCCGTAAGTGTTTACTTATATTACCATTATTGAACAATCGAAAGATTTACTTTTTTATTAAGAGATCAGTCATAAAAACCTTTGTAGAAAACACGTGATCACGTGTACAGTGAAGCTAATTGTCAGTCAACCATGTGATCACATAATCATGTATACTGTAGAACTCTTTGGAATGCCAGCCACGTGGTCATGAGGCGTTACTGCTCTAGCATCCACATGGTCATATATATATATATATATTTTTAATTAAAGTGACTGACAACCTAGTAATCATGAATACCGAGGTGCTGCTGGTTTATCAACCAAGTGGTCAGGAATACATACTAAAAACAGGTTGTTTGATACCTAAGTGGTCATGAATACTTTAAGCTGCTTGTCTGACATACCAATTTGTCATGAATACTTTGGAGCTGCTTGTCTAACAATTTATACTGTGGAGCTGCTTGTCTGACATACAGGTGGTCATGTATACTGTGGAGCTGCTTGTCTGACATCCAAGTGGTCATGTTTACAACTAGGTGAGTACAACTAGGTGAATACACACACACACACACACACACACTCAACCTTTACTTATTTTATATACCCACTTTCATTTTTTTCAATAATTTATAGAGAACTCTTTTACAACATCTAGTCTTTACCATTTTCTTTTTAAATTTAACATCTAATCAAAGGCATATGTTTTCTTCAGTTCGTTTATGTTTACTAATCTGTGTTTCATATACATTTTGTCTCATTTTCAATATATAAGTGATATATATGATGTTTATGCATTTCAAGAGCTATTTGTTTAAGATGTAGTGTTTATCGGTTTCAAGGGCATTTGTTTAAGAAGTGATATTTTAGCATTATCAAGGAATATGTGTTATATATGGTTATTTACTCATTTTAATGAATAATTGAACAAATAGGTGTTTATGCATTTCAAGGGGGTATTGTTTAAGAAAGGAGCTTAGGTATTTCAAGATATATTTGTTAAAGATGTGTATATGTCAAAGATTGAGTTCTTAAGCATTATCGATTAAAATTTTGTTAATAATGATTTTACTCGATTCAAGGGTTAACTTCTTTGTTTATGCATTTCATGGGGTGTTTGTTAAAGATGTGATGTTTATGCATGTGTTGGGCATATTCGTTGAATATAATATCCATAACCTAACCATTCAGATATCTTTTTAAGTAAATTCATGCATTTTTCTCCTGTGAATGTTGAGTTAAATATTTGATTGAGGTTCGCCTTCTCTTTCAACCTTCCATTTTCTCTCCTAATCTAATTTACCCTTGTACATATCCTTATGAATAGGTGACAAAAACAAGACAGAACACGAAACAATGGGTATAAATTCGGTATAATGTATCTGGAAGTAACTGCAGAAGGCCTATTGGCCCATACCTCCTCTTGTTGCTTCTATGTTGGTTCGGGGTCTTGAAGTGGGTAGAATATGGTTGTGCATAATTGGCTATCGATTGCTGGTGTTGGCTTTTTGATGTGTAGTGCCTCGCTGATGTCGAGCCTCCTGCTATCGCTGTAGCTATCGATGATTTCTTTGTTGTTTGGTAAGATTTCTCTGGTGATTGTCTGGTTCTGAGAAGAGATTATATGTTATAGTGAGAAGAGATTTTATATATGATTATATATTGTTAAATGATTATATGGGCTCCTTCCTGGAGCCCTGTTGTTTATGCATTGTTAATCGTCTAGAAAGAGACGTTGTTGTCTTGTCTATATACTGAGTTCTTTGTGGCATACAGTCCCCAAGTGGGCATTTGAAGGCGTAGACGACGTTGGTTTCCTTTAAGGCGTTCTGTTTGGTGACTGTTCCTGTAATATAAACAATAAGAATAATAACCAGCGTTAATTATCTGACAAAATAACTTTTAGAATTGTAGCTGTTATTGCGTTTTGCAATATTTTCCTATAACAGCCTGCAGAAATTGTTTATCATAACACCAACAATAACAGCCTTCCATAATAACTCGCATAATAACTAATAACATCATTTTTTTCATTAATAATAGAGGAATAATGTTTTCCATGTGAGATATTATGAGCCAAAATTCGAATCTGGCATCGTGTTCGATATCATTTAATCTACTTGATAATTAACTTCTTATGTTAGTAAATTATATTTTGAAAACATAAAAAGGAAGAGTAACTATATTGATGAGGGCTGGAACTGACGACTGTCCGGCCACCGGCGACAGACCCCACTCTGAGGCCGTGACTCTTCCTAATTAGTCAAGACTCACCAAGTATTATATAGACCTTCACCTCAAGTGACCCCGAGACACCATGTATACGCTTTAATTTCCAGTGACACCAAGAACATTCATTTGAAGGAAGTGATAACCTTACATGAGTGAAAACTGCCCTCATGGTACTTAACAGAGAAATCTTAATACAACACTCCTGTTATGGTAAGAATGAAAGCGATCACTCGTGACACGACTGTTATGACCTCTGGGTCATCAGAGGTCACCCGAGTGTGTGTTTACTTATATTACCATTAATAACCATTTGAACGATTTCCTCTTTTATTAAGAGATTAGTCATAAACACCGTTGTAGATATCACGTGATGACGTGAACAGTGAAGCAAATTGTCAGGAAGCCACGTTGTTTTACTGCGTGGCTTACAGCGACGTAGTCTTACATCCACAATGTTACGTATTTTTGTAATTAGCATTTCTAACAACCAAGTGGTCATATGTACCGTGGAGCTGTTTGTCTGATAATCAAGTGGACGAGAATACTGTGGACCTGTTTGTCTGACATCCAAGTTGCCATGCATTCTGTTGAGGTGCTTTTCTGACAACCAAGTGATCATGAACACTGTTGAGCTGCTTATCTGTCAACCAAGTGGTGATGAATACTGTGGAACTGCTTGTCTGACAACCAAGTAGTTATGAATACTGTGCAGCTGCTTGTCTGACAACCAAGTGGTCATGTATACAGTGGAGGTGCTTGTCTGACAACCACAGAGACATGTTTTTGTTCTCACTATAATCCACTCGCCTTCTTGTGATTGTGGGGTTTGAACTTCTGCTCTTTGGGCTCGCATCTCTACTGTCAGTCAACTGGAAAACAGGTTCCTTAGCCTATTATGCTCTATAATATATAAATTTCAAACAGTGTACGTAATCGACCTCCATCACATCACTTCCTAATTAATTCCATTTTTTATTAATCAACCAAAGTTACCCGGCATAATAATTCCCTGAAAGTAAATTCACCTCTTTATATATAAAATATATTTACTACAATAACCGTCCCATAAAATTCACCTCAATAACACTCAAAATAATCGAACATAATAACTATAAATTTCAATCAACCACAGAAACCCAACTTAGTACTTCGCTGTTAACGTTGTCATAATGCATGTCGTAATAGTCTGTTGTAATAACTGCGCACATAACCAGCTCCTAAATTTTGTTCCTGTTAAATAATCAATAACAAGAAGTAATAACCAGCCTTAATTATTTGACAAAATATCTTGCAGAATTCTTGCTGTTATCGCATTGTGCAAAATTTTTCTATAAGACCCTGCAAAAATATCTTATCATAACACCAGCAATCACAGCCTTCTATAATTAATCGTAATTATCTTTCTCAAGAAAATTATTAGTTATTGCAACCCCAATTTGTGCTTGTTATTAATGGAGGTTATTGATAATGTTTTTTATTTATAATGTTTCCCCATTTGAGATATTATGAGCACAAATTCTAATCTGGCATCGTGTTCGCGATCCATCAGTCTATTTGATAATTGACTTCTTTTGTTAGGAAATTTGATTAATATTTTGAAAACATAAAAAGGAAGAGATCTATACAGGGCTCGAGCTGACCACCATCAGGCGACCGGAGGCAGACCCCACTCTGAGGCTATGATTCTTCCTAATTAGTCAAGACTCACCAAGTATTATATAGACCTTCACCTCAAGGGACCCCGAGAGGCCATGTATACGATTTAATATCCAGTGACACCAGGAACATTCATCTGAAGGAAGTGATAACCTGTCCTTGGAGAAAATGATCTGGTTTTCTCTTGAAGATGATCCACAGTTGTTCCGGCAATATTTCTTATGTTTGGTGGGAGGATGTTGAACAACCGTGGACCTCGGATGTTTATACAGTGTTCTTTGATTTTGCCTATGGCATCCCAGCTCTTCACTGGTTCTATTCTGCCTTTTCGTCCACATCGTTCATTCCAGTACGTTATTTTACTGTGTAGATTTGGGACCTAGTCCTCCAGTATTTACCACGTGTATATTATTTGATATCTCTCCCGTCTCCTTTCTAGTGAGTACATTAGGAGTGCTTTGAGACGATCTCAATAATGTAGGTGCTTTATCGCGTCTAAGCGTGCCAAATATAATCTCTGTATTTCCTCTTTTTCAGCAATCTCTCCTGCTATGAAGGAGGAAGTGAGAAATGACCAGTACTCAAGATGAGACAGCACAAGTGATTTGAAGAGTACAACCATTGTGATGGGATCCCTGGATTTGAAAGTTCTCGTAATCCATCCTATCATTTTTCTGGCTGACGCAATATTTCCTTCGTTATTCTCCCTAAACGTTAGGTCGTCAGACATCATTATTTTCAAATCCTTTAGATGCTGCTTTCCTACTATGGGCACATTTGATTGTGTTTTCAACCCTGTACTATGTTTAAGGTCCTCATTTTTACCATACCTGAGTATATGGAATTTATCACTGTTAAACATCATGTTATTTTCTGTTACCCAGTCGAAAACTTTATTAATATCTTCTTGAAGTTTTTCAATGTCTATAGCAGAGGTAATTTCCATGCTGATTTTTGTGTAATCTGCAAAGGATGTGATACGAAGCTGTGACTTGTATTTTTGTCTATATCTGATATGAAAATCAGGAAAAGCAGTGGTGCATGGACTGTACCCTAAGGTACCGAGCTTTTAACTGCGCATCGACACGATTTTATTATTTTGTTGACTCTTACTCCTTGCTTTCTGTTCGACAGAAAACCGAGTATCCAGCGTCCTACTTTACCTGTTATGTCCATTTACCGTATTTTGTGTGCTATTACTCAATGGTCACACTTATCGAATGCCTTTGCGAAGTTCGTGTATACAACATCTGCATTCTGTTTTTCTTCTAATGCCTCAGTGACTTTGTCGTAGTGGTCAAGTAGCTGTGAGAGGCATGATCTTCCCGCTCGAAATCAATGTTGGCCTTGGTTGTGAAGGTCATTGGATTATGACCTAATTATGAAACTGGTGACCTGATTCATAATCACTCTCTCAAATATGTTTATTATGTGGGACGTTAGTGTATCTGGTCTGTAATTCTTTGCCAATGCTTTACTCCCTCCCTTGTATTGAGGGACTATGTCTGCTGCTTTAAGCGCATCTGGTATCTCCCCTGTGTCCAAGTTCTTCCTCCACACTATACCGAGTGCCTGTGCTACTGGCACCTTGCATTTCTTTATAAATATTGAATTCCATGAATCTGGATCCGGGGCTGAGTGCATGGGCATGTTTTCAGTTTTTTCTTTCAAAATCTGCCACGCTTGTGTTGATATCAGTTATATTTACAGGGGTTTGGATATCACGAATAAAGTTATTGTCCGTATCTTCCACTTTCATGAAGTTTATTGGAGTGCTAAACATGTCCTCATACTGCTTTTTTAGGATTTCACTAATTTCTTTGTCATCCTCCGTGTATGAACCTTCACTCGTAAAAATAGGTCCAATTCAGACAGTAGTTTTTGCTTTGGATTTTGCATATGTGAAAAAATATTTTGAGTTTTTCATTATTTCCTGAGTTGCTTTCTGTTCAAGCTGCCTTTCTTTAATCTGATATGAGTGTTTCAATTTCTGCTCGATTTCTTCAATCTCCCTGTTTAAATTATTCCTTCTTTGTAGGGAAAGTTGTGTCTGCTTAAGCATTTCCGTTATTTTTTCTTTCTTTTATAATGTCGTCTATGTTCTCTTTCTACGTTGGACTTCTTTCCGTCTTTCCTCAAAGGAACATGTTTTAGACAGACTTGATATGCTTCTGAAGTCAGTTTTTCTATTCCTTCTGAAGGATTTTTATTACTTAGAACAGCTTACCAAGAACTGCTTGTAAGTTCCCTGTTTATTGTCTCCAAGTCTATTCTTTTATTATTAAAATTGAATTTATTGAATAACCCCTCTTGCTTGATCATTATTTTAGGTCTATTCTGAGTATTGATGGTAGTTAGCACTTCAATGAGCTTGTGATCTGAGTATGTGGTATCTGATATCGTAATGTCCCTGATTATGTCTTCTTTGTTTATAAAGACCAGATTTAGAGTATTTTCATTTCTCGTTGGCTCTGATTGAGCTGGTTGAGTGAAAATTTGTCACAGAATCAAAGCAGTTCTCTAATCTGTGGTTGGTTATGTCCCGATAGATTTCCTGGTATAATATTATTGTTTGCTATTTACCATCTTAGACTAGGCAAGTTGAAGTCACCTAATAAGATAATATCAGGTATCGGGTTCGTCAAATTATCAAGGCTATTCTCTATTTTGTTTATCTGTTCTTCGAATTCCTCAGCCGATGCATCTGGCGATTTGTATCTATGTAAATCAAAATGGAAATGTTCGTTTGTGCATAACCGCTAATCTCCAAAAGTTCTTCACCGATTGCATTGAAAATTTTCACACAACGTTCCATTCGCATCCGGCCAGGTTTTTATATACATACCATATAGATGCCACGTCTGTGACAGTAAAAAAAAAACCTGCTTTTTCTGAAAAAATGTGTTTCTCATGTGAGGAAAATCTTCGAAACCTCTTTACCGATTGCTTTCAAATTTTCACACAACGTTGCATTCGAATAGGCGCGTCTTTTTATATATCTACTGTATACATGCCTTACCTGTAACAGGAAAAAAAACATTCTTTTTTGATGAACAACGCCATCTGTTGGAATTAAAAGCAACACACGCTGTAATCTCCGAAAGTTCTTCACCGATTGCTTTGAAATTTTGATACAACGTTGCATTTGAATTGGCGCGTCTCTTTATATACCTACTATATAGATGCCTCCCTTGTGAACGGTAAAAACGTGCGTTTTTGAAAAACAACGCCATCTCTTGCACATAATAGCAACATACACGCTATTCTACGCTACGCTATTCATATTCTAAATATGTCACGCAATCCATTTTAATGTTTCCAATTGCATTGATAAATTTTATTTTCATAGATTTCCATTTATTTTATTTTTTATTGAATTATTTTGTGTGACATTGAATTATTTGAATTATTTGAATTCATTGAATTATTTTGTGTTGGAATTGAGCTGTGTCGTTTACCATACCTTTCATTTCGTATGTTTAAGTATAAATGCCACACCTGTGACAGGTAAAACTTTTCTTGCAAAACAGCGCCATCTGTTGCATGTAAGAACAACACTCATGCTATACTAAATATGTTACAATTCCATTTCAGTATTTCTGATTGCATTGATAAATTGAATTTTCATAGATTTTTATTTATTTTCATTTTGATTTCATTATTTTGTGTGAATTGCGTTGGAATTGAGCTGTGTTGTTTACCATACCGTTCATTTCGTGAGCATAATTTTTTTATTTATACATATTTTCATTTAATTTTTTAACTGTTTATCTTATATTTCAGTGAAGGGAACATCAGATCACTTGATGTTCCCAATTTTCTGATGGGAACATCAAATCATTTGGGAAGGCATCGGATGAGGGAGTGGGAAATAGTGGGGATGACGAGGGCATGGAATTGAAAGATGGTGGTGAGGACGAGGGGACAAGGGAGGGGGTAATGGTGGGGAAGGACGAGGGGACGGGGGAGTTTGGGATGGTGGGGACGAGGGGATGGGGGAATGGAGAATGGTGGGGAGGACAAGAGGACAGGGGAATGGGGCATAATGGGAATGAAGAGGGTATGGTGGAGTGTGGAATGGTGGGGAGGACAAGGGGACGGTGGAGTGGGGAATGGTTTGGAAGCCGAGGAGACGGGTGAAGGGGGAATGGTGGGGAGGACTGTGGGGCAGGGAAGGTTGCTGTGGACGGGTACTGCTAGTATTATAATAATAACTAAGTTCATTTTCTCTATTTTTACTCCCAGTACCTCTACCACCTCATTTGTAACGCTAAGGATCTCTGAGCATACAAGGTCTTCCCTAATATACAGACCCACTCCTCCATGTGAGCTAATTACCCTATCACACCTGTATAGATTATACCCTGGTATCAAGATCTCACTGTCCAAGAATTCCCCTGCATGGGTTTCGGACAATGCTCCGAATACTGCATTTGACTCCGTGAGGAGGCTATTTAATTTATGAATTCATTTACAAAGTACAGTTTATGAATTTTACTTTGTTTTTTGTTCTTGCGTTTAGTCCTTGTATGTTGGCAAGGATGAATGAGGCTACTCTATTTGGGATAGTTTGACTGGGAGACTTTTTTGGCAAGTCCATTATACGTGGACATATTGAGTTTGTTCTGACCAGTGCTAATTGTTGTAGGGCAGTTGCCTGTCGTAGTTGTAGTTTCTTTTTGGTGTGTAGTTGTATCTGTGATTCTGATATGTAAGTGGGTCTGGCATCCAGTTCCATACATTCTCTATGTTCTTCCCGTTGAAATCTCTTTCGGATTGTTATAAAAAATTAATTGAGTTTCCTCCAAATTCATTATCTTGATTGCCACCCTTTATGTAGCATTCCGTGCCATTCACGTGAAAGTATGGGCAGCTGAGGTCATAGTATTTTCAGTTCTCGAGTGAGGTTTGGCACATGTCAGGATGGAAAAACCTGTATTATCGACACTGTCTTTTCCTAAGCATTTGTAAATATTTTTTTGGATGGTGGTAACTGCATTCTAATCCTTTCTTATTACCAGCATATCTATGTCTGCATATGCCCTTTACATAAGTCTGTCCTTCTGGTCTGACTCGGTCAAACGGGGACCGTTGTACTGTCTGAACCTATCGAGCTGTCATTGCTGTCTGCTACACTTTCTAGTCTACTGTCGTCTGCATCCAGGTATACTGAATCAGAGTTTACAACTTCCTGAGTTTCCGGTTCAGTTTCCTCCCTGACTATAGTCTCAGCCCCTGTCTATTAGAATTATTGTTGTTCGTTTCCCACTCTTTTTGGATGGCCGGTAAGCTTTTAATGAACGATGTTTTCTGGTCAAGCTTCATGATATCTAGATTTTTTTAGGATATTCCAAGATGGCAGGTCATTTTTACATACCTAGAGCAAATGGCCAGCTCTCAGTCCCGTGGTGTAACTCACTCCTTTACATATATAACATTCAATTCCCGTTGTCTTCGACTTTAAGATTTTATTACAGTGACCACAAATTAGTTTGTTTACTGCCTTTTTGCCTTGTTTTGCTGTACGCTTGGAATGGGGTTGCCAGTGACGAATGCACGAATTCCAAGCTCTTGTACTTATCTAATCTTGCAAATGTGTATTACAACATCTAATATGTAAGACCGATTTGTCTCTTCCCAATATCTCAAACCCTACCCAGCATCATGCACCAGGATGTACTGGAGATGGCAACCTGGAGTTTAGTGGGTGGCTTAACTCCCTGGCTGTTCCCTGGGTCATTGTCACCACCAGTGTAGAGTTGCTAGTTTCCTATTTGGTGTCCTTAGTATTTCATTATTTAGTACACTGTCCTCAGTATTTTACTATTTCTAATATTACAGTATATGTATATATTTAAATTTATATGATTAACCCTTATGTGCAGGTACTTATCGTATATAAAGAGTCCAGCAGGTACTTATCCTACGTAGAGGAGTTACTCCCAAGTCAAGCAGGTACTTATCCTGCGTAGAGGAGTTACTCCCAAGTCAAGCAGGTACTTATTGCATGTACAGGAGAACAAGTCGCTGTTGTTGTTGACCGTAACCTTCCCCTCAGGTCTCTGGGTGGATGTGTCCTGTTACCACGTCATTGTTCTTAAACCATTAAGACTTATTGGCTGTATCCATTACCATAGGAATTTTATACTTACTTTCTGGCTTCCTCTATTGACTTACTCTATTATTTATTTCTAGATTCACATTGCCGCAATTCAGTATAAATTCACAGTATATTCTCGCTGAGGACGACTCTAACCCTGGTCACCTCGTGGTTATTGTATACACATTCAAGGGGGTTGCCTGATTTTGGCAACCTATCCTTACATAATATATATCATAATATATATCATGATATATCATGATATATCGCCTATCCTTACATGAACATTTGTGAACATGGCCTCGTGGCACTCTTCCACGTTGACCTGAGTGGCGTTTAATCTCTATTTTACATAAAGTTCTAATGTTAATTTTGATTATTCATTGATTGGTCTTCCTCCAAAATAATCTTTCCTGCCTCTACTCTACACAGACGCCGTCTTGTAGATTCGGCTCTTATTAACAATGTACCCAACATGAACTTAAGTCCTGGCTTTGTTGCTGTGGACTCTTCCCTTTCACAGTATATACTCAAATGCTCTAATCTTTCTAACAAACGTGACTTAACATAAGCTTTCCCCCTTCCATTTCTTTCTTTCTCTTTCCTTTTCTTTCTCTCTTCTCCCTTTTTCTGTTCATTGTCTTCTCCTACGCTCCCTTGCTATCCTCTTCTTTTTCCTATTACTTCTCCTTCGGTGGTTATAATAGGAGCTGCCTCGTATGGGCCAATAGGCCTGCTGCAGTTTCCATTACTACTATCCCCTACACCTGACTTTCCTCCTCAGCTCTCTCTTGCCTATTTATTGCCTGTCCCGACCTCCTCATCACAATCGACTTGAGAATGGTCCAGGACGGACCGAAACGTCGTCGTCCCTTCAATTTCTAGTGTGTGGTCTGGTCAACATACTTCAGCCACGTTATTGTGACTCATCGCCTGCATTCTAATGTTAATCACTGCACTCTATTTTCGTACGAGTCGCTATGCACTTGATGATGTCTGTGATCTGACTTCTATTTCTATGACCCCAAAAAATGGAGTGATGCGGCTTTATTCCGGAGCGCAGGCAGACACGTCTCCCTCCCTCCCCACTCAAACTACTACATCCAGATGAATTCAGATGAATGGTCACTCAGGGTCACGTGAGGAGAAGGTCTATATAATACTTGGTGAGTCTTGACTAATTAGGAAGAGTCACGGCCTCAGAGTGGGGTCTGCCGCCGGTGGCCGGACGGTCGTCAGCTCCAGCCCAAAGTTCTTGCGACTATTCCTTTTTCTCTATACAACCTTTTAATATAATTCCTAACAACTATTCCTTTTTCTCTATACAACCTTTTAATAAAATTTCTAATACATGACATACATTATAAAATTGATAAAAGGATCGCAAACACGATGTCATATTAGAGTTGTCAATCATAATATCTCATTTGAGATAATGTTATTAATGTATTCAATAACAAACAAAAACGGTTTGCAATCAGAAATAATTTTCTTGAGAAAGATTTTTTCAGAAGGTTATTAATGCGAGTTATTACAGAAGAATGTTATTGTTGGTGATATGATAAACAATTTCTGCAGGATTTTTCAGTAAAATAGTGCAAAACTCGATAACGACAAGAATTCTACAAGTTATTTTGACAGATAATTAACGTTGGTTATTACTTCTAGTTATTAAGAAGTTATGGTTATGCATGGCGTTTGTCGGAAAATCCGACACCATTTAATAATATACAGACAGATAATAAGTGCTGCTGTATTACCAACAAGTTACCCATAGAAAACGTAACTTGTAGTGGAATTTCCGTCTAAAGAAAACGGGATATCATCACCACATACTATTATAATTCACCAGCTATTCTGCTGGGAATTATTCTTAAATACATTAGTCTTTGGACTTTACCATCATAAAACCATCTTATATAAATTAACTTAATTATCAATATTAAAGTAGAGTAAATGTGACCCTTCTATCACTTTCTGAAATCTGGACAAAGTAGGCCAGGCGTCAGTGGGGAAGGAGGGAGCCATTGTTGTGTCACCTCCGAGACGTGTGGAGCGAGTTCGGCTCCTATCATTCTGGACAATGTCGGCCAGTGACGTCAATAGAATGGAGTGTTAGATGCAGCCATTTATATTGAGACCAGAGGCTCACACGGGAGCAAATCCGGCTCCTGTTAAATTTACTTGGACGTAGTGTTATGGAACCCAAAGGTGTACCATTGTCAACACGCTGTCTACAAATTCAAGTTAAGTGTCTATCCGAAACCCGTTTATCATTCATTTATGGCCATTAATGTCAGGATATAGGGTTAGCCGGTTAGAACGCGAAATCGCCTCATACTAAGGTAATTAAGCCAGGTCTTTAAAGTTCCATGTACTGTTTTCTCTGATATACTTGTCATATATAGGATTCTGGCTTCACAGCTAGCGCACTTTTGACAGGTCAAGACGAGGATGCAAGATTATGTGCACCAGTTACTGGGTGATAGAAGCTACCTCAAAGAGGATAATTTGGTGTCTACACTCTAGTTATACCTGGTGGACTAGCCTGCTGTACTATAAGAGAAGGAACCTCATCAATGTATGTAGCTATTACTGTAATTTGATTGGCTGCATATGTGTAATATAAACCCCCCCTAATGTGTAGAGGATCGATTTGTGAGATTATGAGATTATTGCAGAAATACAGTCCACTTATCATTATACAAATTGCTATCGAAGTATATAAATTAACGTAAATATAAATTCATATAAATTAACGTAAATATAAATCTCACAGGTCGGTTCCCACATTATTTGGACCTTCGGAACCGGAATATTCGGTCCTATGAACCCACATTTGGTCATCTTAGTACCGGATGAACCAGTTATCCAGTGGATTCATTAAATACTAGTGCAGTGTTATTTAAACAAAGCCAGCCAGTCATAGACGGCAGCGTAGCCTCGAGGGAGCTCAGGAGCCTCCCTCAGCCCAGTTCAGCCTTAGTCAGCGGTTTCATGCACACCCACAGATATTTGGTGGCGTGTTATTTCGTGAAATGACAGCGCTAATATAGAATCCAGCCAAATTAGTGACTGTGTCTTCGCGAGATTGTTCACGGATTTCGTGGTGTTACATTTCGCGAGAGATTATCCACGAATTTTGTGGACTTTATTTCGCGAGGTCACTAATAACATTTAATACTTCTAGATAATATTAGAAGTTTCATAGAGGCTAATTAAGAGGCTATTAACAATAATTGTGTATATTATTTCTCCAAAATAGAGAATCATTTAATATAAATTGCACTAGTGTTCTCAATATAATATTTACTAATTGCCAACCCACAACAGGGTAGGATATGACTAGTTGAACTATTATTGTTCATCCTAGTCCCATTATTACTATAGTCAGTTGTACTATATTGAACAACCTAACACCATTAATGAATGGTCCAGACCCTATTTTGGGTGTAATTTTTATCAACTCGAATTGAGTTGTGTATATATAATAATTTACTTATGATCATTACACCTTTGAGTGATTAATTAGTGTCTCTACCATCCTAGGGTGATATAGAAGAGCTAACCTAAAGGTACTTCCATGACACTGGTTTATCACTCAAATCATTAGTGTGTATGATTGTATATATATAATGTGTATTAATTTTAAGTGCTAACCTCTAGTAGAGGTAGGATTATTGCCTAGTGAGTGCAGAATTTACCCTAGGCTACCATCAGTGCTTGTTCAGTATTATGAGCAGCCCAAGTACAAGCCCCACAAGGCTTCACCAACTAGCCAGGATGGATAATGCAGGGAGAATGAAAAGAACCCTTGCAGGTCTTAAAGGCCACTTAACAAGACAGATCAAGAAATGTGAAGATTTGTCACAACAATCTCAAGTTGATTATGCTGACCTGGAAAGCTATTATCAAGCAGCTGCAGGTAAATTTGAGCAAATCAAATGCCAAATGGCTGTCCTTGTGGGGACAGACTACTACCATCGATCATCGGTAGCCCTACTAAATATCAGGGTATAACCATGTTAAACTCTGCAGGAGGTAAATTACTCTCAGGCCCAGTATCAAGCCTGGGGAGACCTATGCCTGCAGATAAACAATACCAATAGAAACTAAATTTGTCAGCTGATTATATTTCTCCAGTAGCATTATACTAAGGAGATTACAGCTGACTATAGTAACAGAGGTTGATGTTAGTATCATCATTTGAAGCTGAAGATGAGTTCATGAGGCCTCAGTGGCAAATCAGTGAACAGTAGCCTAAAACAGCTACAAGTCACTGCGACCAATGTCACTGATCCCACTGCAGTCTCAGAACCATACTTTACTTTAATGATGAGCTATTCAATCTTCTGAATCAATTAATTAAATTAAACCCCAATAAATTTGATGACTGATTTGATACATTTATTATTTAATCAAGATGTATTCCATGGGCCTCAGTGTTTATATATCAGTGACCAGTTACCTGAAGAAACTTCAAGTTATATCTGATGTCACTGATCTCACTGCAGTCCCTGAATCATACTTGACTGTAGTACTTGATCACATCCAGTCTTCTGGGTTAAATAATATGTAATAAGGCTTGAATATTAGCCTTTCAAGAGTTGACAGGGAAATGAAATCGCATTAGACTTCTAACCCCTGCAACTCTAGTACGGGACATCCGTCCTGTACGAACAGACACACAAATGTGTGATTACTAACTTCTAACATCAAATTAATGTAATAATTCGAAGGAGGAGTATCGGTGTTCGTCTGTTCTAAACAGGACTTCGACCCGTGAGCAGCCCCCTGGGGAATTATGTCGGAAAATCCGACACCATTTAATAATATACAGACAGATAATAAGTGCTGCTGTATTACCAACAAGTTACCCATAGAAAACGTAACTTGTAGTGGAATTTCCGTCTAAAGAAAACGGGATATCATCACCACATACTATTATAATTCACCAGCTATTCTGCTGGGAATTATTCTTAAATACATTAGTCTTTGGACTTTACCATCATAAAACCATCTTATATAAATTAACTTAATTATCAATATTAAAGTAGAGTAAATGTGACCCTTCTATCACTTTCTGAAATCTGGACAAAGTAGGCCAGGCGTCAGTGGGGAAGGAGGGAGCCATTGTTGTGTCACCTCCGAGACGTGTGGAGCGAGTTCGGCTCCTATCATTCTGGACAATGTCGGCCAGTGACGTCAATAGAATGGAGTGTTAGATGCAGCCATTTATATTGAGACCAGAGGCTCACACGGGAGCAAATCCGGCTCCTGTTAAATTTACTTGGACGTAGTGTTATGGAACCCAAAGGTGTACCATTGTCAACACGCTGTCTACAAATTCAAGTTAAGTGTCTATCCGAAACCCGTTTATCATTCATTTATGGCCATTAATGTCAGGATATAGGGTTAGCCGGTTAGAACGCGAAATCGCCTCATACTAAGGTAATTAAGCCAGGTCTTTAAAGTTCCATGTACTGTTTTCTCTGATATACTTGTCATATATAGGATTCTGGCTTCACAGCTAGCGCACTTTTGACAGGTCAAGACGAGGATGCAAGATTATGTGCACCAGTTACTGGGTGATAGAAGCTACCTCAAAGAGGATAATTTGGTGTCTACACTCTAGTTATACCTGGTGGACTAGCCTGCTGTACTATAAGAGAAGGAACCTCATCAATGTATGTAGCTATTACTGTAATTTGATTGGCTGCATATGTGTAATATAAACCCCCCCTAATGTGTAGAGGATCGATTTGTGAGATTATGAGATTATTGCAGAAATACAGTCCACTTATCATTATACAAATTGCTATCGAAGTATATAAATTAACGTAAATATAAATTCATATAAATTAACGTAAATATAAATCTCACAGGTCGGTTCCCACAGCGTTATTCCAACAAACTATTTCGACAAATCGACAACTCTAACAGCGGAATAAATATGTATAATTTTTGTTGATTAAAAATAGCAAATTATTATTGTGGATTTTAATTATGGGGGATTATTGTGGTTAATAATTAGGGAGGGTGTTTGTGGTGGATTGTAATTAGGCTTATTGTTGTGATTTATTATATGGGTTATTGTGGTGAATTTTAATGGTGGGTTATTGTAAGAAATTATTTTTAAGGTTAAAGTGGAGAATTATTATCGACGGCTTTAGTTCTAATTATTATGGAGAGATATTGTAGAAGATTATTATGAAGGGTTATTGGTTTTTAAGAGAGGTTAATGTGGTGGATTATTATCTTCATGTTTATTTTCAATGGTTATTTTTCAGTGATATTGTGGTTGATTTTTATGGAGATTTATTGTGTTGGATTATTGTGGAGGTTTATTGTGGTGGATTATTACGAAGGGGGGGGAGTTATTTTGGATGTGAAGGATTATTATGGATGTTTATTAGTATATGTTATTGATATTATCAGAAGGTTATTGTTGAGGGTTATTTTGGATGGTTATTGTGCTGGTTGTTATCGATTATTATTTCGGTTGTTCATTGTGGAGGGTTATTATCATGGATTATTATGGATGGTTAATGTGGTGGGTTATCAGAGAGGGTTATTGTTCATGATTATTATGAAGGGTAATTGTGAGGGATTAAGAAGGTTATTTTGTGTTATTCTTAAGGAGTGTTATTATGTGAAATTATTATGGAGTGTTATTATGTGAAATTATAATGGAGGGATGTTGAGGAGGAATATTGTGAAGGGTTATTTTGATATGTTACTATGGAAGAATATTCTGTTGGATTATTATGGAAATTTATTTTGGTGGGTTATTATGTACGGTTATTTTGGTGCGTTATTATGTACGGTTATTTTGGTGGGTTATTATGGAGGGTTAATGTGTTGGGTTAATAGAGAGGATTATTTTTTATGATTATTATGAAGGGTTATTGTGGTGGATTATTATTAATTTTTTTTGGTTGATTATTATGGAGGGTGATTGTAGTGGGTTATTAATGAGGTTATTCTGTAAAATAATTGTTGATGGATGTGGTCGAATATTATGCAAGGTTGATGTGATAGATTATTATGGATGACTATTCTGTTAAATTATTATGAAGGATTATTTTAATGGATTATTAGGATTTTAATGGATTATTACTGAAGTGATTGTTTTGGAGTATAAAGAAGATTATTGTTGAAAATTATTATGGTGGGTTATTGTGGTGGATTATATTGAATGGTATTGTGATGGATTATTATGGAGGATTATTCTGTTGAATTATAATCGAGGTCCATTATTGTGGAGTATTATGAGGGATATTTTGGTGAATTATTACGGAAGGTTATTGTGAGGATTATTAGAGAGGGTTATTGTTGAGGTTTGTCAATGAGGGTTTATTTTGCTGAATAATTATGGAGGGGTATTTTGTTGGATTATTATAGATGGTTATTTTGGTGGATCAATTTAAGGAGTAATTGATGTGGATTATTATAAAATGTTTTTGTAGTGAATTACTATGAACGGTTATTGTGTTAATTTGTATTTAGAGTTATTTTCTGGAAATATGTATTTAGAGGGTTATTTTCTGGTAATATGTATTTAGAGGGTTATTTTCTGGTAATATGTATTTAGAGGGTTATTTTGTGGAATATTGTGGTACGTTATTTTGGTGGATTATTGTGGATGGTTATTGATGCAGATTATTAAGTGGGGTATTGTAGTGGATAGTTACGGAGGGTTATTATGGGTTATTATTGTTATAATTAGGCGGGAAAAGAAATGCTCGTATGACCCACATGGTGTTTATTGACAACCGACCATGACGTCACACCGGGTATAGGTGCCATGAATATAAACATTACATACCTTATACCGACCATGACGTCACACCGGGTATAGGTATCATGAATATAAACATTACATACCTTATACACAAATAAGTATCGGTTCTTGACATAAGATAAACTTAAGTGACCTTAATCGAATAACATACCTTAAACCTAACAATTATTATGTCAGCTAACGTTGTGGTTTATTATGGAGCGTTACTGTATTGGATAGAAAGTTCTTTTGCTGGATTAATATTGAGGATTTTGGTTGATTATTGTGGAGGGTAATTCTTTTGGAGTATTATGCAGAGTTATTATAGTAGTTAATTATGTAGTATTGATTTTGTTAATCATTATGGACAGTTATTCTAGTGGATTATTATGAATGCTTTTTGTGTGGAAATAATATTAAAGGTTATTTGGAAGATTATTATTGAAGATAATTTTGTGGATTATTGAGGTTAAATGTTTTGGTGGATTATTATGGAGATTTACCTTGGGGGATTAATAACAAATGGAATACTTTTGAAAGTGATGTGGTGGGGACAGTCTCCATACACAGCTTTAAACAAAAAATGAGAGAACCCATTAGGCTCAGGAATCTGTGCACCAGTTGATTGACAGTATAGATAAGTCACCAAACAGCAAAAGCTCAACTCCCATCCAGCGCCACTAGGTGAGTACAATATACAATACTATGTGATTGACAAACAGCTCCTCAGTATTCATGACCATTTGGTTGTTAGACAAGAAGCTGGTATTGGTATTGATAATTATTGAAGTTTATTGTGGCGGATTATTATGGAATGTTTATTGTGCTGGATTATGATAAGGGTTATTTTGGTGGATTATTATAAGGGTTATTAGGGATGAATATTATGAATGGTTATTGTGGTTGATTAATATGGAGGGTTATTGTGGTTATTATTATGTAGGGGTTTTGTGGGCCGATTAATGGAGGGATATTGTGAGTGATTATTATGAAGGGTTATTTTGAGGGATTCATAGGCAAGTTTATTACAATTGATTATTATTGAGTGATATTGAGGTGGATTACTTTGGAGGTTAATTTCGATGGATAATTATATAGATTATTGTCGTTTATTGTTACAGATAATTATTTTGGTGGATTATTTGGAAGGCTTAATATGGGGATTATTATAATGTCATTATGATGGAATAATACAGAGTTATTGGCGTGGATTATTATTAAGGCGTGTTATGTCAGTGCATTACTATGTTTGGTAATTGTTGTGGTTTATTAAGGAGGTTATTGTAGGAAATAATTAAGTATAATTATTGAGGTATGTGACGATGTCGACGCCATCTGTTGAGCACACCCAACCCCATTTTCTGTTCCTCGATAGAAGGCTGTGATCTTATTGATCCCTGTGTAGTTTCCGTTCTTACTAATCACATTTTGTCCTCATTAGTGGTTTGGGTGATATCTTGGTCGAATGGAATCAGTTCACTTAGCGCAGTCCTGATCTTAAGAGGTGTTTCAGTGGGAACATGTGGCCGAGTATTATTGTGGTGAATTATTTCAAAGGCTTTATATGGGGTGATTATTACTGAAAGGTATTTTGGTGGATTATTAAAGAGAGCCATTTTGGCATATTATTATGGAGGGTGACAGTTGTGGATTATAAAAGAGGTTTCTGAGGAAATAATTCTGGATAGTTATTAAAGGGGATTTTAAGGATAGCTTATTGAGGTGGATCATTATGGATGGATATTGTTGTGGATTATAATAGTTTTTTGTGGTGGATTAATATGGATGGTTATTTCATATAATTATATAGGGAGGGTTATTTTGAAGGTTGATTGCGGAGGGTTATTTAAGTGTATTATTTTTTAGGGTTATTTAAGTATATTGTTTTCGAGGGTTATTGCTCTGAATTATTAGGTAGAGTTATTATAGTCGACAATTATGAAGGGTTATTATGGTTTATTATTATAGACTGTTATTATGATGGATTATTATGGATTTTTTTAGGATTATTACAGAAGGATATTTTTATGAATTATTGAGGAGGAGTATTTTGGAAGAATATTCTTGTTGGTTATTTTTTTGGATAATCAGGTAACGTTATTGTGGAGGGTTATTATGGTTAATTATTATTGGCAGTTGTAGGAAAGTCCGACTTGCACATACTCTTTGGGGGAGGGGTTAATATAGTACTAATAAACTACTATGTTACTAGCACAATAAATTAGATGCAGAATCAAATCAAAATATATCATGGAGATATAAAAATATCAGTAATAATTAAATGGCAAATATGAAATGGTGATTAAATAAAATAATTATATTGAGACCAAGAGTTAAATGAATGTTAGTAAATATAACTAAATATAAACAGCTGTTTAGCTGTATTGGAAAAATAGCTGTACGCGTAAGGGACCAGACACATCAACCCGCTTGTGGAAACATGCTGTTCCAGAACACGCATGGAGGGGAAGCTATCTCTCCTCTTGTTACTCCTCTTGTTATGTAAAAGAAACCTATACCAAATTAAATATACCACTATTTCTGAGTGAAGTGGAGGGCACAATATTATATGAGACTAACTTTTATTTTTTGTTGGTTTCGTGTCCTGACGACGAGCTACCTACTCAATTTCGTTACTTAGTGCACCAATAACTAAATTTCTGTAGGTCTCAATAGAATTACTCTCGCCGGGACTGGTGTCTAGTAGTTGGCGGAGTCACTCCTGAACCCTGGAACTTGCTGCTGCGCAATGTCACTTTTACGGGGCGGTAAATGTGTGAGCTCCTGGACACCACCTGGCTTCAGCAATATGGCTGGTGCTCCTTCTTCCTCCTTCCCCAGTCTCGCCTGCGCATGCGCAAAGGCACGGAGATTTAATATGGGGAATTTTTCTCCTAATAATTTTTCAATCACGCGAGATATTAAGGCTAGGGTTGGTCATAAGGAAGGTAATATTATTTGCATTCTCGTCCTATAATTATTACGATGAAACTGTGTTCACCTATACGAAAACGATTGGAGAAATTCGTTCCTCCATGTTTACTCTGGGATAACAGAGATTACTGTTAAGTAGTAGTAATAGGCATCCGTCAATCCCGTGAGGTTTGGAGTTGTGCCCTGGGTGTCTAGTTATTGTAGTGTAGTTGGATGAAGCGCCTGCTGTGGCTGTGAAGGCCAACCCGAGAATGACAGTCTGGACTGCAGCGAGCACAGATAAACGCCGAAGCGGGTGCGTCTGACAGTGGTCGAGACCTCCTCTGAAATCTATTATCCTCCGCCTGCCTCTTCAGTTCATCCTCGAATTGCTGGAGTCCCTTCTGCACTTTACATCTCCAGGCAGATCTGTCCGCAGCTGCTGCCTCCCAAGTGTTGATGTCGATGTTCATCTGCTTGAGGTCACGTTTGCAGGCATCTTTGAAACGCAGCTGAGGTCTTCCGGTGGGTCTCCTTCCTGATGCCAGTTCTCCATACAAGAGGTCCTTCGGTATGCGGCCATCGACCATGCGTGTGGCATGTCCCAGCCATCGCATGCGTCTCTGTTTCAGGAGAGTGAACATTGAAGTGACTCCTGTTCTCTCGAGTACAGTGTTGTTGGTGACGTGATATTTCCACGTGATGTCAAGGATGCGTCTCAGGTTCCGCATGTGAAAGGTATTAAGCCGTCTCTCCTGGCGAGAGCGCAGGGTCCAGGATTCCGAGTCATAGACAAGTGTACTCACCACACATGCCATGTAGACTTGTGTCTTGGTGTGCACTGTCAGTTTGGCATTTTCCCAAACGCGCTTTGTGAGCCTGGCCAGTGTTGTGGCGGCCTTCCCGTTACACCTGTTGAGCTCAGTGTCCAGGGAAAGGGTGTCTGAGATTGTGGAGCCTAGGTACACAAACTCGTGAACTGCCTCCAGCACATAGTTTTCAGGCTGATTGTCAGGCCGAATGCGGAACAGGCTGCAGCAAAGCGGTTGAGTAGCTGCTGCAGGCCTTCTGCTGTGTGTGTGGTGATCGCTGCGTCGTCGGCGAAGAGGAACTCTCTGAGGATTCGCATCTGTAGTTTTGTCTTTGCTCGGAGTCTGGATAGATTATAGAGCTTTCAATCAGATCTTGTACGGAGATAGATGCCTTCTGTGGTTGTTCCAAAGGCATGATTGACGAGGATCGCGAAGAAGATGCCGAACAGGGTTGGAGCAAGAACACACCCCTGTTTAACACCACTGTTAATGTTGAATGGTTCAGAAGTTGAGCCGTCGTACACGACTGTCCCTTTCATGTCCTTGTGGAACGATTGTATCATGCTGAGTAGGATGGGTGGACAGTCAATTTTGGCCAAGATCTTGAAGAGTCCGTCCCTGCTCACGAGGTCGAAGGCTTTTGTAAGGTCAATGAAGGCAATGTACAAGACTTTTCTCTGCTCCCTGCACTTTTCTTCAAGCTGTCTCAGGAAGAACACCATGTCAGTGGTCGACCTCTCTGCTCGGAAACCACACTGTGACTCGGGGTACACTCTTTCAGCAAGAATCTGAAGCCTGACCAAAACGACCCTAGCGAAGAGTTTGCTGACGACGCTGAGGAGGGAGATGCCGCGATAGTTGTTGACATCGCTTCTGTCACCTTTATTTTTGTAGAGAGTGATGATGTTTACATCTCTCATGTCTTGTGGCACCGACAGCACTCACAGAAGTTCATGAAGCTCAGTTTTAAGTGTTCCATGAGCGCACTTGAGAACTTCAGGCGGAATCCCGTCGTCTCCTAGGGCCTTCCCTGAGGAAAATGAATCCACTGCTTTCTCAACTTCTTCCACAGTTGGTTCAAGATCAAGTTCTTCCATGATGGGCAGGCATTCAATTGCATCCAAAGCCTCTACGCTGACCAAGTTCTCTCTGGAGTAGAGTTCGGAGTAATGTTCCACCCAGCGATTCATCTGTTGATCACGGTCTTTAATGATCTCTCCAGCGGCTGACTTTAGAGGAGACATCCGGTTTTGTGTAGGGCCTGTTGCCTGTTTGATCCCTTCGTACATGCCTCTTATGTTGCCGACAGTGGCCGCAGTCTGGATGCTGGTACAGAGTCGAAGCCAGTAATCGTTAGCACAGCGTCTCGCAGTTTGTTGAACTCTACTGTGGGCAGTAGGAGGGCCTGTAGGTTCCTTTCTTAGGGCAGGTTCTTGTAGGATGAGAGAGCTCGTCTCTTTTCCTCTAAGAGGGGTAACAGTTCCTCTGCACTGGCCCCGAACCAATCTGCTGACTTCTTCTGCCTCTTACCGAAGGTGGACATGGCAGTGTTGAAAATAGTGCCCCTGAGATGTAACGACCTCTCACTTGCGCTGTCGCAGGGTGGTACAGGAAGGGCATTTACCAGCGCCGCAGTGAACTCCTCCACCTTGTGAAGGTCACGGGTCTTGTTTACGTTAATGCGTGGTCTTCCCTCCTTCTTTGCTCTGTGCATTTTCCGGGGCTGGAACTTTACTCTGCAAACGACGAGAGAGTGGTCGGTATCGCAATCTGCGCTCTGTCAGGCTTCTGTTAAGTAGTGATCTTTAGCTAATAACGCGATATTATTTGATCGTTGGTAGACATAGTGTCAGTTAATACTTCTTAGGAAGAAATACTGATATGTAAAGGAGAATAGAACTTAATTCTCTGAAATGTAAATGTTATCTTTCTGCTGCTAAATTGCCTGACACAGCCACGCCACGAAGTAGGAAATATCTGGCGAATTAATTATGCAGTAAGAAAAGAATTACTAGGGTTAATCTTCAAGTTAATAATATTACTAAATTACTATTATTAAGACAAAGATGATGTATTGAGATACTAAAAAGATGAATACGTGTTGAATATTTCCAACAGCAGTTACAATGGGTGATTATTAGAGTGTTATTGTGTCGGATTACTACAAAAGGATATTTTGGTGGATTAATACTGAGTACGATTATAGTCTATTATTGTAAAGGGTAAATTTGGAATATTATTTTAATGGAATGCATTAGGAAGTGATGTGGTAGAGGCACATTCCATACACGGTTCCTGAACCCAACAGGAACCTGTGCACCAGTTGATTGACAGTTGAGATGCGGGACCAAAGAGCAGAAGTTCAACCCCCGCAATCACAACCAGGTAAGTTCAAATTGGTAGTAAAAATATACAAATCCATACTGGGTTCCGAAATCCGCTCCACAGTATACATGACCACATGGTAGTCAGGCAAGCAGCTCCACAGTATACATGACCACATGGTTGTCAGGCAATCAGCTCCACAGTATACATGACCACATGCTTGTCAGGCCAGCAGCTCTACAGTATACATGACCACTTTGTTGTCAGACAAGCAGCTCCACAGTATACATGACCACATGCTTGTCAGGCCAGCAGCTCTACAGTATACATGACCACTTTGTTGTCAGACAAGCAGCTCCACAGTATACATGACCACATGGTTGTCAGACAAGCAGCTCCACAGTAAACATGACCACATGGTTGTCAGACAAGCAGCTCCACCGTATACATGACCACTTTGTGAAGTGGTAGATGTACCCGGGATGACGGGATCAAATGACTTAAGGTCTTCATGCCTGTCACACAGATCCAGGACATCCATCATGTACGTACTGACGTACTAATTTATTAACATAAGTTAAGTTATAATTTCGGGAAAGAGCATCAGGTACGTCAGTACTAAACATTGAACTGCGACCCGTGTTTTCTCTCCCCCAGAGTTATTTCGGAAATTTCCAAATACTAACCCTTGATACAATAAGATAAATTCCATTGTTTTAAGACACTAATTTAACTAACCGTACTAATAATCTAATTATTTATAGTTTAGAAGTTGTATAACAAGCAAAGGGTTGATTGCGTCAGCCGCCACACGTTCGTGGTGACTATTCTTTTGTCTAACACTTGATAAAACTCCGTCTGCAATCTGCTTTCATTCGCAAATGCCATCTTGAATTGAGTAACCCCTTAAATGAATATCCACAATAATAACTATCAATTTTAATCAACCACAGAAACCAAATGTATTTATTGGGCTGTTAGATTTGTTATAAGATTTGTTGAAGTAGTTATTGTAATAATGCTTAATAAAACTAGCCCTTATAACATGTTCCTTTAACATAATATAAACCAGCATTTATCTTGAGGTTATCTTGAGATGATTTCAGGACTTAACGCCCCCGAGGCCCGGTCCTCGACCAGGCCTCATTATTGTTACACACCCCCAGGAAGCAGCCCGTAGCAGCTGTCTAACTCCCAGGTACCTATGTACTGTCAGGTGAACAGATGCATCAGGGTGAAAGAAACTCTGCCCATTTGTTTCCGCCTCTACCGGGGACCGAACCCGGAACCTCAGGAAAATGAATCCCGAGCGCTGTCCACACAGCTGTCAGGTTCCAATTATTAATTATCTAATTAATTATCATTATTTTATCATTATATTAGCATTAATTATCTACCAAAATAACTTGCAGAATTATTTCCGTTATCGAGTCTTGCAATATTTTCCTGTAACAGCCTGCAGAAATTGCTTATCATATCACCTACAATAACAGCCTTCTGTAATAACTCGCAGTAATATTCTTCCGTAATAATCTTTCTCAAGAAAACTATTTTGTATTGCAGTCCGCTTTTTGTTTGTAATTGAATACGTTATTAATATATTCTCATATGAGATATCATGAGTAAAAACTCTAATCTGGCATCGAGTCCCAGATCCTTTTGTCTAATTTATAATTTATTCCGTGTGTTAGGAATTTTTATTAATCGATTGAATTGGTAAAAAGGAAGAGTATTCACCTCTTTGGGCTCGAGCTGACGACCGTCCGGCCACCGGCGGCAGACCCAACTCTGAAGCCGTGACTCTTCCTAATTAATCAAGACTCACCAAGTATTATATAGACCTTCACCTCAAGTGACCCCGAGAGACCATGTATACGTTTTAATTTCCAGTGACACCAAGAACTTTCGTCTGAAGGAAGTGATAACCTTACAGGAGTGAAAACTGCCCTCATGGTACTGAACAGAGAAATCTTAATACAACACTTCTGTTATGGTAAGAATGAAAGCAATCACTCGTGACACGACTGTTATGACCTCTGGGTCATCAGAGGTCACCCGTGTGTGTGTTTACTTATATACACCATTAATCAACATTGGAAGGATTTACTCTTTTATTGAGAGATCAGACATAAACCTCGTTTTAGATATCATGTGTACAGTGAAGCTAATTGTCAGAAGCAACATGATCACACAGTTATGTATACTGTAGAGCTCTCTGGACTGACAGCTATGTGGTCATTTGGAATTGATGCTCTTTTATCCACAATGTCATATATTTTTGTAACTAGTTTGTGTGGCAATGTATTCTCCGCAGATATTAACCTGGTAAGGATGTGGTCATGTATACTTTGAAGCTGCTTGTATAAAAACCACAAACGATTCGTGTACAACGAAGGTGGTATGTCAGGCAACCACTATTTTATATATACTGTAGAACCACTTGTCTGTTAAACCAAGAAGTCACGTGCACTGTGATGTTGCTTTATCTAGCAACAACATGCCCATGTATACCTTTGGAGCTGCTTGCCTGACTACCAAGTGATCATGAACACTGTGAAGCTGCTTGTCTGACAATAAAGTGGTCATGTATACTATGGGAACTTTTTAAACTTCTGATTCCATAAAATAAGAAACTAACTAGCCACTGGGAAACTTTTGTTTTCTTCTTGGGGTAGTGGACTGTATTCTGTGTTCCCAAATTGGCTCATTTTTCAGAGTGATTCAACAGAAATGGGGCTGCTTACATTAACCTGTTGAAATGAAAAAATCTGCACTTACCACTTGGTAAAAGTTATTATATGTAATGCAGCTAGCTCTGATACGGTTACTAATTATTTTAGCCTATGCTTTTAATCTGGTATCTTGCCACATATGAATTATTATTAACAATGACAAGATTAGGTAATTATATGAATTTATCTATTGCAAATGTATACTTTAATTTAGTGTTTAGCATTTGCTTTATATCAACATTAATTAAACATTGATAACCTAGTTAATAAGGTTTTATTTTCTTGGCCAGTAATTTACTTATTGAGGCGAGCTCGTAAGATCATGGTGGAACCTCACCTGCAATATTAGTATGGTTAGTGGCACAAAGAAGACATTGGATCCAATCTCTAGTTACTTCACCTTCAACCTCTTCTTATTTTGTTAGAATGCAGGTACGGAGCTCTGTCTTATAGTACTAAGACTATAGCATTCTTGTTGGGCCAGAGCTTGTTGTGTCGTTCACTGCTGATGTTGGAATGGTGATGTCTAGGCTCCGCCGGCTTCTGGCTTGGGGAGTCCGGTGTTGATCACAATCCACTCACAGTTTATGGGAAAACACACACTTGTTTCATAATAAACAGAGTGTCTGCTTTATTATGCACATTGTACGTGCAGTTTACACTACCAGTCAGGTCCACAGATGTTAAGCGGCGGCAAATAAAGTAGCTTAAACTTCATGGAGTGTGTCTACACGGTAGGGGAGTATTGTTTACTACTGTCGTACAGTGTCTGAACACTAATGCTATCTACCCCAAGGTTAGCATAGGTTGCTCTGCTGTTTTTAATGATCAATTTATAAAATTGTTAACCAAATGTATTTGGCTAAACAGTTATTTATTAAGTATATACATTTATTTTTGCACATTACAATGATATGCTTATAGCTGTTAAATGTAATTACATATCCTGATATGGATTCTTTTACGGAGGCTTTCTGGGACGGTGTTCATAAAATGGTCGTATTATGCTGATTTGACACGCTCTCTGCCTCCAGAGAACTTTGCTTATTCTTAAAATAAACATGCCTGGGTATTTCAGTGCTTTCACAGCTTTCACAGAAAACACAGTGTATGCTTTCACAGACAATTACCAAGACATGTTATGCTATAATGTTGATGGAAAATTGTCTGCATATTCTGTGGAGGTGCTTGTTTGAAAAGCAACGTGTCATATATACTGTGGAGCTGCTTGTTTGTCAAACATATGATCTTATACATTGTACGCACCTAGTTTTGATTGCGTGGATTGAGCTTCTGCTCCATGGCCCCGCATCTCAACTGTCAATCAACTGGTGCCTGAGCCTATCATATCTACACGTGAATATGTATATAGAGTCAGCCCCCACCACATCACTTCCTAATGCACTCCATTTGTTAATAACCCACCAAAGAAACCCATTGTAATATTCATTCAAAATATCCAACAAAAATAGCTCACAAAAATAATCCTACTTAGTAAGCCACAATAAAAACTATCCATATTAAATTGCAATAATAACTTTTAATAATTATCATCTACAATATCCCTACCTAATAGTCCACAACAATAACCCTTGACAATAACCCACAAAAGTAGCCATCTAAATATAAACCACACGAATAACCGTCCATAAATATTTTTGGCTTTGTCTAACAACCAAGTGATCTTGTATTCTGTGGAGCTGCTTGTCTGACAACCATGTTGTCATGAATACTTTGGAACTGCTTGTTTGACAACCAAGTGGTCATGAATACTGTGGAACGTTTTGTCTTACAAACATATGCAAGTGGTCATGTATACTGTGGAGCTTCTTGTTTGTAAACCATATGAATTTGTATATTGTACTCACTTTATTGTAGTTATCTAGTTTTGATTGCGGGGGCTCAGCTTCTGTTCCATGCTCCCGCATCTCAACTGTCAATCAACTTGTTCACAGGTTCCTGAGCCTATTGGACTCAGGAAGCGTGAAAAGAGTTTGCCGCCACCACATCACATCGTACTGCATTTCATACGTTAATAATCCACCACAGTTACCCTACATAATAGTCAACCAAAATATCCCTCCACTAGAAGCCACAATAATCATACTCCACAATAAATCCACAAAATTTTCCTTTTGTAGTAATCCTGCACAATAATACTATATTAATCAACCACAGAGACTGCCATTAATAAATGACCATAATTACCCTCCACAATAACCTTATCTACTAATCCAGATCAATAACCCCCAGGAATTATCCACTAAAATACGCCTCAATATTCCTCATATATATCGTTCTGTAATAAGCCTACACTATCACCCTCCATAATAATCTATCACAAAAACTGTTTAATATTAATGAACAATAATAACCTTCCATAATTGTCGACAAAAATAGACAATTATTATTTTCCCAAAATAACCTCCTTAATAATCCGCAACAATCAGCCTCCATAATAATACACCAAAATAGTCATCCTTAATATTCCACCACAATAACTCGCTTTAATAATCCCTCATATTAACTCTTCGAAATAATTCACCACAATAATCGTCCATGATAATATACCACAAAAAATCCTCTATGATATTCCTCATCAAGAATCCTCTCTAATAATCCTTATCAACAACTGTCTCTAATAATCCAACACAATTACCCTCTATAATAATCCAGCAAAATAGCATTCTACAATAATGTATAATCACAATAACATTTCGCAATAATCCACCAAAATAACCATTCTTAATAGTTTCTTATAATACTTAATAGTTTCATATTTCCTGCTTAATAATCCAAAACAATCACCCTCCATGATAATCCACCAAAATAGCTATCCTTAATAATCCACGACAATAACTCTAAATAATCCCCTACATTAATCCTTCCAAAAATCCAACAAAATAACCCTCCATAATCCTCACAATATTACTCCATAATAATCTGCCCACGAAACTTCTAAAAAATAATCCCCAACAATATAACTCCATATTAATAAACCACAATACCGTTTATAATATTCAACCTCAATAACCCTCATAATAATCCAGCAAATCACCTTCATCATAATCCATCACAATAAACATCCCATAATAATCCACCACATTACCCTTCAATAATAACCAATACCAATACTAGCTAATTGTTTCTCAAATCAAGTAAGTGGTCATGTATACTGTGAAGCTGTTTGTATGACAACCAAGTGGACATGTATACTGTGAAGCTGCTTGTCTAACAACTAAGTGGTCATGGATACTGTGAAGCTGCTTGTCTGACAACTGTTACGAACCTTACCTCTTGTGGAGGTTAGTTATTATAAATTGGTGGACACATTGGAGAATGTTTTCATGAAATAAAGCTGTAGCTGATAACTGGGAGGCTGCGAGTCACAAGTAATACTCAGCCACGCAAAGTAGTGCCTTCTCAGCTGGAGATTGTTTAGGAATAATGTGTACCTGAATAGCCAAACTATGTGAAGGAAAAATTGACTCAATCAAAAAGCATGCACTGGGAATATGGTAAATGAAGTCATATAAAGGTTTGAATGGTAATGTTAAAGAATGGAGTATTAAGGGGCGATGACGCAAGAGTGGTGGATGCCATCTTGACTTGAGGGGAGGTGGAACGTTGACGACCCGACCTTGTTTACTGAGGGTTTTTTCTCCGGCCGTATAATCAGATAAGCCATAGTTTTATCCTAATAGGGATGCGAGATAGTGTTGGCTACTTAGGCAGTCTAGAGAGCTGTTTTGTGAAAGACTCGAAGTTGTTGTTGTTTCAGATTTAGCTACTCAGAACGAAGTGTCCATGTAGCACGGGCTATGGTGAGCCCGTAAGACTCCAGGTTTCTTTGTGGTTTATATATGTGCGTCACCGGATGACAGGTGTAGTAGCTGTGAGCACAGTTCCAGTATTGGTACTAAGAGCCATAGGGTATCCAGAGCACGTTTGGAAATTTTATTAACCAAGTTGTTATCTTCAGATTGACCTTGAGTTGTAAGGAGTACAATTATGTCCATATGTTATATAATGTGTCTTATACATATAAATATATATTTCATGTTTTGTCTGTTTCCTTATTCCTTGAATTTCTCTTATCTCAAATAAAAGCCTCAAATTAGAAAACATTTAAAAGTCATTCCCACACCACACCTATTCGTGACAACAACCAAGTAGAGTAGTCATGAACACTGGAGCTGCTTGTTTGACAACCAAGTTGTCAGGAATACATACTAAACAGCTTCTTGTCTGACAACTAAGTGATCATGTATACTGTTGTGCTGTTTGTCTGACAATCAAGTGGTCATGCATATTGTGGAACTGCTTGTCTGAAAAATAAGTGGTCATGTATACTTTTAGAGCTGCTGGTCAGACAACCAAGTGGTAATATATACTGTGGAGTTACTTTTTTTGTCACCCAAGTGGTTATGAATAATATGGAGCTGTTAGATTTTCAACCATGTATACTGTCGTGTATACTGTGAACCCGCTTATTTGACCACTACAGAGTCATGTATATTGTACTCTGTCAAGATTCTAATCTGGCATAATGTTGCAGCTCCGTGTTTTTTTATCATTTATTTTGCGTGTTAAGGAAATTATATTAATAGTCTGAATTATGGAAAAGGAAGAATATGTTTGATGGGTCTGGGTTCGAGCTGACGACCGTCCGGCCCCCGGCGGCAGACCCCACTCTGAGGCCGTGACTCTTCCTAATTAGTCAAGACTCACCAAGTATTATATAGACCTTCACCTTAAGTGACCCTGAGAGACCATGTATACGCTTTAATTTCCAATGACACCAAGAACATTCATCTGAAGGAAGTGATAACCTTACAGGAGTGATAACTGCCCTCATGGTACTTAACAGAGAAATCTTAATACAACACTCCTGTTATGGTAAGAATGAAAGCGATCACTCGTGACACGACTGATATGACCTCTGGGTCATCAGAGGTCACCCGTGTGTGTATAATAATATTACCATTAATCAACATTTAAAGGAGTTATATTTTTATTAAAAGATCAGCCATAAACACCGTTGTATATATCACGTGATCACGTGGACAGTGAAGCTAATTGTCAGGCAGCCACATGATCACACAGTCATGTATACTGTAGAGCTCTCTGGACTGACAGCCACATGATCACACAGTCATGTATACTGTAGAGCTCTCTGGACTGGCAGCCACGTGATCACACAGTCATGTATACTGTAGAGCTCTCTGGACTGGCAGCCACGTGATCACACAGTCATGTATACTGTAGAGCTCTCTGGACTGGCAGCCACGTGATCACACAGTCATGTATACTGTAGAGCTCTCTGGACTGGCAGCCACATGATCACACCGTCATGTATACTGTAGAGCTCTCTGGACTGGCAGCCACGTGATCACACCGTCATGTATACTGTAGAGCTCTCTGGACTGGCAGCCACGTGATCACACAGTCATGTATACTGTAGAGCTCTCTGGACTGGCAGCCACATGATCACACAGTCATGTATACTATAGAGCTCTCTGGACTGGCAGCCACGTGATCACACAGTCATGTATACTGTAGAGCTCTCTGGACTGGCAGCCACGTGATCACACAGTCATGTATACTGTAGAGCTCTCTGGACTGGCAGCCACGTGATCACACAGTCATGTATACTGTAGAGCTCTCTGGACTGACAGCCACGTGATCACACAGTCATGTATACTGTAGAGCTCTCTGGACTGACAGCCACATGATCACACAGTCATGTATACTGTAGAGCTCTCTGGACTGGCAGCCACGTGATCACACAGTCATGTATACTGTAGAGCTCTCTGGACTGGCAGCCACGTGATCACACAGTCATGTATACTGTAGAGCTCTCTGGACTGACAGCCACGTGATCACACAGTCATGTATACTGTAGAGCTCTCTGGACTGACAGCCACGTGATCACACAGTCATGTATACTGTAGAGCTCTCTGGACTGGCAGCCACGTGATCACACAGTCATGTATACTGTAGAGCTCTCTGGACTGGCAGCCACGTGATCACACAGTCATGTATACTGTAGAGCTCTCTGGACTGGCAGCCACGTGATAACACAGTCATGTATACTGTAGAGCTCTCTGGACTGACAGCCACGTGATCACACAGTCATGTATACTGTAGAGCTCTCTGGACTGACAGCAACGTGATCACACAGTCATGTATACTGTAGAGCTCTCTGGACTGACAGCCACGTGATCACACAGTCATGTATACTGTAGAGCTCTCTGGACTGGCAGCCACGTGGTCATGTGGAGTTGGTGCTCTTGCATCAACAAGGTCATATGTTTTCGTGATTAGCTTGTCTAGCAATAACGTGGTTATGTATATTATGCAGATTTACCCCAATAAAGATGAGGTCATGTATACTGTAAAGCTGCTTGTCTGACAGTCAAGTGGTCATGTATACTGTGGAGCTGCTTGTTTGTCAACCATATGGTCTTGTATATTGTACTCACCTAGCTGTACTCACCTAATTGTGATTGCGGTGGTGGAGATTTTGCGCTTTGGTCCCGCATCTCAACGGTGAATCTACTGGTGCAAAGGCTGATGCGCCAATATGGCTCTATCATATCTACACTTCAAACTGTGTATGGAGTCTACCCCCCCCCCCCCCCCACATCACTTCCTGATGCATTCCGTTTGTTAATAATCCTCCAAAAAACTCATCCTAATAATCCACCAGAATAACCATCCATAATTATCCAACACAATTACCCTAAATCATATTCCACGACAATAATCCCCCCATGAAATCCTTAAGAGTAACCCCCCTAAAAATCCACCACAAGACCCCTCCTTACTTATCCACCACAAACACCCTCCATAATAAGCCACCAAAATAACCGTGGTAATAATTCACCACAATAAACCATAACATTGTGTTTAATAGCCAATAACCCACCACTTGCGTGTACGACAACAGAGTAATAACGGGAAACAGTGCCAGGAAGGATCGCATTAGTTTTATTTTTGTAATATTTTTTATCATTTTTTATATATACAAGAGTTCAAACATTTTTATAAAGCCACTGGCAAGCATTGCGTTTCGAGCAGGTCCTTAATCAAAATTTTTCCCTGGAATATGAGCCGCCAAATCGTTTAGCAACCAGATTCCCATTCACTGCTAGGTGAACAGAGGCTACTGGTAACGATTGGTGCCCAGTCAATCCTTCCCGGCTACGATTCGAACCCAAACCCAAGCGCTCGTGGATCGCTGAGCGAGTGTTTTACAACTGCGCCACGGGAACTACCACATACAAGAGTTCTTACATTCTTAAGAATTAAGAATGCACAAACGGAATGCACATACATTTATAATATCGTTGTATATATAAGATAGTGGAGGGTAGAGCTACCATGCAGTGTAGTCACAACGTGTAACATTAAGATCACAATTATCTTAAGGGCTAGAAAATACCGCGTAAGCTAGTGGGAACTATAGTGAGATAAGAGCTAGACCAAGACGTCTGACAGGGAAGGGAGTGTGGCACCATTAGGCCTACGCTAGTGATACACGGTACAGCATAGGTTGTTCCCTCAGTGAACAAGAGAATACAGGGATGAACACTTAATAACGCGACTTTGATAAGTTAGAAGACTGGAAATAAATTACCATAATAGAACGCAACCAAGCAAGGGAAATTAAGTAAACATTAAATATGAAACTGTAAGGCCCCAGCGAGAGGCCGACTGCTTCAACACCCGGGGGTCACCACATCTATACTGAAGTAGGCAGCTAAATAGTGTTGAGATAACAGGAACAAACAAATTGGTCTTACATATTGAATGTGGTAATATTATTACCACAATACTAATATTGCATTACAAGTGCAATATTAAATAACAAGTAAAACAAGCCCTTACTATACACACAAATAAAGCACATTCAGCAACTATAGAGCAGCTCCCCTCCACACACACACACAAGCATACGAGACAAACAGCATCAAAAGCAATATGGCCATAAACAACGATCTTGCGGTAACTGAAACTAATACACAAATACCGAATCAACGTGCAGTCATGTGTTATACGTGTCAGAAAAGTTTCCATTTGTCTTCCACAGAAGTGAGAGTGGGAAGCCTACCAACCATCCTGGGAGAGTGGGAAGCCTACCAGCCAGCCAGGGAGAGTGGAAAGCCTACCAGCCATCCAAGGAGAGTGGGAAGCCTACCGGCTATCCAATGAGAGTGGGAAGCCTACCAGCCATCCAGGGAGAGTGGGAAGCCTACCAGCCATCCTGGGAGAGTGGAAAGCCTACCAGCCATCCATGGAGAGTGAAAAGCCTACAAGCCATCCAAGGAGAGTGGGAAGCCTACCGGCTATCCAATGAGAGTGGGAAGCCTACCAGCCATCCAGGGAGAGTGGGAAGCCTACCAGCCATCCATGGAGAGTGAAAAGCCTACCAGCCATCCAAGGAGAGTGGGAAGCCTACCGGCTATCCAATGAGAGTGGGAAGCCTACCAGCCATCCATGGAGAGTGAAAAGCCTACCAGCCATCCAATGAGAGTGAACATAAGAACATAAGAACAAAGGTAACTGCAGAAGGCCTATTGGCCCATACGAGGCAGCTCCTATTCTATAACCACCCAATCCCACTCATATACTTGTCCAACCCGTGCTTGAAACAATCGAGGGACCCCACCTCCACAATGTTACGCGGCAATTGGTTCCACAAATCAACAACCCTGTTACTGAACCAGTATTTACCCAAGTCTTTCCTAAATCTAAACTTATCCAATTTATATCCATTGTTTCGTGTTCTGTCCTGTGTTGATACTTTTAATACCCTATTAATATCCCCCCGGTTATGTCCATTCATCCACTTGTAAACCTCTATCATGTCACCCCTAACTCTTCGCCTTTCCAGTGAATGCAACTTAAGCTTTGTTAATCTTTCTTCATATGAAAGATTTCTAATTTGGGGAATTAACTTAGTCATCCTACGCTGGACACGTTCAAGTGAATTTATATCCATTCTATAATATGGCGACCAAAACTGAACTGCATAATCTAAATGGGGCCTAACTAGAGCAAGATATAGCTTGAGAACCACACCAGGTGTCTTGTTACTAACGCTGCGATTAATAAATCCAAGTGTCCGATTTGCCTTATTACGAACATTTATGCAGTGATCCTTTTGTTTTAAATTCTTACTAATCATAACTCCCAGATCCCTTTCGCAATCCGACTTCGCAATCACAACACCATCTAGCTCGTATCTTGTAACTCTATCATCATTACCTAACCTCAGAACTTTACATTTATCAGCATTAAACTGCATCTGCCAATCCTTTGACCATTTCAAAACCCTATCTAGATCAACTTGAAGTGATAGTGAGTCCTCCTCCGAAGCCTACCAGCCATCCAATGAGAGTGGGAAGCCTACCGGCCATCCAGGGAGAGTGGGAAGCCTACCAGCCATCCAGGGAGAGTGAAAAGCCTACCAGCCATCCAATGAGAGTGGGAAGCCTACCGGCCATCCAATGAGAGTGGGAAGCCTACCGGCCATCCAGTGAGAGTGCGAAGCCTACCAGCCATCCATGGAGAGTGGGAAGCCTACCAGCCATCCAAGGAGAGTGGGAAGCCATCCAATAAGAGTGGGAAGCCTACCAGCCATCCTGGGAGAGTGGAAAGCCTACCAGCCATCCTGGGAGAGTGGAAAGCCTACCAGCCATCCTGGGAGAGTGGGAAGCCTACCAGCCATCCAGGGAGAATGGAAAGCCTACCAGCCATCCAATGAGAGTGGGAAGCCTACCGGGCATCCAGGGAGAGTGGGAAGCCTACCAGCCATCCAGTGAGAGTGCGAAGCCTACAAGACATCCAGTGAGAGTGGGAAGCCTACCAGCCATCCTGGGAGAGTGGAAAGCCTACCAGCCATCCTGGGAGAGTGGGAAGCCTACCAGCCATCCAGGGGGAGTGGGAAGCCTACCAGCCATCCACTACCAGAGAGTGGCACGAAACAATGGGTATAAATTGGATAAGAACATAAGAACATAAGAACATAAGAACAAAGGTAACTGCAGAAGGCCTATTGGCCCATACGAGGCAGCTCCTATTCTATAACCACCCAATCCCACTCATATACTTGTCCAACCCGTGCTTGAAACAATCGAGGGACCCCACCTCCACAATGTTACGCGGCAATTGGTTCCACAAATCAACAACCCTGTTACTGAACCAGTATTTACCCAAGTCTTTCCTAAACCTAAACTTATCCAATTTATACCCATTGTTTCGTGTTCTGTCTTGAGTTGATATTTTTAATACCCTATTAATATCCCCCCTGTTATGTCCATTCATCTACTTGTAAACCTCTATCATGTCACCCCTATCTCTTCGCCTTTACAGTGAATGCAACTTAAGCTTTGTTAATCTTTCTTCATATGAAATATTTCTAATTTGGGGAATTAACTTAGTCATCCCACGCTGGACACGTTCAAGTGAATTTATATCCATTCTATAATATGGCGACCAAAACTGAACTGCATAATCTAAATGGGGCCTAACTAGAGCAAGATATAGCTTGAGAACCACACAACATTTATGCATTTATCCTTTTGTTTTAAATTCTTACTAATCATAACTCCCAGATCCCGTTCGCAATCCGACTTCGCAATCTCAACACGATCGGGCTCGTATCTTGTAACTCTATCATCATTACCTAACCTCAGAACTTTACATTTATCAGCATTAAACTGCATCTGCCAATCCTTCGACCATTTCAAAACCCTATCTAGATCAACTTGAAGAGATAGTGAGTCCTCCTCCGAATTAATTTCCCCTACCGATTTTCGTATCATCGGCAAATTTGCAAATGTTGCTACTCAAACCTGAATCTAAATCATTAATATATATTATATTATATTGGACAAGTATATGAGTGGGATTGGGTGGTTATAGAATAGGAGCTGTCTCGTATGGGCCAATAGGCCTTCTGCAGTTACCTTTGTTCTTATGTTCTTATGTTCTTATTATAAACAACAGAGGTCCCAGCACAGAGCCTTGAGGCACTCCACTTACAACATTTTCCCACTCTAACTTGACTCCATTTATACTAACTCTCTGTTTCCTTTGGTATAGCCAGCCCCTAATCCAGCTTAATATAGCACCCCCAATACATAAGAACAAAGGTAACTGCAGAAGGCCTATTGGCCCATACGAGGCAGCTCCTATCTATAACCCCCCAATCCCACTCATATACTTGTCCAACCCGCGCTTGAAACAATCGAGGGACCCCACATCCACCACGTTACGCGGCAATTGGTTCCACAAATCAACAACCCTGTTACTGAACCAGTATTTACCCAAGTCTTTCCTAAATCTAAACTTATCCAATTTATACCAATTGTTTCGTGTTCTGTCTTGAGTTGATACTTTTAATACCCTATTAATATCCCCTTTGTTATGTCCATTCACCCACTTGTAAACCTCTATCATGTCACCCCTAACTCTTCGCCTTTCCAGTGAATGCAACTTAAGCTTTGTTAATCTTTCTTCATATGAAAGATTTCTAATTTGGGGAATTAACTTAGTCATCCTACGCTGGACACGTTCAAGTGAATTTATATCCATTCTATAATATGGCGACCAAAACTGAACTGCAAAATCTAAATGGGGCCTAACTAGAGCAAGATATAGCTTGAGAACCACACCAGGTGTCTTGTTACTAACTCTGCGATTAATAAATCCAAGTGTCCGATTTGCCTTATTACGAACATTTATGCATTGATCATTTTGTTTTAAATTCTTACTAATCATAACTCCCAGATCCCTTTCGCAATCCGATTTCGGAATCTCAACACCATCTAGCTCGTATCTTGTAACTCTATCATCATTACCTAACCTCAGAACTTTACATTTATCAGCATTAAACTGCATTAGAAATTCATGTACAACTGGTTAGAAATGTTAAAAAAGAGATAAGGAAAGCAAAAAGTAACTATGAAGTTCGCATAGCAGGGCAAGCAAAGACAAATCCTAAAGGGTTTTTTCAGTTATATCGTACTAAGACTAGGGAAAGGATAGGTCCATTAAAAACTGAGACAGGTCAAATAAGGGGGCAACTCACCCGATTTAAAAAATTGTTGTAGGGTATTCATAATTTATTATCCTGATACATGTGAAAGGTGCTGCACCTAGGCTAAGTTTCAGCATCTCATCCTAAATAGAGACGGAGAAAAAAAACAAAAACAAAAAAAAGACGAATTTTTCAACCATGTTCAAAAAATTTCACAGCCCACAATTGTGAACCAAAATCATTTATAAGACACTCAGCTATGACCTTACTATATAATAAAGATTTGCATGTCACATTATTATCCCAGATGTATTTAGTGCAATACTACAGATTTTATAAAAGTTTCCCAAAAAAGTATGCAACAAAATGAGGTGTATCATTATTTATAAAATCAATAAATCTACGTAGATAAGAATAATGACATGCGTTTATAGAGGCTTATTTTCTACATATAATGTGCAAGTTTCATGTAAATAGAATAATAAATAAAGGCTGTGAAATTTTATCTAGTATTAAAAGTTGGAGTTGCGTAGCGCGCTCTCAAAGTCTACTGAACCTGCGGTCACTCGTGAGTGGTGATTTACGCATTGCGGGCAGCTCGTATGGAGAGCTCGCATGCATCTAGCTGTCAATGCTTCTCTCTTGTTCGTTTGGTAAGTCATATTGCAGTACAAATAGCTAAAAATCCAAAAATAGCATGTTCTGAGAGATATTGTGTGAGCGCGTCAGCATACATCCTCTCTCCATGAGAGACACGCAGTCACTGACTGCACCACCCTCGTGTCAGACCATATGTTGTGTTGCCATATGGTTAGTTTATATTCATTTTATGCATAACATGTTATTTTCAACGCTATTACGAAAAATAAGACATCTACAACGTAAGATACAATACCCCGCGGCGCACTCACGGCGCGAGGACCAGATTCACGAAAGTTGCAGCGGGAAATTTGACTGTAATTACGTTATTTTTCAAGATATCATTAAACGGTTTGGACCACAGTGTTGCCAGAACGTTGTAGTATTTTTCGTAATTTTTCGTAAATATTCCATTTTTCATCGGATTTTCGGGTGACATGGCCCCTAACAGATAGTGATGAAGAGATGAGTAGTATTTTTAATAAATATTTTGTATCTGTATTTACTAAAAAGGAACTTAACAATATGCCTTCAGCCGAACAAGTCTATGTGGGTGGGGACGAGGACAGGTTGACGAGTTTAACAGTTACCAGGGAGGATGTTCTTAAACAAATAGTAAAACTCAAACCAAACAAATCCCCAGGGCCGGATGAAGTGTTTGCCAGGGTGCTTAAAGAATGCAAAGAGGAGCTTTGTGACCCACTGTCAACCATATTTAATAAATCAATAGAGTCAGGCAGAGTGCCAGAGTTTTGGAAAGTTGCTAATGTGATACCAGTTTTTAAGAAAGGAGATAGATCACTGTTACGAATCTCACTAGGATTCTGCATTACTCTTGATTCTCATATTACTTTATTGTCTTGTTCTTTAATATAGCATCTAGTTGTATGATATAAGATTTGTATGTTATATATATATATTATAGCATGCAGTAGTGTGCATGAGTTACATTATATTGTGTGAGGCTTTTGGTGTTAATTTCTCATGTAGTTTCTCCGTGTGGGCGGTTGACCATATTTGGGATATGGCCAGTGTGGGAACATTGTTGTCAATTGAGTGTTTATAGTTTCACCTTAAATTATTCCCATATTTGGTTTCTGTATTATTATATAGAATGTTATACCAGTGTTTACTATTCTTTAGTTTAACAATGTTTTGAATATTAGTGCTGCGTTTTATTATTAGATTTTCCACAATGTTTTGTGTGGACGGTTAGTTGATTTTTGGGTAGACGCTTGGCCTGCGGTCCAAGGCGTGGGCAGAAGCGTGGCAGCTGAAGTCGAGTGAAGATGTGTTTTAAGTTAAGTCCTTGGTCACTGTTATTTTAGCCCATATAAATGTTAATTATCTGGTTAGATCATATTGTATATATCTCTCTAATTAATCCATGTCTTAGTGATAGTGCTCATATCTCAATAAGGAGGTTATTCTATGATTTGCATGCTGAAGAATATTTCTGGTTATTATACATTTAAGTGTTGTTATGATTGTCCCCCTTAGCATAAATATATTGTTCTCCATTTTTATGCAGTGATTTATATTTACCCCTAGACAGTTGTTGGCAAGGCCGATTTATTATTATCTTTTATTGCACTGCGGGGAGAAGAACCTTATTTAGTCTCAAGGGTGGTAACAAATGAGGGCCTGTGTCCGGGAGAATAAGCCTTAATTCCCTGTAATGTTGTACAATTAAGTGCTAATTATTAATAGAAATTGCCTTCCTAGGTACTCTTCTGATTATCTAGTGACACCTAATCAAGCCTGTGAAATTATCTGTTCAATCTGAGCTGCTGTGAAAACTTCTCAACGCTTCACGATTTGAGGTAAGTGTTTAGCTTGTGCCAGGGGCCAAGCATAATTTTCAGTGTTGTTTCAAGTGTAAGTTGTGATTATTGAGCCAACCATGGAGGATCAGGTTGCTGCGCTGGTAGATCTGCCAAATTTTGGTAAAATTAAAGACTTAAAGAAGTCTGGTTTGTTATTGCTGGCTGATAAATTGAACCTAGCTATTCCCAGTAAAATGTTGAAAGCTCAAGTGTTAAGAGTGATTGTCACACACTTGGTGGAGGAGGAGAGACTTGAAGAAGAGTGTTTGGGAGAGTTAGAAGAAGAGTCAAGTGACCAGGTGGCAATCTTAAAGTTGGAGTTGGAGACTAAATTAGAAATGGCTAGGCTGGCAGCAGACAAGCAGAGGTTAGAGTTGCAGAACCAGACAAAACATCTTGAGTTGGAGGCTCAGTTAAGACTAGCAGAGCAACAAACTAAGCAAACCGAGCAGCAGACTAGACAATTAGAAATTCAGCAGAGTATTGCTGAAAATAATAACAGGTTAGAACAGCAGAGAATTGCAGCAGGGCAAGGTAACACTAGTAATAATCCAGATAGTACAAATAGTTCTAAGTACAGTAAACATGTAGAATTACCTAAGTTTAATGAAGAAGATCCAGAAATATTTTTCTTGCACTTTAAGAAACTAGCAGTCAGCATGAACTGGCCTGTCGATCAATGGGTTAGCATATTACAAGGACAATTTAAGGGTAAAGCTCAAGAGGTATTTGCATCTTTGCCGGCTGAGAATTCTTTCGATTTTAAATTTGTTCAGCAGAGTATTTTGAATGCTTACCAGCAGATCCCAGAGGCACATAGAATAAAATTTAGAAGTTTAAAAAGAGCACATGACCAGACTATTTCTGACTTTGTACGAGTAAAATTAAATCACTTTGACAGATGGATTAAAGCACTTAATATTACTGAGTTTGAGACTTTAAGAGACCTCATAGTAACTGAGGAAGTAGTGGGATGTCTACCAGAGAAATTAGCTTTATTTATGGCTGAAAATAAACAAACCACTGATCTTATCAAATTAGCCAAGCTAGCTGATGAACATGAACTACTTACAAAAGTACCTTTCAGAGCACCATTTAACCATTTTAATGCTAAAACTAATCATTATGCTCATAAAAATCATGTTTTCCAGACTCGACCAGCTACTTCACCTTCTCCCCTTAACCCTTCTCCTGTAAAGCCTAAATCTGAGAAACCGACAGGGTTGTCATCCTCAAGTAATGTAGTGATTAAGCCTGCAGTGGGTTCGGCTGTTCCGACCACTAGCAGGTATTGCACGCATTGCAGGAGAAGAGGTCATGTGGTAAATTCATGTTATGCTTTGCACCCTGAGTTGAGACCAACTGGTCTAATTTTGAGTAGGGGTTTGCAAACCATTAATGCCAATGTTGCTCCAGTCATGCCCAAGTGGATGACTAATTTTGATCCATACCTACATTCGGGAACCCTACTATGTACTAGTGGAACCTGGAAACCAGTCCAGTTGTTAAGGGACACTGGTGCTTCCCAGTCTTTAATTTCTCGCCGCGTTCTTACTGATGTTAGCACAGAAGACACTGGAGAGGTAGTGTTATTGCAGGGACTTGGAGGGCATATCCAGCGTGTACCATTAATTAAGGTTAACCTGAATTCTTCTATTACACCAGGTTGGTGCACTGTAGCAGTCAGTGAGCAGTTGCCCATTCCTGGGATTGATATCATTGTAGGTAATGATTTTGACAAGTGTCAATTTAGTGGGACCGATTGTCCTGTTATGTATACTAAACCTAATGCAGTACTGGCTCAATCAGAGGCGGATGATGGTGTCATTTATCCAGCCTGTGTTGTGACCAGATCCATGGGTAAGCAGAATGTGGTAAGTCCTGTTACTACCAAGGTGGATGTTCTCGAGGCCAGGACCCCTTCAGACAGGGAGGTGGAGGTGGACCTTGAAGATACATTTTTAGCTCACATGGATGTCGAGAGTGAGGCCGGTGCCAAAGCCCTAATTTATTCTGACCCAGATGGTCTGGAAGATGTGGCCCAGGTACCAATTCCTTGCCCGCTCGCTCCAGTTGTAGAGTTCCAGACCTTGCGTAAGTTACAGAGTACTGATCCCAGTCTTGCTGAGTGTTATGCAGAAGCAGCCGACTCCATTGATACTTTGGAGGAGAGTACGGGTTGTTATTTCAAGGATCAATGTCTGATGAGAAGATGGAGACCATCAGGAACTCCCTCCTCAGATGATTGTGAGTCTAAAACCCAGCTCGTTGTGCCAACAGAGTATAGGGAGCAGGTATTGCAAGCTGCTCATGATGACCTGATGGGAGGCCATCAAGGCATTACCAGTATGTATCATAAGATCTGTAAACTTTTTTATTGGCCAAAACTTAAAAAAGATGTTGTCAGATATTGCCACAATTGTGTTGTGTGTCAAACTGTAGGTAAGCCTAATCAGACTGTGCCACGAGCACCATTATACCCTATTGTAGTGCCAGAGGAGCCTTTTACTCATGTGGTACTGGATTGTGTCGGACCTTTACCCCGTACCAAATCCGGAAATATGTATATGTTTACCATACTCTGTATGACCACCAGGTTCCCTGAAGCGTATGCTTTACGTAACATTAGAGCTTCTACCATTATAAGGCAGTTGGAACGATTTTTCTCACTATTTGGTATGCCCCGTATAATTCAAACTGACAATGGGAGTAATTTTTGTTCCACCACTTTTCAACAATTTTGTAGAACTTATAATATAGTGCACAATTTTTCCAGTCCTTACCATCCTCAGAGTCAGGGGGGAATCGAGCGGTTCCACCAAACTCTCAAGAAAATGTTAAAGGCAACTGGGGAAGATTCACCCAGGCATTGGGATGATAATCTGCCATTTGTTTTATTTGCGGCTAGAGATGGATTGCACAGTGCACTAGGCTGTTCACCATTTGAGCTGGTTTTCGGACATCAGGTGAGAGGACCTTTAAAGATGTTATATGAGAAATTGTTAGGAGATGTTACAGCCAGGCAGAGTGAGCGTTATCTGACGGATGTCCAGAGCAAGCTGTCCAGAACGAGGGAGTTGGCCTTACGACATCTAAGTGACCAACAACAGGTAATGAAGCAGAAACATGACCAGAGGTTCAAGGCCAAACTCAGAGTTTTTGAGCCAGGAGATTTGGTATTGGTCTTGAAGCCTCGTATGGGTACATCTATGTCAAATAAATTTGCAGGACCGTACCAAGTATTGAAACGTCTTGGGGAGGTTACTTACAAGGTTTGCCATCCCAAGCAGAAACGACAGACCATGAGTGTGCATGTAAACCGGTTGAAGGCTTATTGTGGGCCTCGTGTTGTGGCTTGTTGTGTTGCTGAGGAGGTAATTCCTGAAGAGTCGAGTGTTGCTGAGGAAGATAGTAATATTTGTTTGTTTAATTCCAGTAGTTCCGGGGAAGAATTGTTGAGTCATTTGCAGGATGAGGAGAGAGCAGAGTTCCAGGACCTTTTGGAGGTGTCTTCTAGCTTGTTTGGGGAGGTCCCCACTCAGACTTCTCTCATTACTCATGATATCACCCTGACAAATGTGACTCCAATTCGGCTGCACCCTTATCGAGTGACACCCGAGAAACGTCGTATCATCCAGGAGGAGGTTGATTATCTTCTTCGACATGGGTTCATTAGACCCAGTCAGAGTTCCTGGAGTTCGCCATGTCTATTAGTACCAAAACCAGAAGATAAGTGGAGATTAGTCGTGGACTATAGAAAACTCAACCAGGTAACTGTAGTTGATGTTTATCCTTTACCATTATTGGAAGAATGTGTTGATACTATAGGTCATGCTAAATTTGTGTCTAAATTAGACTTATCTAAGGGATATCATCAGATACCTCTTACAGATTTTGCAAGGGAAGTGACAGCATTTATCACTCCTGATGGAGCTTACGAGTTTAATGTCATGCCTTTTGGATTAAGGAATGCTCCAGCCACTTTTCAGAAATTAATGAATTCTTTGTTGAAGGATGTACCAGACTGTAGGGCATATTTGGATGACATTGTGATTTTCAGTAAGAATTGGGTAGATCATATGTCCAGTTTAAAGAAATTGTTTAATGTGTTACAACATGCTAATTTGACTGTCAATATGAAGAAATGTAGTTGGGCTAAAGGAACTATAGTGTATTTAGGACATGAGGTCGGACAAGGAAGGATAGTCCCATTGCACGACAAGATTCAGGCAATTGTGGAGTACCCAGTCCTAACAAATAAGAAGTCTGTGCAAAGATTTATTGGAATGTGTGCGTATTATAGGAGGTATTGTAAAAACTTTTCCATTGTTGCTGCACCCATAACAAATCTTTTAAAGAAACGGGTAAAATTTAAGTGGACGCAGGAGTGTCAGAACTCTTTTCAGAAGTTGAAAGGAATTCTCTCTACTTCACCTGTGCTAGCTAGTCCACAGTATGATAAACCTTTTATTCTTCACATAGACGCTTCAGATTTAGGAGCAGGTGCTGTTTTGTTCCAAGTAGGACCAGATGAGTTAGAACATCCTGTTTATTATTTCTCACGTAAGTTTGACAAGACACAAATTAATTACTCTGTAGTTGAGAAAGAAGCACTTTGTTTAATACTGGCAGTGAAGAAATTTGAGACATATTTGTCAGGTAATAAAGTGGTAGTATATACAGACCATAATCCATTGACATTTATCAACTCTATGAAGTGTAAAAACCAGAGAATACTTAGATGGTCATTGATTCTGCAAGAATTCAATATTGTAATTCGTCATATTCCTGGGAGGCAAAATGTTATTGCTGATGCCTTATCCAGGGGACCCCCTCCCCTTCCGGCCCGTTGGCGTCGTGAGGGGGCTTGGTGGACGGCTGCCGGAGTGTGATGCTCCGTTGGGCAGTCCTCTGTCCTTTTCTGGCCTTGCACTCCTGCTGCTGTCTTCTCCAATTGTGCCGGATCGCTTTTCCTTTTCCTTCTGTTTCGTTTTTCTCCCCCCTCTTCTCCTATCTGCTTGTCGTTTCCTGCCGACCTTTTGCTTGTTTTGGATTCTTTCTTTGGACTTCTTCTATTTTGACGCCCGGGTGCTTGAGGAGGCATACTCTTGCACCCGTAGAACTGTAGTACCCGACGTCTCGAGCGAGGGGAACCTTTTATTGTCAATCCCCCTTTCGTCGCTGAACCCGATCTCGACGGACTGACGGTTCTTAAGGTGGCGTTTGTGGGGCGTATACTCACGACGCACCCCTAGGGGGCCCCGGCATGATCAGCGATAGCTTCCTGTTGGGTGTCCTGCCTCTAATTGTGACTCCATGGTGGGTATGGGGGCACATTCGTGGATGAATTTGTCACTTTTCGTCTCTATGTCGTTGAATGTTTCCGTTGTACCCTCTCAGGCTCGTGGGGTGGGCGACCAAGCCCCCGAGTCGGCCTGTATTGGAAGACCAGGCTCTGTAGCTCCCGCTGCGTTGGGCCCCGACCTTGCTCCTCCTTTGACCGTCCTGACTTCTTCCCCCAGCTCCCCTCCCTCCTCTGAGGTTGGGTCGAGCCTCCAGCCCCCGGTGGTGACCACTTCGTCCCCTGGTGTGGCTAAGTCTTTCGTTGTGACTACTGCGCCTTTTGACCCCTCTCTCTCTAGGGGTTCTCACCGCCGTTCGCGCCCCAACCGCACTCGCTCGATTCCTTCCCGTGCTGATGCGTATCAGGCCTTGTTTGGTCCTGCTTCATGGGCCAAATACTTTGATCTCCTCCCTCTTGATTCTGCGCCTCCTGACGATTTCTCCCTCCATCGGCATCTTGTAGATTCCGTGGATGCGTGTGTTACTTTCAACCCCACTCGTCTCGGTACACGTGTCGTTGCTGCTCCTTCTCAGGATGCGGCTTCCCGCTTGGCTGCCTTATCTTGCCTTGGCGAGATCCCTGTTCGGGTCTCCAAGAACGTTCAGATGAATTCCAGTGTTGGCACTATTCTCCTCCCACCCCATGTTGCAACCGGTGTTCGGAATCTGCAGGATTGCCACGATGATATTCGGCATATCCTTGATGCCCAAGGCCATTCTGACCTCCAGGTTGACTCGTTTACTCGTCCCCCTCGTGGTCGTCGCCGTCAACCCCTTCGCGTTGTGAAGATCACCTTTGATGGTAGGACCCTTCCATCCTCTGTCATTCTTGCTGGTGCTAGGTGCTCTGTCCAGGAGTATATTCCTTCTCCTCGACTTTGTAATAAGTGCTGGAGGTTTGGGCATGGTGCCCTCTGCTGCTCTGGGACTGTCTCTCTCTGTCCTTTGTGTGGGAGTGAAGGTCACTCTAAGTCGGAGTGCACTTCTCCCCAAGCTCGCTGCCTCAACTGCGGTGAGGCCCATCCTACGTTCTCCCGTGCCTGTGTCCATTACAAGCTTGAGGCGGCCGTCCTTAACCTGAAGCACCGGGAGCGTTTGTCTTTTCCTGAGGCGAGGCGCCAGGTTCGCCGGCTCCCGCCTTATACTAACATCTCTTATGCTCGCGTGTTGCGCTCTTCCTCTCCTCGTCCTTCCCGCCTTCCTCAGACTCTCAACCGTTTCCAGGCCTTGGACCCTGATGCGCCCACTGCCCCCTCCTCTGTCCCTTTGGGTTCTCTCCCGAAGGATCCTCCTCCTGGTCCTCTGTCTGGGGTTCCCCTTCCTTCTACCCGGTCTGTCGTGTCTTCTGTGTCTCCTTCCTCGTCCCCCTCCGATCCTCCTTCCCATCCTCTTCCTCCATCTATCGGCTCTCCCCGCCGCCTGTCGGTGCGGGCGGATGTCCATCGCTCTCCTAACGGCCGTCGTGTGTGCTCTCGTTCGGCTTCTCCTGTTGAGACACTGGAATCCGTTGCCCGGTACGTAGTTGCTGGGACACCGGTCTCTTTAAGTCAGAAGCGTAAGCCTGGCTCCTCTCCTTCCTCTTCCCCGGCGGGTAAGAAGGCTTCGCTTTCTTCCTCAGCTCCTCCTTCTGGCTCTGTTGCTCCTTCCCCTCCCGTTTCAGTGCTTGCGCCCCCTGTTCCTGCTATGGAGGTTTCTTTGGCCCCTGCTTCCCTTTCGGTTGCTGCTCTTGCTGGGGTGCGCTCCTCTCTTTCTACTCCCCCTCTTCCTGCTGCTGTCCTTGACTGCTCCTCTCCATTGTCTCCTCCTCCTCCTCCTCCTCCTCCTCCTCCGGACCCTGCCCGCCCACCTCTGATCTGTTCTCCCGTTTCCTTCCCTCTGTCTTTGCTCAGTTTACCCATGCCCCCTAACCCTGACTTTGCTGACCCTGATCCCGACCCTGATATTCTTTAACGTGCTCTGTTGGTCTTTCGCCTTTGTTTCTTCCTTGTTCTCTGTTTTTGTCCTTTCTCTTCTCGTCGTTGTCCATTCTTCAATGGAACGTTCGAGGTTATTACGCCAATTTCCTCGAACTCCAACTTCTGGTTTCGCGGTTTTCGCCCCTTTGTGTCTGTCTCCAGGAGCCGTTGCTTGGTGCTCGTCCTGGTCGTTTTCGTGGCTATTCCTTTCTCTCCCCCCCCCCCAGCCATTGCTGGGGCTTCTAATTCTTCTGCTCTCTTGATTCGGGCTGATGTTCCCTTTGTTCCTTTACTTTTTCCTTCGCCTCTCCATTGTTCTGCTGCTCGTATCTTTGTGGGGAAATGGTACACAGTTTGTTCCATTTATCTCCCCCCGAGTGTCCCGCTCTCTCTTCCTGATTTGAAACACCTCCTAGACTCCTTGCCGGAGCCTGTGCTCCTGCTGGGTGACTTCAATTGTCGTCATTCTCTTTGGGGTGACGTTCTGACGAATACCCGGGGTCGCCTCCTTGAGCCGTTTCTCCTCTCTTCTTCCCTGTCTCTTCTGAATTCTGGTGAGCCCACTCATTTGGACTCTCGAACTCGCACCCTTTCTTGTCTTGATCTTTCTCTCTGCTCTTCTTCTCTTTACTTAGATTTCACATGGCAGGTTCTTGATGACCTCCATGGTAGTGATCATTTCCCCATCCTTGTTTCCTTTTTCTCTTTTCGCCCTTCCCTCTCTTTCCCTAGGTGGCAGTTTGCTAAGGCGGACTGGACCCTATTTTCCCTCAGTGCTACTCTCTCTGACCTCTCCCTTCTGCCCCTCTCTCGCGCTCTCCTCCTTTTTCATGACACTGTCTTCGACGCTGCCCTCCGCTCTATTCCTCGCTCTTCCTCTCGGGGTCCACGGAAGTGCGTTCCCTGGTGGAATGCGGACTGTGCTCGGGCTGTCCGCTGTAAGCGTGCAGCCTGGAAGAAGCACCGCCGTAGGCAGACGACCGATTCTTTTCTTTTCTTTCGGAAAGCGAGTGCGGTGGCCCGTAGGGCCATCCGTACGGCTAAACGTGAATGTTGGGCATCTTATGTCTCGACAATTACGTCCGAAACCCCTCTGGCCCAGATCTGGAAGCGTATCCGCAAGATAGCGGGTAAGTTCGTTCCCGATGTTTCACCGGTCCTTCACCTCCATGATACTCTTGTGGCGGACCCGTTGCAGGTCGCTTCCGAACTGGGTTCCCACTTTTCTTCTGTTAGCTCTGGTCTTCATCTTCCCCAATCTTTCCTTCTTCGTAAACCTGTCCTTGAGTCTCGTCCTTTAGATTTCTGCACTCATCTTCAGCTTCCCTATAATGATCCCTTCTCTCTCTCTGAACTTCGTTCTGCCCTGGCCCTCTGCGGTTCTACGGCGGCGGGCTCCGATGGTATTCATTATGAGATGCTTCGCCATCTCCCTCCGAGCACGTCTCAGTATTTACTGAGTCTGTATAATCGGATCTGGGAGTCGTCGTCAGTCCCTGAGGACTGGCTCGATGCCGTTGTCCTCCCTGTTCGCAAACCGGGGTCTCTGGGTACTTCCCCTAAGGACTTTCGCCCTATTGCTCTCACGAGTTGTGTCTGCAAACTCTTTGAACGTATGGTTAACGTTCGTCTGATGTGGTTCCTGGAACACCATCACCTCCTCTCCCCTTCTCAATTTGGTTTCCGCAAGTGCCGCAGCACGACAGATGTCCTGGTGAACTTGGAGGTCTATATTCGTACTGCTTTTGCTGCGCAGACCTCCGTTGTTGCCGTCCTTTTTGACCTGGAAAAGGCTTACGACACCACTTGGCGTTATCATATCCTATCTCAACTTCATTCTTTTGGCCTTCGTGGTCATCTCCCTCTCTTTCTCCGCAGCTTCCTCTCTCGTCGTTCCTTTCGGGTGCGCCTTGGTACCGCTCTCTCTCCCTCTTTTCAGCAATACGAAGGTGTGCCCCAGGGTAGTGTTCTGAGCACTACTCTTTTTCTGGTTGCCCTCAATGGTCTTCTTTCCTCTCTTCCTTCTGGTGTCTTCTCCGCTCTCTATGTCGATGATCTTACCCTTTGTTGTCAGGGTGATGATTCGCCTCTCCTTCAACGCCGGCTTCAACTTGCGATTGATGCCGTGTCGTCTTGGGCCACAGGTCATGGCTTCAAGTTCTCTACTTCTAAGACTTGTGCCATGACTTTTACGCGGAAACGGGTTGTTCTTCGTCCCTCTTTGTCACTTTATGGTCATCCCCTTGAATACAAAGATTCCGCGAAGCTTTTGGGGTTATTCCTTGACACTCGTTTGTCTTGGTCTCCCCATATCTCTTACCTCCGTGTTGAGTGCTCTAAGTCCCTTACCCTCCTTCGGGTCTTGTCCCATACTTCTTGGGGGGCAGATAGGCGCACTCTCCTTGCTTTACATTCCTCTCTCGTCCTGTCTAAGCTCGATTATGGTTGCCCTGCTTACTCGTCTGCTTCTCCTTCTACTCTTCGCCGTCTTGATGCTTTGCACCATACTGGGTTGCGCCTCAGTTCTGGTGCCTTTCGTTCGACTCCCGTCCTTAGCTTGTATGTTGACACTGGCTTCCTGTCTCTCCAGGACCGCCGTGATCGCTACTGTCTTCGCTATCTTGCGCGGTCCTTGCAACATCCTTCCTCTCGTCTCTGTCGTGCTTTAACTTTTACCCCTCCTGCGGTTCCTGTTCCTCTTCACCACCTCCCTCTTTCTGTCCGGTTATCTCGCCTACAGGATTCTCTTTCCGTTCGTATTTCTGATGTTTCTCCTCGTGTTGTTCCTTCTTTGCCCCCGTGGAGGGTCCCTCTTCCGCGGTTTTGTACATCCTTGACTCGTATCACTAAAGCTTTTACCCCTCCTACAGTTCTAAAACGCCTTTTCCTCGAGCACTTTTCTTCTCACTCCCGCTCCGTTTCTGTCTTCACCGATGGGTCTAAGTCAGCGGACGGTGTTGGCTACTCTGTTGTTTTTCCTGATCGCACTTATATGTGTCGCTTGCCTCCGGAGACTAGCATCTTTACAGCGGAACTTTATGCTATTCTCTATGCTCTTCGTCTCCTGCTTTCTCGTTGTCAGTCTTCCTTTGTGGTTGTTGTTGACTCTCGTAGTGCCCTCATGGCTCTCGGGTGCTTTAATCCAGTTCATCCGGTAGTTGTCGAGATCCAGCATTGGCTGTTTCTCGTTCACAGTAAATTTAAGTCGGTTGAGTTTTGTTGGGTTCCCAGCCATATTGGCGTGTCTTTAAATGAGCGTGCGGATGCTGCCGCTAAGGAAGCTGTCCGCTCTTGTCCCATCTCTCGTAAAGGCATTCCGTATTCCGACTTTTACCCGGTTATCCATTCCTCAGTCCTTACCCGTTGGCAGGCTTCTTGGTTGTCTGTTACTGGTAACAAGCTACGTACTCTTAAATGTTGTGTTTCCTCGTGGCCGTCCTCCTTCCACCGTAACCGGCGGTGGGAAACAGCTCTAGCGAGGTTGCGTATTGGCCATACTCGCTTAACCCATGGTCACTTGATGGAGCGCCGCCCTGCTCCTTATTGTCCTAGTTGCATTGTCCCTCTTACGGTCGTGCATGTCCTTCTTGAATGTCCTGACTTCCAGGACGAGCGTGTGTCTTGCTTTCCGACCGCCCCTCGCGGTCACCTGTCCCTCGATAGAATTCTTGGTGACTCGGATACTTTTGATATCGTTCGCCTTATGCGTTTTTGTTCTCGTATTGGCATCCTTGGTGATATTTAGCGCCCTCTGATTATTTTGCGTATTTGATGGTGCTACATAGCCTTCCCGGTTTGGTGCCTTCTTTTGATAATTACTTACTTACTTATCCAGGGGATTTCCTGTTGCAGTGCCATAATATGTAGTGTTCTATTCATAAGATGTATGAAATTTTTGTATTTTTTTTTACTGTGTGAGATTTCATTGCTTTGCACTTGAATTTTAGTCGAAGCATTTTCCTGTTTATTTTCATGTTATATTACATGTTATATTTCATGCAGTCAAAAAAAATGAAATCAACCTTCAGTTAATTTCATTTTTTTCTTAGGGGACGGGAGGGATGTTACGAATCTCACTAGGATTCTGCATTACTCTTGATTCTCATATTACTTTATTGTCTTGTTCTTTAATATAGCATCTAGTTGTATGATATAAGATTTGTATGTTATATATATATATTATAGCATGCAGTAGTGTGCATGAGTTACATTATATTGTGTGAGGCTTTTGGTGTTAATTTCTCATGTAGTTTCTCCGTGTGGGCGGTTGACCATATTTGGGATATGGCCAGTGTGGGAACATTGTTGTCAATTGAGTGTTTATAGTTTCACCTTAAATTATTCCCATATTTGGTTTCTGTATTATTATATAGAATGTTGTACCAGTGTTTACTATTCTTTAGTTTAACAATGTTTTGAATATTAGTGCTGCGTTTTATTATTAGATTTTCCACAATGTTTTGTGTGGACGGTTAGTTGATTTTTGGGTAGACGCTTGGCCTGCGGTCCAAGGCGTGGGCAGAAGCGTGGCAGCTGAAGTCGAGTGAAGATGTGTTTTAAGTTAAGTCCTTGGTCACTGTTATTTTAGCCCATATAAATGTTAATTATCTGGTTAGATCATATTGTATATATCTCTCTAATTAATCCATGTCTTAGTGATAGTGCTCATATCTCAATAAGGAGGTTATTCTATGATTTGCACGCTGAAGAATATTTCTGGTTATTATACATTTAAGTGTTGTTATGATTGTCCCCCTTAGCATAAATATATTGTTCTCCATTTTTATGCAGTGATTTATATTTACCCCTAGACAGTTGTTGGCAAGGCCGATTTATTATTATCTTTTATTGCACTGCGGGGAGAAGAACCTTATTTAGTCTCAAGGGTGGTAACAATCACTTGCGTCTAACTATCGACCAATTAGCCTAACGTCTATTGTGGGAAAGTTACTCGAATCTATAAGAGGAAATAAAATTCGTCTTCATCTTGAAAAACATAAATTAATAATTGAGTCGCAACATGGTTTTATAAATGGCCGTTCATGTTTAACAAATTTGTTATCTTTTTATTCTAGCATTGTTGAGGCAGTTGATAGTGGTAAGGATTGCGATGTTGTGTACCTTGACTTTAGCAAAGCTTTTGATACAGTGCCACATGAAAGACTGATTAAAAAGTTAGTCTCATGGTATTGGGGGTGCTATATTAAGCTGGATTACGGCATGGCTATACCAAAGGAAACAGAGTTAGTATAAATGGAGTCAAGTCAGAGTGGGAAAATGTTGTAAGTGGGGTGCCTCAGGGCTCTGTCCTGGTACCTCTGTTGTTTATAATATATATAAATGATTTAGATTCAGGTTTGAGTAGCAACATTTGCAAATTTGTCGATGATACGAAAATCGGTAGGGAAATTAATTCGGAGGAGGACTCACTATCACTTCAAAGGATTTTATACCGGATATAAAAGGTCGAAGGATTGGCAGATGCAGTTTAATGCTGATAAATGTAAAGTTCTGAGGTTAGGTAATGATGATAGGGTTACAAGATACGAGCTAGATGGTGTTGAGATTGCGAAGTCGAATTGCGAAAGGGATCTGGGAGTTATGATTAGTAAGAATTTAAAACAAAAGAATCAATGCATAAATGTTCGTAATAAGGCAAATCGGACACTTGGATTTATTAATCGCAGCGTTAGTAACACCCTCTTTAAGCACCCTGGCAAACACTTCATCCGGCCCTGGGGATTTGTTTGGTTTGAGTTTTACTATTTGTTTAAGAACATCCTCCCTGGTAACTGCTAAACTCGTCAACCTGTCCTCGTCCCCACCCACATAGACTTGTTCGGCTGAAGGCATATTGTTAAGTTCCTCTTTAGTAAATACAGATACAAAATATTTATTAAAAATACTACTCATCTCTTCATCACTATGACCTGTCTCAGTTTTTAATGGACCTATCCTTTCCCTAGTCTTAGTACGATATAACTGAAAAAACCCTTTAGGATTTGTCTTTGCTTGCCCTGCTATGCGAACTTCATAGTTTCTTTTTGCTTTCCTTATCTCTTTTTTTAGCATTTCTAACCATTTGTACGAAATCCTGTTCTAAAGTGACCTCCCCATTTTTAATCCTTTTGTACCAAGCTCTCTTTTTACCTATAAGGTTCTTCAAATTCTTTGTTATCCACTTTGGGCCATTAGTATTCGATCTATTCAATTTGTATGGTATACTACGTTCCTGTGCTTTGTTTAGAATATTCTTAAATAAGTTATATATTGAATCCACATCGAAATCCCCATTTACGTCACCTATCGCAGAGTTCATGTCTCGCTCCAAGACCGGCCCCCACCCCATACCCAAGACTTTCCAATCAATTTGACCCAAAGAATTTCTTAGGCTATTAAAATCAGCTTTTCGAAAATCTGGCACTTTAACAGAATTTTCTCCTATAGGTCTATTCCATTCTATGCTAAATCTGATTTCTTTGTGATCACTGTTCCCTAGCTCACTCCCTATTTCGATGTCATTAATTTGTGTTTCCCTGTTAGTTAACACTAAATCTAAAATATTATTTTCCCGTGTTGGTTCCTTAATGTGTTGCGTAAGAAAGCAATCGTCAATTAATTCTAGAAAATCTTCTGCTTCACTATTCCCTGTTTTGTTCAACCAGTTTATTCCACTAAAATTAAAGTCACCCATGACGTAAATACTGTTAGATCTAGATGCTCTAGATATTTCATCCCATAGATGCTTTGCTTCCATTCTGTCTAAATTTGGTGACCTATATATAACTCCTATTATAATATTATTTGCTTTTTCGTATAGTTCTATCCAAATAGTTTCTGAGTGTGGCTCAGTTTTGATTCCCTCTTTGAGACTACATTTCAAATTGTCCCTAACATATATGGCTACTTCTCCTCCTCGTCTAATATATCTATCTGTGTGAAATAGTTTAAATCCATTTATTTGATATTCAGCTAATAGTTCTCTATTTTCTACATTCATCCACGTTTCGGTAAGTGCAATAATATCTATTTTTTCAGTGCAGACAAGAGCATTTAATTCGTTAATTTTATTTCTTAGACTTCTACTGTTAGTGTAATATACCCTAAGTGAATTGTTATTTTGAGGCCCTTCTCTTTCCCTGATCATTTTGCCAATTCCTTTCTCCCACAAACACATACTTTTATTATCTCCTTCCTCCAAATCAATTCCCATACCTCTATCTACTAACAGTTTAAATCCAAACAAACACCTGTAACCACTTCTTCCAACGAGTTCGCAACAGCAACAAAACCAGCTCTCGATAGATGCACCCCATCACGAGCATACATTTCATTTCTTCCATAGAAGTGTTCCCAGTTGTCTATGAAAGATATTGCATTTGATTTGCAATATCTTTCCAGCCGGCAATTGACACCAAGTGCCCTTGACATCCATTCATTTCCCACTCCCTTTCTTGGAAGAATGCCACATATGATCGGGATTCCTCCCTTGATCCTAACTAATTCAATGGCTGTCCTGAATCTCTGTATTAGTTCCTCACTCCTAACTCGTCCAACATCATTACCCCCTGCACTAATACAAATAATGGGTTTGTTCCCATTTCCTGTCATAATATCATTCATGTTTCCAACAATATCACCAATTCCAGCTCCCGGGTAGCAAACCCTTAATCTGTTCCCCCTATCTCTGGCACAAAACGTTCTGTCTAAATACCTCACCTGGGAATCTCCCACAACCAAAATTCGCTTCGATTCTCCCTTTTCCTTTCAAGCAGTTTGAGGGACCTGCGCTTTAATGCTCCTCGTTACATTGTCTTTGCCATCTCGTTGAACAACAGGTTCAACACAGCACTCGTCAAAGCTTTGTTAATCTTTCTTCATATGAAAGATTTCTAATTTGGGGAATTAACTTAATCATCCTACGTTGGACACGTTGAAGTGAATTTATATCCATTCTATAATACGACGACCAAAACTGAAATGCATAATCTAAATGGGGCTTAACCAGAGCAAGATATAGCTTAAGAATCACACCGGGAGTCTTGTTACTAACGCTTCGATTAATAAATCCCAGTGTCCTATTCGCCTTATTACGAACATTCATGCATTGATCCTTTTGTTTTAAATTCTTACTAATCATAACTTCCAGATCCCTTTCGCAATCTCAACACCATCTAGCTAGTATCTTGTAACTCTATCATCATTACCTAGCCTCAGAACTTTACATTTATCAACATTAAACTGCATTTGCCAATCCTTTGACCATTTCAAGATACGTGCTAGATGGTGTTGAGATTGCGAAGTCGGATTGCGAAAGGGATCTTGGAGTTATGATTAGTAAGAATTTTAAACAAAAAGATCAATGCATGAATGTTCGTAATAAGGCAAATAGGACACTAGGATTTATTAATCAAAGCGTTAGTAACAAGACACCTGGTGTGGTTCTCAAGCTATAGCTTGCTCTAGTTAGGCCCCATTTAGATTATGCAGTTCAGTTTTGGTCGCCATATTATAGAATGGATATAAATTCACTTGAACGTGCCCAGCGTAGGATGACTAAGTTAATTCCCCAAATTAGAAATCTTTCATATGAAGAAAGATTAACAAAGCTTAAGTTGCATTCACTGGAAAGGCGAAGAGTTAGGGGTGACATGATAGAGGGTTTCAAGTGGATGAATGGACATAACAGGGGGGATATTAATAGGGTATTAAAAGTATCAACACAAGACAGAACACGAAACAATGGGTATAAATTGGATAAGTTTAGATAAAGGAAAGACTTGGGTAAATACTGGTTCAGTAACAGGGTTGTGTATTTGTGGAACCAATTGCCGCGTAACGTGGTGGCGGTGGGGTTCCTCGATTGTTTCAAGCGCGGGTTGGACAAGTATATGAGTGGGATTGGGTGGTTATAAATAGGAGCTGCCTCGTATGGGCCAATAGGCCTTCTGCAGTTACCTTTGTTCCTATGTTCTTAACTCTTTGGAATGCCAGTCACGTGGTCATGAGGCGTTACTGCTCTTGCATCCATATTTTTAATTAAAGTGACTGACAACCTAGTAGTCATGAATACCGAGGTGCAGCTGGTTTATCAACCAAGTGGTCAGGAATACATACTAAAAACAGGTTGTTTGATACCTAAGTGGCCATGAATACTTTGAGCTGCTTGTCTGACATACCAATTTGTCATGAATACTTTGGAGCTGCTTCTCTAACAATTTATACGGTGGAGCTGCTTGTCTGACATTAAGGTGGTCATGTATACTGTGGAGCTGCTTGTCTGACATTAAAGTGGTCATGTATACTGTGGAGCTGCTTCTCTGACATTAAGGTGGTCATGTATACTGTGGAGCTGCTTGTCTGACATTAAGGTGGTCATGTATACTGTGGAGCTGCTTGTCTGACATCCAAGTGGTCATGTTTACAACTAGGTGAGTACAACTAGGTGAATACACACACACACACACACACACACACACTCAACCTTTACTTATTTTATATATCCACTTTCTTTTTTTTCAATAATTTATAGAGAACTCTTTTACAACATCTAGTCTTTACCATTTTCTTTTTAAATTTAACATCTAATCAAAGGCATATGTTTTCTTCAGTTCGTTTATGTTTACTAATCTGAGTTTCATATACATTTTGCCTCATTTTCAATATATAATTGATATATATGGTGTTTATGCATTTCAAGAGCTAATTGTTTAAGATGTGTTTATCGGTTTCAAGGGTATTTGTTTAAGAAGTGATATTTTAGCATTATCAAGGAATATGTGTTATATATGGTTATTTACTCATTTTAATGGATAATTGAACAAATAGGTGTTTATGCATTTCAAGGAGGTATTGTTTAAGAAAGGAGCTTAGGCATTTCAAGATATTTTTGTCAAAGATTGAGTACTGAAGCATTATCGCGTAAAATTTTGTTAATAATGATTTTACTCGATTCAGGGGTTAACTTCTTTGTTATGCATTTCATGGGGTGTTTGTTAAAGATGTGATGTTTATGCATGTGTTGGGCATATTCGTTGAATATAATATCCATAACCTAACCATTCAGATATCTTTTTAAGTAAACTCATGCATTTTTCTCCTGTGAATGTTGAGTTAAATATTTGATTGAGGTTCACCTTCTCTTTCAACTTTCCATTTTCTCTCTTAATCTAATTTACCCTTGTACATATCCTTATGAATAGGTGACAAACACAAGACAGAACACGAAACAATGGGTATAAATTCGGTATAATGTATCTGGAAGTAACTGCAGAAGGCCTATTGGCCCATACCTCCTCTTGTTGCTTCTATGTTGGTTCGGGGTCTTGAAGTGGGTAGAATATAGTTGTGCATAATTGGCTATCGATTGCTGGTGTTGACGTTTTGATGTGTAGTGCCTCGCTGATGTCGAGCCTCCTGCTATCGTTGTATCTATCGATGATTTCTTTGTTGTTAAGATTTCTCTGGTGATTGTCTGGTTGTGAGAAGAGATTATATGTTCCTTCATGGAGCCCTGTTGTTTATGCATTGTTAATCGTCTAGAAAGGGACGTTGTTGTCTTGTCTATATACTGAGTTCTTTGGGGCCTACAGTCTCCAAGTGGGCATTTGAAGGCATAGACGACGTTGGTTTCCTTTAAGGCGTTCTGTTTGGTGTCTGTTCCTGTAATATAAACAATAAGAAGTAATAACCAGCCTTAATTATCTGACAAAATAACTTTTAGAATTCTAGCTGTTATTGCGTGGTGCAATATTTTCCTATAACAGCCTGCAGAAATTGTTTATCATAACGCCAACAATAACAGCCTTCCATAATAACTCGCATAATAACTAAAAACATCATTTTTTTTTATTAATAATAGAGGAATAATGTTTTCCGTGTGAGATATTATGAGCCAAAATTCGAATCTGGCATCGTGTTCGATATCCTTTAATCTACTTGATAATTAACTTCTTATGTTAGTAAATTATATTAATATTTTGAAAACATAAAAAGGAAGCGTAACTACATTGATGAGGGCTGGAACTGACGACCGTCCGGCCACCGGCGGCAGACCCCACTCTGAGGCCGTGACTCTTCCTAATTAGTCAAGACTCACCAAGTATTATATAGACCTTCACCTCAAGTGACCCCGAGACACCATGTATAAGCGTTAATTTCCAGTGACACCAAGAACATTCATCTGAAGGAAGTGATAACCTTACAGGAGTGAAAACTGCCCTCATGGTACTTAACAGAGAACTCTTAATACAACACTCCTTTTATGGTAGGAATGAAAGCGATCACTCGTGACACGACTGTTTTGACCTCTGGGTCATCAGAGGTCACCCGTGTGTGTGTGTTTACTTATATTACCGTTAATAACCATTTGAACGATTTACTCTTTTATTAAGAAATCAGTCATTAACACCGTTGTAGATATCACGTGATGACGTGAACAGTGAAGCAAATTGTCAGGAAGCCACGTTGTTTTACTGCGTGGCTTACAGCGACGTAGTCTTACATCCACAATGTTCCGTATTTTTGTAATTAGCATTTCTAACAACCAAGTGGTCATATGTACCGTGGAGCTGTTTGTCTGATAATCAAGTGGACGAGAATACTGTGGAGCTGTTTGTCTGACATCCAAGTTGCCATGCATTCTTTGGAGGTGCTTTTCTGACAACCAAGTGATCATGAACACTGTTGAGCTGCTTATCTGTCAACCAAGTGGTGATGAATACTGTGGAACTGCTTGTCTGACTACCAAGTAGTCATGAATACTGTGCAGCTGCTTGTCTGACAACCAAGTGGTCATGTATACAGTGGAGGTGCTTGTCTGACAACCACAGAGACATGTTTTTGTTCTCACTATAATGCACTCGCCTTCTTGTGATTGTGGGGATTGAACTTCTGCTCTTTGGGCTCGCATCTCTACTGTCAGTCAACTGGAAAACAGGTTCCTTAGCCTATTATGCTCTATAATATATAAATTTCAAACAGTGTACGTAATCGGCCTCCATCACATCACTTCCTAATTAATTCCCCCTCCCCTTCCGGCCCGTTGGCGTCGTGAGGGGGCTTGGTGGACGGCTGCCGGAGTGTGATGCTCCGTTGGGCAGTCCTCTGTCCTTTTCTGGCCTTGCACTCCTGCTGCTGTCTTCTCCAATTGTGCCGGATCGCTTTTCCTTTTCCTTCTGTTTCGTTTTTCTCCCCCCTCTTCTCCTATCTGCTTGTCGTTTCCTGCCGACCTTTTGCTTGTTTTGGATTCTTTCTTTGGACTTCTTCTATTTTGACGCCCGGGTGCTTGAGGAGGCATACTCTTGCACCCGTAGAACTGTAGTACCCGACGTCTCGAGCGAGGGGAACCTTTTATTGTCAATCCCCCTTTCGTCGCTGAACCCGATCTCGACGGACTGACGGTTCTTAAGGTGGCGTTTGTGGGGCGTATACTCACGACGCACCCCTAGGGGGCCCCGGCATGATCAGCGATAGCTTCCTGTTGGGTGTCCTGCCTCTAATTGTGGCTCCATGGTGGGTATGGGGGCACATTCGTGGATGAATTTGTCGCTTTTCGTCTCTATGTCGTTGAATGTTTCCGTTGTACCCTCTCAGGCTCGTGGGGTGGGCGACCAAGCCCCCGAGTCGGCCTGTATTGGAAGACCAGGCTCTGTAGCTCCCGCTGCGTTGGGCCCCGACCTTGCTCCTCCTTTGACCGTCCTGACTTCTTCCCCCAGCTCCCCTCCCTCCTCTGAGGTTGGGTCGAGCCTCCAGCCCCCGGTGGTGACCACTTCGTCCCCTGGTGTGGCTAAGTCTTTCGTTGTGACTACTGCGCCTTTTGACCCCTCTCTCTCTAGGGGTTCTCACCGCCGTTCGCGCCCCAACCGCACTCGCTCGATTCCTTCCCGTGCTGATGCGTATCAGGCCTTGTTTGGTCCTGCTTCATGGGCCAAATACTTTGATCTCCTCCCTCTTGATTCTGCGCCTCCTGACGATTTCTCCCTCCATCGGCATCTTGTAGATTCCGTGGATGCATGTGTTACTTTCAACCCCACTCGTCTCGGTACACGTGTCGTTGCTGCTCCTTCTCAGGATGCGGCTTCCCGCTTGGCTGCCTTATCTTGCCTTGGCGAGATCCCTGTTCGGGTCTCCAAGAACGTTCAGATGAATTCCAGTGTTGGCACTATTCTCCTCCCACCCCATGTTGCAACCGGTGTTCGGAATCTGCAGGATTGCCACGATGATATTCGGCATATCCTTGATGCCCAAGGCCATTCTGTCCTCCAGGTTGACTCGTTTACTCGTCCCCCTCGTGGTCGTCGCCGTCAACCCCTTCGCGTTGTGAAGATCACCTTTGATGGTAGGACCCTTCCATCCTCTGTCATTCTTGCTGGTGCTAGGTGCTCTGTCCAGGAGTATATTCCTTCTCCTCGACTTTGTAATAAGTGCTGGAGGTTTGGGCATGGTGCCCTCTGCTGCTCTGGGACTGTCTCTCTCTGTCCTTTGTGTGGGAGTGAAGGTCACTCTAAGTCGGAGTGCACTTCTCCCCAAGCTCGCTGCCTCAACTGCGGTGAGGCCCATCCTACGTTCTCCCGTGCCTGTGTCCATTACAAGCTTGAGGCGGCCGTCCTTAACCTGAAGCACCGGGAGCGTTTGTCTTTTCCTGAGGCGAGGCGCCAGGTTCGCCGGCTCCCGCCTTATACTAACATCTCTTATGCTCGCGTGTTGCGCTCTTCCTCTCCTCGTCCTTCCCGCCTTCCTCAGACTCTCAACCGTTTCCAGGCCTTGGACCCTGATGCGCCCACTGCCCCCTCCTCTGTCCCTTTGGGTTCTCTCCCGAAGGATCCTCCTCCTGGTCCTCTGTCTGGGGTTCCCCTTCCTTCTACCCGGTCTGTCGTGTCTTCTGTGTCTCCTTCCTCGTCCCCCTCCGATCCTCCTTCCCATCCTCTTCCTCCATCTATCGGCTCTCCCCGCCGCCTGTCGGTGCGGGCGGATGTCCATCGCTCTCCTAACGGCCGTCGTGTGTGCTCTCGTTCGGCTTCTCCTGTTGAGACACTGGAATCCGTTGCCCGGTACGTAGTTGCTGGGACACCGGTCTCTTTAAGTCAGAAGCGTAAGCCTGGCTCCTCTCCTTCCTCTTCCCCGGCGGGTAAGAAGGCTTCGCTTTCTTCCTCAGCTCCTCCTCCTGGCTCTGTTGCTCCTTCCCCTCCCGTTTCAGTGCTTGCGCCCCCTGTTCCTGCTATGGAGGTTTCTTTGGCCCCTGCTTCCCTTTCGGTTGCTGCTCTTGCTGGGGTGCGCTCCTCTCTTTCTACTCCCCCTCTTCCTGCTGCTGTCCTTGACTGCTCCTCTCCATTGTCTCCTCCTCCTCCTCCTCCTCCTCCTCCTCCGGACCCTGCCCGCCCACCTCTGATCTGTTCTCCCGTTTCCTTCCCTCTGTCTTTGCTCAGTTTACCCATGCCCCCTAACCCTGACTTTGCTGACCCTGATCCCGACCCTGATATTCTTTAACGTGCTCTGTTGGTCTTTCGCCTTTGTTTCTTCCTTGTTCTCTGTTTTTGTCCTTTCTCTTCTCGTCGTTGTCCATTCTTCAATGGAACGTTCGAGGTTATTACGCCAATTTCCTCGAACTCCAACTTCTGGTTTCGCGGTTTTCGCCCCTTTGTGTCTGTCTCCAGGAGCCGTTGCTTGGTGCTCGTCCTGGTCGTTTTCGTGGCTATTCCTTTCTCTCCCCCCCCCCCCAGCCATTGCTGGGGCTTCTAATTCTTCTGCTCTCTTGATTCGGGCTGATGTTCCCTTTGTTCCTTTACTTTTTCCTTCGCCTCTCCATTGTTCTGCTGCTCGTATCTTTGTGGGGAAATGGTACACAGTTTGTTCCATTTATCTCCCCCCGAGTGTCCCGCTCTCTCTTCCTGATTTGAAACACCTCCTAGACTCCTTGCCGGAGCCTGTGCTCCTGCTGGGTGACTTCAATTGTCGTCATTCTCTTTGGGGTGACGTTCTGACGAATACCCGGGGTCGCCTCCTTGAGCCGTTTCTCCTCTCTTCTTCCCTGTCTCTTCTGAATTCTGGTGAGCCCACTCATTTGGACTCTCGAACTCGCACCCTTTCTTGTCTTGATCTTTCTCTCTGCTCTTCTTCTCTTTACTTAGATTTCACATGGCAGGTTCTTGATGACCTCCATGGTAGTGATCATTTCCCCATCCTTGTTTCCTTTTTCTCTTTTCGCCCTTCCCTCTCTTTCCCTAGGTGGCAGTTTGCTAAGGCGGACTGGACCCTATTTTCCCTCAGTGCTACTCTCTCTGACCTCTCCCTTCTGCCCCTCTCTCGCGCTCTCCTCCTTTTTCATGACACTGTCTTCGACGCTGCCCTCCGCTCTATTCCTCGCTCTTCCTCTCGGGGTCCACGGAAGTGCGTTCCCTGGTGGAATGCGGACTGTGCTCGGGCTGTCCGCTGTAAGCGTGCAGCCTGGAAGAAGCACCGCCGTAGGCAGACGACCGATTCTTTTCTTTTCTTTCGGAAAGCGAGTGCGGTGGCCCGTAGGGCCATCCGTACGGCTAAACGTGAATGTTGGGCATCTTATGTCTCGACAATTACGTCCGAAACCCCTCTGGCCCAGATCTGGAAGCGTATCCGCAAGATAGCGGGTAAGTTCGTTCCCGATGTTTCACCGGTCCTTCACCTCCATGATACTCTTGTGGCGGACCCGTTGCAGGTCGCTTCCGAACTGGGTTCCCACTTTTCTTCTGTTAGCTCTGGTCTTCATCTTCCCCAATCTTTCCTTCTTCGTAAACCTGTCCTTGAGTCTCGTCCTTTAGATTTCTGCACTCATCTTCAGCTTCCCTATAATGATCCCTTCTCTCTCTCTGAACTTCGTTCTGCCCTGGCCCTCTGCGGTTCTACGGCGGCGGGCTCCGATGGTATTCATTATGAGATGCTTCGCCATCTCCCTCCGAGCACGTCTCAGTATTTACTGAGTCTGTATAATCGGATCTGGGAGTCGTCGTCAGTCCCTGAGGACTGGCTCGATGCCGTTGTCCTCCCTGTTCGCAAACCGGGGTCTCTGGGTACTTCCCCTAAGGACTTTCGCCCTATTGCTCTCACGAGTTGTGTCTGCAAACTCTTTGAACGTATGGTTAACGTTCGTCTGATGTGGTTCCTGGAACACCATCACCTCCTCTCCCCTTCTCAATTTGGTTTCCGCAAGTGCCGCAGCACGACAGATGTCCTGGTGAACTTGGAGGTCTATATTCGTACTGCTTTTGCTGCGCAGACCTCCGTTGTTGCCGTCCTTTTTGACCTGGAAAAGGCTTACGACACCACTTGGCGTTATCATATCCTATCTCAACTTCATTCTTTTGGCCTTCGTGGTCATCTCCCTCTCTTTCTCCGCAGCTTCCTCTCTCGTCGTTCCTTTCGGGTGCGCCTTGGTACCGCTCTCTCTCCCTCTTTTCAGCAATACGAAGGTGTGCCCCAGGGTAGTGTTCTGAGCACTACTCTTTTTCTGGTTGCCCTCAATGGTCTTCTTTCCTCTCTTCCTTCTGGTGTCTTCTCCGCTCTCTATGTCGATGATCTTACCCTTTGTTGTCAGGGTGATGATTCGCCTCTCCTTCAACGCCGGCTTCAACTTGCGATTGATGCCGTGTCGTCTTGGGCCACAGGTCATGGCTTCAAGTTCTCTACTTCTAAGACTTGTGCCATGACTTTTACGCGGAAACGGGTTGTTCTTCGTCCCTCTTTGTCACTTTATGGTCATCCCCTTGAATACAAAGATTCCGCGAAGCTTTTGGGGTTATTCCTTGACACTCGTTTGTCTTGGTCTCCCCATATCTCTTACCTCCGTGTTGAGTGCTCTAAGTCCCTTACCCTCCTTCGGGTCTTGTCCCATACTTCTTGGGGGGCAGATAGGCGCACTCTCCTTGCTTTACATTCCTCTCTCGTCCTGTCTAAGCTCGATTATGGTTGCCCTGCTTACTCGTCTGCTTCTCCTTCTACTCTTCGCCGTCTTGATGCTTTGCACCATACTGGGTTGCGCCTCAGTTCTGGTGCCTTTCGTTCGACTCCCGTCCTTAGCTTGTATGTTGACACTGGCTTCCTGTCTCTCCAGGACCGCCGTGATCGCTACTGTCTTCGCTATCTTGCGCGGTCCTTGCAACATCCTTCCTCTCGTCTCTGTCGTGCTTTAACTTTTACCCCTCCTGCGGTTCCTGTTCCTCTTCACCACCTCCCTCTTTCTGTCCGGTTATCTCGCCTACAGGATTCTCTTTCCGTTCGTATTTCTGATGTTTCTCCTCGTGTTGTTCCTTCTTTGCCCCCGTGGAGGGTCCCTCTTCCGCGGTTTTGTACATCCTTGACTCGTATCACTAAAGCTTTTACCCCTCCTACAGTTCTAAAACGCCTTTTCCTCGAGCACTTTTCTTCTCACTCCCGCTCCGTTTCTGTCTTCACCGATGGGTCTAAGTCAGCGGACGGTGTTGGCTACTCTGTTGTTTTTCCTGATCGCACTTATATGTGTCGCTTGCCTCCGGAGACTAGCATCTTTACAGCGGAACTTTATGCTATTCTCTATGCTCTTCGTCTCCTGCTTTCTCGTTGTCAGTCTTCCTTTGTGGTTGTTGTTGACTCTCGTAGTGCCCTCATGGCTCTCGGGTGCTTTAATCCAGTTCATCCGGTAGTTGTCGAGATCCAGCATTGGCTGTTTCTCGTTCACAGTAAATTTAAGTCGGTTGAGTTTTGTTGGGTTCCCAGCCAATATTGGCGTGTCTTTAAATGAGCGTGCGGATGCTGCCGCTAAGGAAGCTGTCCGCTCTTGTCCCATCTCTCGTAAAGGCATTCCGTATTCCGACTTTTACCCGGTTATCCATTCCTCAGTCCTTACCCGTTGGCAGGCTTCTTGGTTGTCTGTTACTGGTAACAAGCTACGTACTCTTAAATGTTGTGTTTCCTCGTGGCCGTCCTCCTTCCACCGTAACCGGCGGTGGGAAACAGCTCTAGCGAGGTTGCGTATTGGCCATACTCGCTTAACCCATGGTCACTTGATGGAGCGCCGCCCTGCTCCTTATTGTCCTAGTTGCATTGTCCCTCTTACGGTCGTGCATGTCCTTCTTGAATGTCCTGACTTCCAGGACGAGCGTGTGTCTTGCTTTCCGACCGCCCCTCGCGGTCACCTGTCCCTCGATAGAATTCTTGGTGACTCGGATACTTTTGATATCGTTCGCCTTATGCGTTTTTGTTCTCGTATTGGCATCCTTGGTGATATTTAGCGCCCTCTGATTATTTTGCGTATTTGATGGTGCTACATAGCCTTCCCGGTTTGGTGCCTTCTTTTGATAATTACTTACTTACTTCCTAAATAATTCCATTTTTTATTAATCAACCAAAGTTACCCGGCATAATAATTCCATGAAAGTAAATTCACCTCTTTATATATAAAATATATTTACTACAATAACCCTCCCATAAAATTCACCTCAATAACACTCAAAATAATCGACCATAATAACTATAAATTTCAATCAACCACAGAAACCCAACTTAGTACTTCGCTGTTAGTAGTAGGGGGTAAGAGCCACAGAGGATTTTTTTTTTCTGGGGGAAAAAATCCCCTGTGGATCTTGGGGGTTTTCAGGTAAATTTAGAAAATCCCCTGTGGATCTTAGGGGGTTTCAGGTGAATTTGGGCGGTCACAGATTTGGGATTAAGGATTTCTTATGAGTGAGTAATTTCTGAGATTTTAGAAGTTTGTTAAAGTTCTTATGATGTAAAATAATGTCATACGAGTTTGATAAAGTTCTTATGAGTGAGTAATTTCTGAGATTTTAGAAGTTTGTTAAAGTTCTTATCATGAAATAATGTCATACGACTTTTGTTAAAAGTTCTTATTTGTTTCTTACTTAGAAACTAGTATATTGCCATATATCTGAATCATTTCACTGCCCCCTCCCCCCCACCCCTTCATCTCCTGCTCGTACATCACACCCCTCCCTCCCCCCTTACCTCGCAATCTGTCGCCTCACCTGTGTTTACTTTAGACCGTCAGCCAGACGCGGCCTTCAGGTTACCTCTTATCTTATCTTCTCCATAATATCTGGACCGCCCCTCTCTCTCTCTCCTCTTCATATTATTCTCTCTTCCTATTTTTCTGACATCGTAATGTTTTATTCCTTTTTTCATTAACCAGTCAGTTTTACACAAATCAACCGAAGCATCTCAATGTAACCTTTATTACTGAAACTGCCTCCGAGACTATCTAAGCTGGCACCAGCTACCTGCTCCAGGCTATCTGCCCGAGGCAATCATCACCTGATTACCTGCCCTGTCATTGTCAGCGTTTGCCACCGTAATAATTTATATATATATATACATTAGGCGTTAATAAAACATATTTATTTATTTATAATTTATTTAGTCATCTAATTCTTAGTTTACTCAATGTATAATAAAAGAGTTTATTCCCAGTATTCGCTAATCATTCTCGCTATGAATAAAACAGCCAAACGCTCACTCAGGGGCTCACTATCGTTATTACGCTCATTCAGGGGCCCCCTCAGATCGCCTAAGGCCAAAGTCTTAGAGGCCTACACTTTCAGTCATCATTCAATCTTCATCCTGTTCACAAGGTTTCCCCAGCCTAGTCATATCGTCATCATGTCAGTGTGTCCCCTGTGCCTGTCTCCTCTCAACAACGAAATCAGGCATGTGTGTCAAACACGGTGTTTAACATGCCTAGGTGAAATGTCTATCAACGCTCTTCAAGAATGCAGACTGTACTGTATAGGATGCAACGGGCCTACACCGCCTGGACATTTTGACGTAACCTGTACCAGCTGTGGACAACTCTATTGTGCAAATCGTAAGTACCGCTTTTTCTCGCACATTCAATAAACTTTCAAAGAAAATATATATCTGAAACACACATACATACATACAGACAGTCAATTTATATATATTATTCTTATTTCAGTTCATGGTTCTACTTCCTGCCCGTACTGTCGTTGGTCCGTTAACCAGGAACCTCCCACCGATGCCAGAAACGTCATTGAACCTCCACCCAAACGCCGTCGCATCATAAATAACCGTACGTTTTCACAATAATTTTCGTAATTTAAAAAGTTAATAATTATATATATTTTTTTAAACAAGTGTATAAATAAGTAATATGTACTCATACAGAAAAATGTTTCCATTACGAATCACGAATAGGAGTTCCTATTCGTGATCAAGAGAATCTCATACTTGGTGGAATCAACATCCCAGCTCGTAAGTAATATTATTATTTATCTGTAATTCTGTTTTTCATCTTATTTAGACTTTTGTTTTTCCTCTTAATAATAAATCCTTTTATTTAGACGATATTTTCCTCTTAAATTTACAAACATTGTTTTCCTATTAAGGTTTTCAAATCCTCTTAATGTTTTCAAATTTGCTTTCCTCTTAACGTTTATTCATTGCTAATATTATATTACAGAATCGCCCCTGGATTCAACCCAACCCTCTGAGTGGAGCACGCCTGTACGCAGTCAACCCCAGCTGTCCCAGGAGCTAGAAGAAGATGCGCCAGACGGCAACCTGCAGGGTTCCTCAGATGAAGAAGACAATCATCTCCCTGTTCATGACATATCAGATGATGAAGTCAACGCTCCGGATTCCCCAGAGGTACTTAACTTAGATAACGTTTTTCTGCGAGTGTTAGAAGTCATACGCCATTGCGAAGGATCATTCTCGAGACATTCTTTCTCCATTCCCGGACATTTAGACGCTGACCCCAGCGTATATATAAATAGGTATAGGGAATTTTTTATAGAATATATAGACACTCAGTTCAGACAAATACAGGAAGAATTCCCTCCCTCATTTCACATTTACCCTGATGTAAGCCTAATTTTGCAAAAACTTAATCATGCCGACGATCAATATGAAATATTAGACGAAGTATTTTCAATTAGAGGCGAAACTCAGACTGTTACACAGGAAGAGGTGGAAGTTCTTGTAAATTCATGGGTTGACGAAATGTCTGCTAAAATTGACGAATGCCTAAAAAATGTCCAATCCTCAAGTGTAGGAATTCATTCCATGTCAGGCTTTGCCATTAATTTTTCATATATTCGCCACCCTATGCACCTTGGATCTTACGTACCATATCCTGCAAAATTAAAGGGTAAAGAATCAGTATTTAATCCTGAAAGTGAAGGAGATGAGTGTTTGTTACAGTGCATTGCAGCGTATAAAAACTTAGCATTGGGCAGGACTATGAATAACGTTAGACATCATTACAAAAACCTTCGATGGCGTAGAAGATTCGTAGTATGGGCAGATGAAATCAGATTCCCCGTATCATTCGATAACCTTAAGAAAATAGAGAAGCTTAACAAAATTTCTATTTATATTTATACAGTAACTCATGAAAGTAACAGATACTATCTTAGTTTAGCTAGGAAAAGCCAGGAAAAGTATGCCGATAAAGTCCCTTTGTTGTTATTAGAAGGCAAGCATCTCTGTCTGATCAAGGACTTTGATAAATTTGTAAAGAATATTAACCATAATCAGTATAATATTCCTAACACTCACAAATTCTGCAAAATTTGTCTTTTGCATGCTCCCTTAGATGAAATTCAGGCTCACGAAGAATCATGCACTGTATCCCAAGTATTTTCGTTCTATAATAATAATGATAAAATCGGTTTTAAAAATTACGGTAGGACCTATAGCCCAACTCACACCGCCTATTACGATTTTGAATGTCTTTTTGACCGTCAAAATCCTAGAGGCATGGTGGAATGTAAGCATAAAGCAATTGCTTATGCTTACATGATTTTAGACAGGGAATTCAATGTCGTAGAAACGTATTCATACGTAGGTCCAGACGCGGTTAATCATTTTATTACAAAGCTAGAAGCCTCATGGAAAGCTATTCATGCTCAGCTCCCCAACTTCCCTAAGAACTTGTCTAGAGAACAGGAAAGAATGTTTCAAAGACAAAATACGTGTCATTTGTGTCATCAAACTTTCAAGAATAAGAAAGATAAACATAGACATCATAATCATGCTATTCAGGAAAATAATTACTTAGGTGCTTATTGTGCTCGTTGCAATTTACAATGTAAAAATGCTCGTAGATACTTGACCACATTTTCCCATAATGCTGCCTATGATCTTGGAATTATACTTAAAGAACTGCCCAAAAATCCTCACCGCGATGTAGAAATTCTAACCAAGGAAGGATTGAAATTTATGCAAGTCATCATAGGAGACCTTAAATTCCTAGATAGCCTAGCTCTCCTTAATGGGTCATTAGGAACCTTAGCAAAAGAGCACGTTGCCAGTAAGAAACCCACCAAGTACACTGAACACATACTAAATGGCGTATCCGATGAAGCTAAAGCTCTGTTAATTAAAGGTAAACAAAGCCTATGTTATGATTATATTTCTTCCATGGACGTGTTAGACGAACCTCAGCTCCCATCTCGAGATAAGTTTTACAATGTTTTACATGACGCTCCACTGTCTGAAGAAGATTATAACAATGCTCTTAAAGTATTTAATATAGGGAACTGTACAAACATCAAAGATTACCTCATGTTATATTTAAAAGTTGACGTGGGAATGTTAGTTGATATATTTACACTTTGGCGAACATCACTGAAAGAAATTTATGAACTAGATATTGTTTTCTATGTATCACTTCCTAGTTACGCTTGGGACGCGTTCTTATTTAAATCAAAAGTTGTACTTGACTATGTGTATGATCAGAATGTATATGATTTGTTGAGAAGGAATCTTAGAGGGGGGTTCACATCTTCCATAAGACAATTTACACAGGCTGTTAACGAACACACTACATCTAACCCTAGCTCTGATGACGATACTCACATTTTGTACCTCGACTTCAACAGCCTATATGCAGCGTGCATGGCTGAGGTACTTCCCCAGGGAGGGATTAGACAATTAACTGACCTTGAGCGGGATACCTTATTAGGGCAAGGGTTACAACATATCCCCTGTAATCAAGACAAAGGCTATTGGATTTTATGCGATACAAAACATGTATCTCCCGAGGTAGCCAGGTATACTGATGATCTGCCCCTTGTACTGTCTCATACTAATATAACTGAGGAGTTTTTGTCAGAGTACAGTAAGAAAACCCTTAATGATGAAAAACGTAAGCTCCCACCTAAAAATACTAAGTTAATTGCATCCCACTTGCCCCAAAACGACTACTTAGTAAGCCTTGATTTCCTGCAATTGCTATTAAAACTTGGACTAGAAGTTGAACGAGTAAAAACAATCTATGAATTTAAACAGGCTCCCTATTTAAAAGATTTTATTTCAACCAACTTTCGAGAACGAGCCAATACCACCTGTAAAGTTAAAGAAAAAGCCTTTAAACTCATAAGTAATAGTCTGTACGGGAAATCAATGACAAATATATCTAGATATGCTAATACTCACCATCTAGTAACGACAAAACATTCATTCTTAACTCATGCAAGAAACCCTTTGTATAAACGAGCTGTCTCTTTAGGTCCAGATAGGGTTCTCTGTACAGTAATGAAAGACATCCTTAAAGTTACCACTCCTTATATGGGATATCAAATCTTGCAGATAGCCAAGAGGCGTTTATACGAGTTCTGGTATAATGTAGTTAAAGCCCATTATGGGGAGAGAGCTAGACAAATTTATACGGATACAGACTCATTCATATTTACTCTGACCTGTAAAGATGCTTTCCAAGAAATGACAAAAGCTCCTCTAGTAGATTATATGGATTTCAGTAATTTTGACAAAGATCATCCCATGTATTCTGCTACTCGCAAAGGTGAACTAGGACTCCTCAAGTCAGAAGTAAAGCAGAAAATTATAACTGAATTAATTGCACTCAAGCCTAAAACTTACTCTCTCCTAACCCTTCATAAAGAACATTTATGTAAATGTAAAGGGATTCCTTATCACCAACAAAAGAAAATAACACATGCATCTTTTCAGAACACACTAGAGACAAATACAACTTTTAATTTTGTATGCCGATCCATTCGTAATGTTAATGGACAGATATGCACGTGTAAAACAACTAAGCGTGGTCTGTCAGCTTTTGATGACAAGATCTTTAATCTTTGGGAAAAGCGGGATAGAGTCGCTCAGCAATTATTCCCTAACAACAACTAAGTCTGTTACTGTATTGTCTGTGTATTATCTATAACTATATTCTATTGACTATGATTTATTTTGGTACGGTACTGGCTATGATTTGTTACTGTAATATATTCAAATGTCTATAATATTGTATTGGCTATGATTTTCTTACTGTATTGGATATGATCAAATGGCTATGTTATGACTATGATTTATTTTGTTACTGTATTGGCTATGATTTTCTTACTGTATTTGATATGAAATGACTATATTCAAATGTCTATGATATTTTGATATTGTATATTCTATGATTTTATTACTGTATTGGATATGATCAAATTGCTATGTTCAAATTGCTATGTTATGACTATAATTTATTTTGTTACTGTATTGGCATGATTTGTTACTGTATTTGATATGAAAATGACTATGATTTAATGCCTGTTATTTTGATATTGTATATTCTATGATTTTTTATTACTGTATTGGATATGTTATGACTATGATTTTATTGGCTATGTTTAAAATAAAAACTCGAATGTAGATTTCGTTTAAATACTCCTTTCATTATATATTTGTAGTTAGTCTATTGAATCCTAGCAACATGGAAGGGCAGAAAAAAGCTATTACTGAATCCCAGTTGAATATATTTAGTGAACCGTCAAGAATTATTATTGCTGGATTTTCAAATGGTGGGAAGAGCTATTTATGTGCTAAAATGATAGAGAAATATCAGCAGAACTTTGCAAAAATAATTATCTGTGGAAGCGGGTATAAAGAGTTGAGAACTAATCCACTTATTAAACATAAGATATCTTTTTACTCTGAAATTGTAAACCCTTTAGACGATCGTGATCCAGAGGACACATCTCATATATTAGTTGTTTATGATGACTTGTATGTTGAATCTACAAACTCTAAAATAGTAAGTGATATATTTACTAAGGGACGGCATGAGAACATCTGTTATTTTTATAACCCAAAATATATTTTTCAGTGGGAAATTTTCTAGATCTATAAGTTTAAATGCATCTCATTTTATTCTGCTTAAATCAAGAGACTTGTCCCAGATAGAAACATTAGGCAGACAAATATTCGGAAAACAAGATGCCAAGAAATTTTTAGATATATATAAGAAAGTGATTTCTCGACAGTATGGGTATTTACTTGTTGACTTGGGCGCTAAAACACCTGAATCCATAATATTTAGGGGAAATATTGTAAATGAACCCCCATATGAAATAGTGTATCAATGGTGAACATTACACAAACTCTTAATAAGATATACAATGACCCCAAGTCCATAGGTGGGTTTGGTGGCGTTTTAAAATTGTATAAGACAGCAAAGAAAACAATCCCTGAATTAACTATAAAAGATGTGAAAGACTATTTAAAAACGTCTAATGCATATACCTTACATCTATTAAAAAAACGTAAATTTAAACGAAGACGTATCTTAGCACCTAGCCCTGTAGCTTTCTTTACCAGTGACTTGGCTGATATGACATTGTTAGCTAAGCACAACAATGATATTAAATATTTATTAGTTTGTGTTGATATATTTTCAAGGTTTGCACATGTAGTTCCACTATCCACTAAATCAGGTCAGAGTGTAAGTGAAGCCATGAAAGCTACTCTGGATTTACCTTCATCAAAAGGTGTAAGGAAGCTTAACACTGATAAGGGCGGTGAATTCTATAATAAATATATGAAACGATTGTTAGACAGTAAAAACATTGATCTGTACAGTGTATTTTCTCAGGAAAATAAAGCCAGCATTGCAGAGAGATTTATAAGAACATTGAAAACTAAGATATATAAATATTTAACGGCTTATAACACCTTAACCTATATAAATGTTTTACCTGATATGGTTAAAACGTATAATAGAACACCACATAGAGGATTAAAGGGGAAAATACCTATTGATGTACACGCTTTATCTTCGCCTCAAGATGTGACTAGGCAATTTAAGCTCATGTATAAAGGAGAGCAGCAGACTAAGCCACGCATCAGTAATCATCTGTCTGTAGGAGATACAGTACGGCTTGCCTTATCTAATCGTATTTCAAAGTTCAAAAGAGGTTTTCATCAACAGAACACTAAGGAAATATTTACAATTGCTCAAATTGATACTAAACAACCCGTGCCTTTATATTATCTAAAGGACTTAAATAATATACTTATAGAAGGCGGATTTTATAGAGAGGAGTTGACTCCCACCTACTTGTCAGATACATTTGAAATTGAGAGAATTATAAGTAAACGTAAAGTTGGTAATACTACTTTATATAAAGTTAGATACGTCGGTTACGACAGTTCATTTGATCAGTGGGTGAATTCAGATGACGTGAAGAAACTATGAAGAAGCAGCCCTTAGTTAGCAAGTATCGTGGATTTATTGAACTATTAGCTAGATTAGGTTATAATTCTAGGAAAAAGTTAATTAAGACTCTTAAAAAGGAACATATACTTTGCTTATCGGAAATATTTAATAATTTCTTAAAAAATAAAATTGAAGTTGGGAAGCCTATTTTAAAGAGACTTTCTAAATATAGAGCTCTACTCCATACATTAGCCTGTAAGAATAAGGCTATTTCACTCAAGAAAGACATATTAACAAGTAAAAGAGGAGGTAATTTATTGGGCATTTTACTTCCCATAGCTATAAATTTTATTTCAAGGCTATTTAATAAGGAATAATGAAAGAATTCTATCTTGTACCACGAAAAGCTATTGATTAAGGATTATGATTTTGCTGTCTCCTTGTTAAATTATTTTAATACAACTGGACTTGTGAAGTGGGATGAGGAAGGGAACATTACATCGCCAGTTACTGGGATAAATATTGTTGATGACGTTATAGGCAGGATGTGCACTCCGAAATTGTTATTCCCAGAAGATAAACTGCCCATAGCAAAGTTGTTTTTTTCTTTGACCTCTACACCTAAGAATTTATTTAGAAATGTAGATGCGAAAAATCAAGTGTTTTCTCCGAGTTTGAAGAGGAAGATCAAGGCTGGAGATGAAGGAGAGTCTACCTGGATACCATATTAAGGTGAGTTTCTGTTTATTTTTTTTCATTTACTATTAGTCTACAGGATGGATAGTTACGTTATATGTACAGCGAGTAACTCTGATACTGATGTATTTAAAAACAATGCTCCCAATGCTTTTGAAAATAGATTACATAATCAGCTGCCTTTAGACCCGAATAAAGTTTATGAAGTGTGCCTTAAGAATATATTCCTGCCTCCATCTTATTTCGCTGTTAGGAGGAATGACCCGGAAAGTTTTATTTCAGTTCAACTTCTAGTGTCTAATAAAAATTTATCTGATTTGAGTACGGTGAATACATCTTTCACTTTAAAGTCGGATATTTTAGCCAGTGATAATTGCATAGAGCTAACGACTATTTTAAATAGAGAAATTTCTACTATATTTTCAAAAGGTTCACTGAGTTTTATAGGACCCGTACTTAATTATAATTTCCCAGATCACGGGGACGTTTATATGAAATATGATTCGAGTATTAATCGAATTAAGTTTAATGCAGCATTTAGTGAGAAGTTGTTAAAATTATTTATTACAAAGGATGGAAAATTAGTTGTTCGAATTTCTTTATCTTTCGGTCGAAATATATGTAAAGTTATTGGAGCTGAAGTAGGTAAAGCTTATGATATTTTTATTATGAATAAACTACCTAATAACAGGTTATCTGTACAAGATACATGCTATTATCATCCTAGGCCGGGAGGCCGTATAGATTTCTTGTGTGTATATTGTGATAAGGTGCAGCCCACCATGTTTGGTAATCAGATTGTAAATATCTTGGATGTTGTTTCGTTTCAAAGTAATGTAACACACAGGAAATTATATAAACCTTTAAATACGACTAATATTGATGGCATCAGTATTAGATTAACAGATCAAGATGGGGAGCCTGTATATTTTGAAAAGGATGGATGTACGATTGCAGTATTACATATTAGACCCGTTGATATATAATGGCGTGAGTAGAGGGAGTTTATCATTCTCTCCTGGCCTGTTTAAACATGAGGGTCGGGTTTGTACCGCTGTCTGTTGACGAGGTAGGGCGATTTATCGCTCCTCGAGGGAAGAGAGGTGGAGCACTGGGCGATATTACTGTTTTTGATAGAAGACATTTAAGAGGAGGTGGAATATTAAGTTTCTTAACTGGTCTAGCTCGTAGAGCAACTCCTTTCCTATTAAAAACTATCATGCCAGCTGCATTGACAATGGGACAGAATGTTTTGCAGGATATAAATGCTGGTCAAGGTACTTTGAAAGATTCAATTAGAAAACGCGGTATGGAAACATTGAAAAGTATAGGTCCTAAATTGTTAGCAGGTGGCCGAATAACGAAAAGAAAAACGAAAAGACCTGCCTATATAAAGAAAATGGATAGATATAAAGACGTGTTTTCATAAAAACAGTACTAGTTGTATGCTAGACGCAGACATGATGAGTGTAAATGCTCCTAGTGCAGCATTGCAAGTTCCTTTAGAAAATTATACAGCTGCTATAAGCGATGGCTTTCCTAAAGTTAATCCGCATAGAATGGTTGAAAGTACGATATTTTCAAGACAGACACAGGATATTTTACCTGTGAATTCAAGTATTAACAATAAATTTAAAGACTCTTATATTGAATTCCGTATCCCGGGAGTTAAGGGACAATTTATTGATCTTTCGAGCTTGACGCTAGAACTGATGGTTGAATTAACGGGACCTGACGGAATTACGGCTTTAGCGGATATTAAAAATGCATCAATAGTCAATGGTTTGTCCCAGACAATGTTTAAAGCTGTAACTGTTTATTTAAATGAGCAAGTGGTGGAAACTAATTCACTATTTTCATATTTATCATATGTAAAGCTAATGACAACGCTTTCTGAATGTAAAGCTGAAAGATTTAAAGAACTGACGTATTTCTATAATGATGTTTTTCCTGAAAAATATGATGTAGATTATTTTAAGAATGCCTCAGAAGACCTTAAATCTAGATTTGTAAAGTTAAAAACTGAGGGAGTAAATTGTTGCTTTAAACTGCTATTGGACATTACAACTTTGAGCGAATATCTTTTGGATGGAATTGATATTCGTTTGAGATTAGAACTTAACAGTGATCCGTGGGTTATAAACAGTATTGAATCTGGATATAAGTTTAACATAAAACTAGCTAGAATGTGGATTGATCGGATAACTCCATTTGCATCTGGATTGGAGGCTATTAATAGAGCTCTGGCTGAACAAAATACGCCAGTTACATATACGTTTGATAAGACACTCCACAAGACGTTCATTCTTGGTAATGGGCAGCAGAGATTAAGTATTGACCAGCCATGGGGGAGCATTATCCCAGATAAATTATTTATTATGATGATGGATATGGAAGCAATATCAGGAGCGTATACACTTAATCCACTTTATTTCGATCACTGCGATTTATCTAATGTATATATTACACGTGATGGGACAAACTTATTTCATATAACTTGCAAGTTCCCGAATAAATGTTCGAAACTATACTACGAGACTCAAAATACAGTAGGCTTTAATGCTTGCAATACCTTGACATATAATTCATTTATAAAAGGAAGAACGTTACTGGCATTTAGACTAACGCCTGAGGAATTGAGAGATACCCTTCCTATAGAGGCTTCGGGCAACCTGAGAATTACATTAGAATTTGCTGTTCCAGTGAAATCAAATAAAGTTATTATTTTATTCGGAATTACAACGGGAGTATTGAGAATTTATTCCGATAGGCGAGTTGTGTGTGATACAAGAGCATGAACTGCAAACAAATTAATACGGCATTGAACGATATGAAAGGTAGTAAAGCTAAATATATTGGATGCTATATAGCGACGGATATATATAGAATAATGAAGCAAATACGGGATAAACCGATTATGTTTATAATAAATACCTTAGGAAGAGACTCTAAGGAAGTAATGGGTCACTGGATTGCTGTATATAAATCTAAACGGAAAATAGTTATACTAGATCCATATGGAATAAATGTGTATTCGCCATACATTTCGGAGTTTTTAAATTATTATAAAGACTGTGATGTATACACGTTTACAGAGAGACTTCAGAGTTTAAATACTTACGTATGCGGGCTATATGCGATGTTTTTCTGTTACCATCTTTCAAACAATGATCTAAAAACTGCAATAAAGCTATTTGAAACTAGTTTTACTTACGGAGAATATATGCAGAATGATAGGAACGTAATGAGGCTATCTTATGCTTTATTTAAAAATATGCCGAGCTGCTATGAAACGCTGTGTTATGATAAGAGCGATATTTGTTGGAAAATGTGCTTGGAGACGACTGGCTGAATGAGGCTATAACAAAATTATCTAACGGAAAATGGTGAGTACATTTGTTTCGAGGTTTTATGTGTCTGATAAATATTGTACATGTGTAGACGCTATCTGAAACTGTTATTCTTTATTTACAGAGATGAAGAGTGAATAGGACGGATATTATACAAGCGGATTGAGGAGCGAGCTTCTTAGAACTTCGGGCTAAATGAGTCGTTTATTATAAATTGTGTAAACTAAGAATTAGATGACTAAATGAATTATAAATAAATAAATATGTTTTATTAACGCCTAATGTATATATATATAAATTATTACGGTGGCGAACGCTGACAATGACTGGTAGATGACAGGGCAGGTAATCAGGTGATGATTGCCTCGGGCAGATAGCCTGGAGCAGGTAGCTGGTGCCAGCTTAGATAGTCTCGGAGGCAGTTTCAGTAATAAAGGTTACATTGAGATGCTTCGGTTGATTTGTGTAAAACTGACTGGTTAATGAAAAAAGGAATAAAACATTACGATGTCAGAAAAATAGAAAGAGAGAATAATATGAAGAGGAGAGAGAGAGAGGGGCGGTCCAGATATTATGGAGAAGATAAGATAAGATAAGAGGTAACCTGAAGGCCGCGTCTGGCTGACGGTCTAAAGTAAACACAGGTGAGGCGACAGACTGCGAGGTAAGGGGGAGGGAGGGGTGTGATGTACGAGCAGGAGATGAAGGGGTGGGGGGAGGGGGCAGTGAAATGATTCAGATATATGGCAATATACTAGTTTCTAAGTAAGAAACAAATAAGAACTTTTAACAAAAGTCGTATGCCATTATTTCATGATAAGAACTTTAACAAACTTCTAAAATCTCAGAAATTACTCACTCATAAGAACTTTATCAAACTCGTATGACATTATTTTACATCATAAGAACTTTAACAAACTTCTAAAATCTCAGAAATTACTAACTCATAAGAAATCCTTAATCCCAAATCTGTGACCGCCCAAATTCACCTGAAACCCCCTAAGATCCACAGGGGATTTTCTAAATTTACCTGAAAACCCCCAAGATCCACAGGGGATTTTTTCCCCCAGAAAAAAAATCCTCTGTGGCTCTTACCCCCTACTTCTGCTGTTAACGTTGTCATAATGCATGTCGTAATAGTCTGTTGTAATAACTGCCAACATAACCAGTTCCGAAATTTTGTTCCTGTTAAATAAGGCTGGTTATCACTTCTTGTTATTGATTAATTATTTGACAACATATCTTGTAGAATTCTTGCTGTTATCGCATTGTGCAAAATTTTTCTATAAGACCTGCAAAAATATCTTATCATAACACCAGCAATCACAGCCTTCTATAATTATCCGTAATTATCTTTCTCAAGAAAATTATTAGTTATTGCAACCCCAATTTGTGCTTGTTATTAATGGAGGTTATTGATAATGTTTCTTATTTATAATGTTTCCCCATTTGAGATATTATGAGCCAAAATTCTAATCTGGCATCGTGTTCGCGATCCATCAGTCTATTTGATAATTGACTTCTTTTGTTAGTAAATTTGATTAATATTTTGAAAATATAAAAAGGAAGAGATCTTTCTTGGGCTCGAGGTGACGACCGTCAGGCCACCGGAGGCAGACCCCACTCTGAGGCCGTGACTCTTCCTAATTATTCAAGAGTCACCAAGTATTATATAGACCTTCACCTCAAGGGACCCCGAGAGGCCATGTTTACGATTTAATATCCAGTGACACCAAGAACATTCATCTGAAGGAAGCGATAACCTGTCCTTGGAGAAAATGATCCGGTTTTCTCTTGTAGATGATCCACAGTTGTTCCGGCAATAATTCTTATGTTTGGTGGGAGGATGTTGAACAACCGTGGACCTCGGATGTTTATACAGTGTTCTTTGACTTTGCCTATGGCACCTCAGCTCTTCACTGGTTCTATTCTGCATTTTCGTCCACATCGTTCATTCCAGTACGTTGTTTTACTGTGTAGATTTGGGACCTGGTCCTCCAGTATTTACCACGTGTATATTATTTGATATCTCTCCCGTCTCCTTTCTAGTGAGTACATTAGGAGTGCTTTGAGACGATCCCAATAATGTAGGTGCTTTATCGCGTCTAAGCGTGCCAAATATAATCTCTGAATTCCCTCTTTTTCAGCAATCTCTCCTGTTATGAAGGAGGAAGTGAGAAATGACCAGTATTCAAGATGAGACAGCACAAGTGACTTGAAGAGTACAACCATTGTGATGGGATCCCTGGATTTGAAAGTTCTCGTAATCCATCCTATCATTTTTCTGGCTGTCGCAATATTTCCTTGGTTATTCTCCCTAAACGTTAGGTCGTCAGACATCATTATTCTCAAATCCTTTAGATGCTGCTTTCCTACTATGGGCACATTTGATTGTGTTTTGAACCCTGTATTATGTTTAAGGTCCTCATTTTTACCATACCTGAGTATATGAAATTTATCACTGTTAAACATCATGTTATTTTCTGTTACCCAGTCGAAAACGTTATTAATATCTGCTTGAAGTTTTTCAATGTCTATAGCAGAGGTAATTTCCATGCTGATATTTGTGTAATCTGCAAAGGATGTGATACGAAGCTGGGACTTGTATTTTTGTCTATATCTGATATGAGAATCAGGAAAAGCAGTGGTGCATGGACTGTACCATGAGGTACCGAGCTTTTAACTGCGCATCGACACGATTTTATTATTTAGTTGACTCTTACTCCTTGCTTTCTGTTCGACAGAAAGCCGAGTATCCAGCGTCCTATATTACCGGTTATTCCCATTTACCGCATTTTGTGTGCGAGTACTCAATGGTCACATTTATCGAATGCCTTTGCGAAGTTCGTGTATACAAAATCTACATTCTGTTTTTCTTCTAATGCCTCAGTGACTTTGTCGTAGTGGTCAAGTAGCTGTGAGAGGCATGATCTTCCCGCTCGAAATCCATGTTGGCCTGGGTTGTGAAGGTCATTGGATTATGACCTAATTATGAAACTGGTGACCTGACTCATAATCACTCTCTCAAATACGTTTATTATATGGGAGGTTAGTGTATCTGGTCTGTAATTCTTTGTCAATGCTTTACTCCCTCCTTTGTATTGAGGGACTATGTCTGCTGTTTTAAGCGCATCTCGTATCTAACCCGTGTTTAAGCTCTTCCTCCACACTATACCGAGTGCCTGTGCTACTGGCACCTTGCATTTCTTTATAAATATTGAATTTCACGAATCTGGACCCGGGGCTGAGTGCATGGGCATGTTTTCATTTTTTTTTCAAAATCTGCCACGCTCGTGTTGATATCAGTTATATTTACAGGGGATTTGGATATCTCGAATAAAGTTATTGTCGGGATCTTCCACTTTCATGCTGTTTATTGGAGTGCTAAACATGTCCTCATACTGCTTTTTAGGATTTCACTAATTTCTTTGTCATCCTCCGTGTATGTACCTTCACTCGTAAAAAAAAGGTCCAATACAGACAGTAGTTTTTGCTTTGGATTTTGCATATGTGAAAAAATATTTTCAGTTTTTCTTTATTTCCTGAATTGCTTTCTGTTCTAGCTGCCTGTCTTTAATCTGATATGAGTGTTTCAATTTCTGCTCGATTTTTTCAGTCTTCCTGTTTAAATTATTCCTTCTTTGTAGGAAAAGTTGTGTCTGCTTAAGCATTTCCGTTATTTTTTCTTTCTTTTATAATGTAATCTATGTTCTCTTGCTACGTTGGACCTCTTTCCGGCTTTCCTCAAAGGAACATGTTTTAGACAGACTTGATATGCTTCCGAAGTCAGTTTTTCTATTCATTCAGAAGAATTTTTATTACTTAGAACAGCTTACCAAGAACTGTTTGTAAGTTCCCTGTTTATTGTCTCCAACTCTATTCTTTTAATATTTAAATTGAATTTATTGAATAATCCGTCTCGCTTGATCATTGTTTTAGGTCTATTCTGAGTATTGATGGTAGTTAGCACTTCAATGAGCTTGTGATCTGAGTATGTGGTATCTGATATCGTAATGTCCCTGATTATGTCTTCATTGTTTATAAAGACCAGACTTAGAGTATTTCCATTTCTCGTTGGCTGTGATTGGGCTGGTTCAGTGAAAATTTGTCACAGAATCTAAGCAGTTCTCTAATCTGTGGTTGGTTATGCCCCGATAGATTTCCTGGTATAATATTATTGTTTGCTATTTACCATCTTAGACTTGGCAAGTTGAAGTCACCTAATAAGATAATATCAGGTATCGGGTTCGTCAAATTATCAAGGCTATTCTCTATTCTTTTTATCTGTTCTTCGAATTCCTCAGCCGATGCATCTGGCGATTTGTATCTATTTAAATCAAAATGGAAATGCTCGTTTGTGCATAACCGCTAATCTCCAAAAGTTCTTCACCGATTGCATTGAAAATTTTCACACAACGTTCCATTCGCATCCGGCCAGGTTTTTATATACATACCATATAGATGTCACGTCTGTGACAGTAAAAAAAACATGCTTTTTCTGAAAAACTGTTTTTTTCATGTGAGGAAAATCTTCGAAACCTCTTTACCGATTTCTTTGAAATTTTCACACAACGTTGCATTCGAATAGGCGCGTCTTTTTATATATCTACTATATACATGCCTCACCTGTGACAGGAAAAAAACATTCTTTTTTTGAAGAACAGCGCCATCTGTTAGACGTAAGAGCAACACACGCTGTAATATCCGAAAGTTCTTCACCGATTGCTTTGAAATTTTGATACAACGTTGCATTTGAATTAGCGCGTTTTTTTTATATACCTACTATATAGATGCCACCCCTGTGACAGGTAAAAACGTGCGTTTTTGAAAAACAGCGCCATCTATTGCACTTAATAGCAACATACACGCTATACTAAATATGTCACAAATTCCATTTTAATGTTTCCAAATGCATTGATAAAGTTTATTTTCAAAGATTTCGATTTATTTTATTTTTTTATTGAATTATTTTGTGTGATATTGAATTATTTTAATTTATGGAATTATTTTGTGTTGGAATTGAGCTGTGTCGTTTACCATACCTTTCATTTCGTAAGTTTAAGTATAAATGCCACACCTGTGACAGGTAAAACTTTTCTTGAAAAACAGCACTATCTTTTGCATGTAAGAACAACACTCATGCTATACTAAATATGTTACAATTCCATTTCTGATTGCATTGATAAATTGAATTTTCATAGATTTTTATTTATTTTCATTTTGATTTAATTATTTTGTGTGAATTGCATTGGAATTGAGCAGTGTTGTTTACCATACCGTTCATTTGTGAGCATAGCTTTTTAATTTATATATATTTTCATTTAATTTTTTAAATGTTTATCTTATATTTCAGTGAAGGGAACATCAGATCACTTGATGTTCCCAATTTTCTGATGGGAACATCAAATCATTTGGGAAGGCATCGGATGAAGGAGTGGGGATGACGAGGGGATGGAATTGAGTGATGGTGGTGAGGACGAGGGGACAAGGGAGGGGGTAATGGTGGGGAAGGATGAGGGGACGGGGGTTTTGGGATGGTGGGGACGAGGGGATGGGGGGAATGGAGAATGGTGGGGAGGACAAAGGGACAGGGGAGTGGGGCATAATGGGAAGGAAGAGGGTATGGTGGAGTGTGGAATAGTGGGAAGACAAGGGGACGGTGGAGTGGGGAATGGTTTGGAGGCCGAGGAGACGGGTGAAGGGGGAATGGTGGGGAGGACTGTGGGGCAGGGAAGGTTGCTATGGCCGGGTACTGCTAGTATTATAATAATAACTAAGTTCATTTTCTCTATTTTTACTCCCAGTACCTCTACCACCTCATTTGTAACGTTAAGGATCTCTGAGCATACAAGGTCTTCCCTAATATACAGACCCACTCCTCCATGTGAGTTAATTACCCTATCACACCTGTATAGATTCTATCCTGGTATCCAGATCTCACTGTCCAAGAATTCCCCTGCATGGGTTTCGGACAATGCTCCGAATACTGCATTTGACTCCGTGAGGAGGCTATTTAATTTATGAATTCATTTACAAAGTACAGTTTATGAATTATACTTTGTTTTTTGTTCTTGCATTTAGTCCTTGTATGTTGGCAAAGATGAATGAGGCTACTCTGTTTGGGATAGTTTGACTGGGAGACTTTTTTGGCAAGTCCATTATGCGTGGACATATTGACTTTGTTCTGACCAGTGCTGATTGTTGTAAGGCAGTTGCGTGTCGAAGTTGTAGTTTCTTTTTGGTGTGTAGTTGTATCTGTGATTCTGATATGTAAGTGGGTCTGGCATACAGTTCCATACATTCTCTATGTTCTTCTCTTTGAAATCTCTTCCGGATTGGTATAAAAAATTATTGAGTTTCCTCCAAATTTATTATCTTGCTTGCCACTCTTTATGTAGCGTTCCGTGCCATTCACGTGAAAGTATGGGCAGCTGAGGTCATAGCATTTTCAGTTCTCGAGTGAGGTTTGGCGCATGTCAGGATGGAAAAACCTATATTATCGATACTGTCTTTTCCTAAGCATTTTTGAACATTTTTTTTGGATGGTGGTAACTGCATTCTAATCTTTTCTTATTACCAGCACATCTATGTCTGCATATGCCCTTTGCATAAAATTTGCATAAGTCTGTCCTTCTGGTCTGACTCACTCTAACAGGGACCGTTGTAGTGTCTGAACCTATCGAGCTGTCATTGCTGTCTGCTACACTTTCTAGTCTACTGTCGTCTGCATCCAGGTATACTGAATCAGAGTTTACAACTGCCTGAGTTTCCGGTTCAGTTTCCTCCCTGACTATAGTCTCAGCCCCCAGTCTATTAGAATTATTGTTGTTCGTTCCCCACTCTTTTTGGATGGCCGGTAAGCTTTTAATGAACTATATTTTCTGGTCAAGCTTCATGATGTCAAGTTTTTTTTAGGATATTCCAAGATGGCAGGTAATTTTCACATAACCAGAGCAAATGGCCAGCTCTCAGTCCCGTGGTGTAACTCACTCCTTTACATATATAACATTCAATTCCCGTTGTCTTCGACTTTAAGGTTTTATTACAGTGACCACAAATTAGTTTGTTTACTGCCTTTTGGCCTTGTTTTGCTGTACGCTTGGAATGGTGTTGCGAGTGACGAATGCACGAATGCCAAGCTCTTGTACTTATCTAATCTTGCAAGTGTGTATTACAACATCTAATTTGTAAGACCGATTTGTCTCTTCCCAATATCTCAAACCCTACCCAGCATCATGCACCAGGATGTACTGGAGATGGCAACCTGGAGTTTAGTGGGTGGCTTAACTCCCTGGCTGTTCCCTGGGTCACCGTCACCACCAGTGTAGAGGTGCCAGTTTCCTATTTGGTGTCCTTAGTATTTCATTATTTAGTTCACTGTCCTCAGTATTTTACTATTTCTAATATTACAGTATATGTATATATTTAAATTTATATGATTAACCCTTATGTGCAGGAAATTATCGTATATAAAGAGTCCAGCAGGTACTTATCCTACGTAGAGGAGTTACTCCCAAGTCAAGCAGGTACTTATCGCATGTACAGGAGAACAAGTAGCTGTTGTTGTTGACCGTAACCTTCCCCTCAGGTCTCTGGGTGGATGTGTCCTGTTACCACGTCATTGTTCTTAAACCATTAAGACTTATTGGCTGTATCCATTACCATAGGAATTTTATACTTACTTTCTGGCTTCCTCTATTGACTTACTCTAATATTTATTTCTAGATTCACATTCCCGCATTTCAGTATAAATTCACAGTATATTCTCACTGAGGACGACTCTAACCCTGGTCACCTTGTGGCTATTGTATACACGTTGAAGGGGGTTGCCTAATTTTGGCACTCTCTTATACATCTCCACTTTTTCACATGACAATATTCCTACGTTTCAACTTTTATGTGTGTCGTGTTACACTTCACTGCAACTTCACTGAATCACTGTTTACTATAGTCCAAATATATCGCCTATCCTTACATGAACATTTGTGAACATGGCCTCGTGGCACTCTCCCACGTTGACCTGTGTGGCGTTTAATCTCTATTTTACATAAAGTTCTAATGTTAATCACTGCACTTTATTTTCGTACGAGTCACTATGCACTTGATGATGTCTGTGATCTGACTTCTATTTCTATGACCCCAAAAAATGGAGTGATGCGGCTTTATTCCGGAGCGCAGGCAGACACGTCTCCCTCCCTCCCCACTCAAACTACTACATCCAGATGAATTCAGATGAATAGTCACTCAGGGTCACGTGAGGAGAAGGTCTATATAATATTTGGTGAGTCTTGACTAATTAGGAAGAGTCACGGCCTCAGAGTGGGGTCTGCCGCCGGTGGCCGGACGGTCGTCAGCTCCAGCCCAAAGTTCTTGTGACTATTCCTTTTTCTCTATACAACCTTTTTTATAAAATTCCTAACAACTATTCCTTTTTCTCTATACAACCTTTTAATAAAATTCCGAACACATGGAATAAATTATAAAATATATATAAGGATCTCAAACACGATGTCATATTAGAGTTGTCAATCATAATATCTCATTTGAGATAATGTTATTAACGTATTCAATAACAAACAAAAACGGCTTGCAATCAGATATAATTTTCTTAAGAAAGATTTTTTCAGAAGGTTATTAATGCGAGTTATTACAAAAGAATGTTATTGTAGGTGATATGATAAACAATTTCTGCAGGATTTTTCAGTAAAATATAGCAAAACGCGATAACAAGAATTCTACAAGTTATTTTGACAGATAGTTAACGTTGGTTATTACTTCTAGTTATTAAGAAGTTATGGTTATGCATGGCGTTATTACAACAAACTATTTCGACAAATCGACAACTCTAACAGCGGAATATATATGTATGATTTTTGTTGATTAAAAATTGCAAATTACTATTGTGGATTTTAATTATGGGGGATTATTGTGGTTAATAATTAGGGAGGGTTATTGTGATGGATTGTAATTAGGCTTATTGTTGTGATTTATTATATGGGTTATTGTGGTGAATTTTAATGGAGGGTTATTGTAGGAAATTATTTTTAAGGTTAAAGTGGAGAATTATTATCGACGGCTTTAGTTATAATTTTTATGGAGAGATATTGTAGAAGATTATTATGAATGGTTATTGGTTTTTAAGAAAGGTTAATGTGGTGGATTATTATCTTCATGTTTATTTTCAATGGGTATTTTTCAGTGATATTGTGGTTGATTTTTATGGATATTTATTGTGGTGGATTATTGTGGAGGTTTATTGTGGTGGATTATTACGAAGGGGGGGGGTTATTATGGATGTGAAGGATTATTATGGATGTTTATTAGTATATGTTATTGATATTATCAGAAGGTTATTGTTGAGGGTTATTTTGGATGGTTATTGTGCTGGTTGTTATCGATTGTTATTTCGGTTGTTCATTGTGGAGGGTTATTATCATGGATTATTATGGATGGTTAATGTGGTGGGTTATCAGAGAGGGTTATTGTTCATGATTATTATGAAGGGGTAATTGTGAGGGATTAAGGAGGTTATTATGTGTTATTCTTAAGGAGTGTTATTATGTGAAATTATTATGGAGTGTTATTATGTGAAATTATTATGGAGTGTTATTATGTGAAATTATTATGGAGTGTTATTATGTGAAATTATAATGGAGGGATGTTGAGAAGGATTATTGTGAAGGGTTATTTTGATATATTACTATGGAAGAATATTCTGTTGGATTATTATGCAGATTTATTTTGGTGGGTTATTATGTACGGTTATTTTGGTGGGTTATTGTGGAGGGTTAATGTGTTGGGTTATTGGAGAGGATTATTTTTTATGATTATTATGAAGGGTTATTGTGGTGGATTATTATTAATTTTTTTGGGTTGATTATTATGGAGGGTGATTGTAGTGGGTTATTAATGAGGTTATTCTGTAAATTAATTGTTGATGGATGTTGTCGAATATTATGCAGGGTTATTGTGATAGATTATTATGGATGACTATTGTGTTAAATTATTATGAAGGTTTATTTTAATGGATTATTAGGATTTTAGTGGATTATTACTGAAGTGATTGTGTTGGAGTATAAAGAAGGTTATTGTTGAAAATTATTATGGTGGGTTATTGTGGTGGATTATATTGAATGGTATTGTGATGGATTATTATGGAGGATTATTCTGTTGAATTATAATCGAGGTCCATTATTGTGGATTATTATGAGGGATATTTTGGTGAATTATTACTGAAGGTTATTGTGAGGATTATTAGAGAGGGTTATTGTTTAGGTTTATCAATGAGGGTTTATTTTGCTGAATAATTATGGAGGGGTATTTTGTTGGATTATTATAGATGGTTATTTTGGTGGATCAATTTATGGAGTAATTGATGTGGATTATTTTAAAATGTTTTTCTAGTGAATTACTATGGACGGTTATTGTGTTAATTTGTATTTAGAGGGTTATTTTCTGGTAATATGTATTTAGAGGGTTATTTTGTGGAATATTTTGGTACGTTATTTTGGTGGATTATTGTGGATGGTTATTGATGCAGATTATTAAGTGGGGTATTGTAGTGGATAGTTACGGAGGGTTATTATGGGTTATTATTGTTATAATTAGGCGGGAAGGGAAATGCTCGTATGACCCACATGGTGTTTATTGACAACCGACCATGACGTCACACCGGGTATAGGTGCCATGAATATAAACATTACATACCTTATACCGACCATGACGTCACACCGGGTATAGGTATCATGAATATAAACATTACATACCTTATACCGACCATGACGTCACACCGGGTATAGGTGCCATGAATATAAACATTACATACCTTATACCGACCATGACGTCACACCAGGTATAGGTGTCATATATATATATACACATTACATACCTTATACCGACCATGGCTTCACACCGGGTATAGGTATCATGAATATAAAAATTACATAAATTATACACAAATAAGTATCGGCTCTTGACATAAGAACATAAACTAAAGTGACCTTAATCAAAAAACATACCTTAAACCTAACAATTATTATTGTCAGCTAACGTTGTAGTTTATTATGGAGCGTTACTGTATTGGATTACTGTAGAAAGTTCTTTTGCTGGATTAATATTGAGGATTTTGGTTGATTATTGTGGAGGGTAATTCTTTTGGAGTATTAGGCAGGGTTATTATAGTAGTTAATTATGTAGTATTGATTTTGTTAATCATTATGGACAGTTATTCTAGTGGATTATTATTGAAGATAATTTTGTGGATTATTGAGGGTAAATGTTTTGGTGGATTATTATGGAGATTTACCTTGGGGGATTAATAACAAATGGAATACTTTTGAAAGTGATGTGGTGGGGACAGTCTCCATACACAGCTTCAAACAAAAAAATGATAGAACCCATTAGGCTCAGGAATCTGTGCACCAGTTGATTGACAGTGTAGATGCGTCACCAAACGGCAAAAGCTCAACTCCCATCCAGCGCAACTAGGTGAGTACAATATACAATACCATGTGATTGACAAACAAACAGCTCCTCAGTATTCATGACCACTTGGTTGTTAGACAAGAAGCTGGTATTGGTATTGGTAATTATTGAAGGTTATTGTGGCCGATTATTATGGAATGTTTATTGTGCTGGATTATGATAAGGGTCATTTTGGTGGATTATTATAAGGGTTATTAGGGTTGAATATTATGAATGGTTATTGTGGTTGATTAATATGGAGGGTTATTGTAGTTATTATGCATGGGTTTTGTGGGCCGATTAATGGAGGGATATTGTGAGTGATTATTATGAAGGGTTAAGATGAGGGTTTCATAGGCAAGTTTATTACAATTGATTATTATTGAGTGATATTGAGGTGGATTACTTTGGAGGTTAATTTCGGTGGATAATTATAAGGATTATTGTCGTTTATTGTTACAGAGAATTATTTTGGTGGATTATTTGGAAGGTTTAATATGGGGATTATTATAATGTCATTGTGATGGAATAATACCGAGTTATTGTGCTGGATTATTATTAAGGCGTGTTATGTTAGTGCATTACTATATTGGGTAATTGTTGTGGTTTGTTAAGGAGGTTATTGTAGGAAATAATAAAGGATAATTATTGAGGTATGTGACGATGTCGACGCCATCTGTTGAGCACACCCAACCCCATTTTCTGTTTCTCGATGGAAGGCTGTGATCTTATTGACACCTGCGTAGTTTCCGTCTTACTAATCACATTTTGTCCTCATTAGTGGTTTGGGTGATATCTTGGTCGAATGGAATCAGTTCACTTAGCGCAGTCCTGATCTTAAGAGGTGTGTCAGTGGGAACATGTGGCCGAGTTGGTGCAGACTGTGATTTGTCTGTGGTACTTAGTATTGGTTATTGGACTGATGTTCCCCGAGATTGCCATGTTGAGTTACGAGATTTATGTTCGTCTGTTAAGGCTTGTTATAATTGAAGTCTGTGTGGAAGTTTGCCAGTGTGTTGCTGGAGACCCCTGCCAGTGTGTTGCTGGAGACCCCTGCCAGTGTGTTGCTGGAGACCCCTGCCAGTGTGTTGCTGGAGACCCCTGCCAGTGTGTTGCTGGAGACCCCTGCCAGTGTGTTGCTGGAGACCCCTGCCAGTGTGTTGCTGGAGACCCCTGCCAGTGTGTTGCTGGAGACCCCTGCCAGTGTGTTGCTGGAGACCCCTGCCAGTGTGTTGCTGGAGACCTCTGTCAGTGTGTTGCTGGAGACCCCTGCCAGTGTGTTGCTGGAGACCCCTGTCAGTGTGTTGCTGGAGACCCCTGTCAGTGTGTTGCTGGAGACCCCTGCCAGTGTGTTGCTGGAGACCTCTGTCAGTGTGTTGCTGGAGACCCCTGCCAGTGTGTTGCTGGAGACCCCTGTCAGTGTGTTGCTGGAGACCCCTGCTAGTGTGTTGCTGGAGACCCTTGCCAGTGTGTTGCTGGAGACCCCTGTCAGTGTGTTGCTGGAGACCCCGGCCAGTGTGTTGCTGGAGACCCCTGGCAGTGTGTTGCTGGAGACCCCTGTCAGTGTGTTGCTGGAGACCCCGGCCAGTGTGTTGCTGGAGACCCTGTCAGTGTGTTGCTGGAGACCTCTGCCAGTGTGTTGCTGGAGACCCCTGTCAGTATGTTGCTGGAGACCCCTGTCAGTGTGTTGCTGGAGACCCCTGCCAGTGTGTTGCTGGAGACCCTTGCCAGTGTGTTGCTGGAGACCCCTGTCAGTGTGTTGCTGGAGACCCCGGCCAGTGTGTTGCTGGAGACCCCTGCCAGTGTGTTGCTGGAGACCCCTGTCAGTGTGTTGCTGGAGACCCCGGCCAGTGTGTTGCTGGAGACCCTGTCAGTGTGTTGCTGGAGACCTCTGCCAGTGTGTTGCTGGAGACCCCTGTCAGTATGTTGCTGGAGACCCCTGTCAGTGTGTTGCTGGAGACCCCTGCCAGTGTGTTGCTGGAGACCCTTGCCAGTGTGTTGTTGGAGACCTCTGCCAGTGTGTTGCTGGAGACCCCTGCCAGTGTGTTGCTGGAGACCCTTGCCAGTGTGTTGTTGGAGACCTCTGCCAGTGTGTTGCTGGAGACCCCTGCCAGTGTGTTGCTGGAGACCCCTGTCAGTGTGTTGCTGGAGACCCCTGTCAGTGTGTTGCTGGAGACCCCTGCCAGTGTGTTGCTGGAGACCCTTGCCAGTGTGTTGCTGGAGACCCCTGTCAGTGTGTTGCTGGAGACCCCTGCCAGTGTGTTGCTGGAGACCCCTGTCAGTGTGTTGCTGGAGACCCCTGTCAGTGTGGTGCTGGAGACCCCTACCAGTGTGTTCCTGGAGACCCCTGCCAGTGTGTTGCTGGAGACCCCTGCCAGTGTGTTGCTGGAGACCCCTGCCAGTGTGTTGCTGGAGACCCCTGCCAGTGTGTTGCGGGAGACCTCCGCCAGCTGTTGCTGCAGGCTCCTGCCAGTGTGTTGCTGGAGACCCCTGCCAGTGTGTTGCTGGAGACCTCTGCCAGTGTGTTGCTGGAGGCCCCTGCCAGTGTGTTGCTGGAGGCCCCTGCCAGTGTGTTGCTGGATACCCCGTCCAGTGTGTTGCTGGAGACCTCCGCCAGCTGTTGCTGCAGGCTCCTGCCAGTGTGTTGCTGGAGACCCCTGCCTGTGTGTTGCTGGAGACCCCTGTCAGTGTGTTGCTGGAGACCCCTGTCAGTGTGTTGCTGTAGACTTCTGCCAGTGTGTTGCTGGAGACCCCTGCCAGTGTGTTGCTAGAGACCCTTGCCAGTGTGTTGCTGGAGACTCCTGCCAGTGTGTTGCTGGAGACCCCTGCCAGAATTTTGCTGGAGACCCCTGCCAGTGTGTTGCTGGAGATCTCTGCAAGTGTGTTGCTGGTGACCTTTGCCAGTGGTGTTGGTGGAGACCTTTGCCAGTGTGTTGCTGGAGACCCCTACCAGTGTGTTGCTGGAGACCCCTGCCAGTGTGTTGCTGGAGACCCCTGCCAGTGTGTTGCTGGAGACCCCTGCCAGTGTGTTGCTGGAGACCCCTACCAGTGTGTTGCTGGAGACCCCTGCCAGTGTGTTGCTGGAGACCCCTACCAGTGTGTTGCTGGAGACCCCTGCCAGTGTGTTGCTGGAGACCCCTGCCAGTGTGTTGCTGGAGACCCCTACCAGTGTGTTGCTGGAGACCCCTGCCAGTGTGTTGCTGGAGACCCCTACCAGTGTGTTGCTGGAGACCCCTGCCAGTGTGTTGCTGGAGACCCTTACCAGTGTGTTGCTGGAGACCCCTGCCAGTGTGTTGCTGGAGACCCCTACCAGTGTGTTGCTGGAGACCCCTGCCAGTGTGTTGCTGGAGACCCCTACCAGTGTGTTGCTGGAGACCCCTGCCAGTGTGTTGCTGGAGACCCCTACCAGTGTGTTGCTGGAGACCCCTGCCAGTGTGTTGCTGGAGACCCCTGCCAGTGTGTTGCTGGAGACCCCTACCAGTGTGTTGCTGGAGACCCCTGCCAGTGTGTTGCTGGAGACCCCTACCAGTGTGTTGCTGGAGACCTCTGCCAGAGTATTATGAAGAGTTATTGTGGTTTAGTAGCATGGAGTATTATTGTTTTGAATTATTTCAAAGGCTTTATATGGGGTGATTATTACTGAAAGGTATTTTGGTGGATTATTAAAGAGAGCCATTTTGGCAGATTATTATGGAGGGTGACAGTTGTGGATAATAAAAAAGGTTTCTGAGGAAATATTTCTGGATAGTTATTAAAGGAGATTTTAAGGATAGCTTATTAAGGTGGATCATTATGGATGGTTATTGTTGTGGATTATAATAGTTTTTTGTGGTGGATTAATATGGATGGTTAGTGCAGATAATTATATAGTTAGGGTTATTTTGAAGGATGATTGCGGAGGGTTATTTAAGTGTATTATTTTTTAGGGTTATTTAAGTGTATTGTCTTCGAGGGTTATTGCTCTGAATTATTAGGTAGAGTTGTTATAGTCGACAATTATGGAGGGTTATTATGGTATATTATTATAGACTGTTATACTGATGGATTATTATGATGGATTATTGTTTAGGATTATTACAGAAGGATATTTTTATGAATTATTGAGAAGGAGTATTTTGGAAGAATATTCTTGATGGTTATTTTTATGGATAATCAGGTAACGTTATTGTGGAGGGTTATTATGGTTAATTATTATTGGCAGTTGTAGGAAAGTCTGACTTACACATACTCCTTTGGGGGAGGGGTTAATATAGTACTAATAAACTACTATGTTACTAGCACAATAAATTAGATGCAGAATCAAATCAAAATATATCATGGAGATATAAAAATATCAGTAATAATTAAATGGCAAATATGAAATGGTGATTAAATAAAGTAATTATATTGAGACCAAGAGTTAAATGAATGTTAGTAAATATAACTAAATATAAACAGCTGTTTACCTGTATTGGAAAAATAGCTGTACGCGTAAGGGACCAGACACATCAACCCGCTTGTGGAAACATGCTGTTCCAGAACACGCATGGAGGGGAAGCTATCTCTCCTCTTGTTACTCCTCTTGTTATGTAAAAGAAACCTATACCAAATTAAATATACCACTATTTCTGAGTGAAGTGGAGGGCACAATATTATATGAGACTAACTTTTATTTTTTGTTGGTTTCGTGTCCTGACGACGAGCTACCTACTCAATTTCGTTACTTAGTGCACCAATAACTAAATTTCTGTAGGACTCAATAGAATTACTCTCGCCGGGACTGGTGTCTAGTAGTTGGTGGAGTCACTCCTGAACCCTGGAACTTGCTGCTGCGCAATGTCACTTTTACGGGGCGGTAAATGTGTGAGCTCCTGGACACCACCTGGCTTCAGCAATATGGCTGGTGCTCCTTCTTCCTCCTTCCCCAGTCTCGCCTGCGCATGCGCAAAGGCACGGAGATTTAATATTAGGAATTTTTCTCCTAATAATTTGTCAATCACGCGAGATATTAAGGCTAGGGTTGGTCATAAGGAAGGTAATATTATTTGCATTCTCTTCCTATAATTATTACGATGAAACTGTGTTCACCTATACGAAAACGACTGGAGAAATTCGTTCCTCCACGTTTACGCTGGGATAACAGAGATTACTGTTTAGAAGGATCTTTATCTAATAACGCGATGTTATTTGATCGTTGTTGTCAGTTAATACTTCTTAGGAAGAAATACTGATATGTAAAGGAGAATAGAACTTAATTCTCTGAAATGTAAATGTTATCTTTCTGCTGCTAAGTTGCTTGACACAACCACGCCACGAAGTAGGAAATATCTGGCGAATTAATTACGCAGTAAGAAAAGAATTAATAGGGTTAATCATCAAGTTAGTAATATTACTAAGTTGCTATAATAATACAAAGATGATGTATTGAGATACTAAAATGATGAATAAGTGTTGGATATTTCCTACAGCAGTTACTATGGTGGATTATTAGAGTGTTATTGTGTCGGATTACTACAAAAGGATATTTTGGTGGATTAATACTGAGTACGATTATTGTCTATTATTGTAAAGGGTAAATTTGGAATATTATTTCAATGGAATGCATTAGGAAGTGATGTGGTAGAGGCACATTCCATACACGGTTCCTGAACCCAACAGGAACCTGGGCACCAGTTGATTGACAGTTGAGATGCGGGACCAAAGAGCAGAAGTTCAACCCCCGCAATCACAACCAGGTAAGTTCAAATTGGTAGAAAAAATATACAAGTCCATATTGGGTTCCGAAATCAGCTCCACAGTATACATGACCACATGGTTGTCAGGCAAGCAGCTCCACAGTATACATGACCACATAGTTGTGAGGCAAGCAGCTCCACAGTATACATGACCACATGGTTGTGAGGCAAGCAGCTCCACAGTATACATGACCACATAGTTGTCAGGAAAGCAGCTCCACAGTATACATGACCACATGGTTGTCAGGCAAGCAGCTCTACAGTATACATGACCACATGGTTGTCAGACAAGCAGCTCCGCAGTATACATGACCACATGGTTGTCAGGCAAGCAGCTCCACAGTATACATGACAACATGGTTGTAAGGTAAGCAGCTCCACAGTATACATGACCACATGGTTGTCAGGAAAGCAGCTCCACAGTATACATGACCACATGGTTGTCAGACAAGCAGCTCCGCAGTATACATGACCACATGGTTGTCAGGCAAGCAGCTCCACAGTATACATGACAACATGTTTGTAAGGTAAGCAGCTCCACAGTATACATGACAACATGGTTGTCAGGTAAGCAGCTCCACAGTATACATGACCACATGGTTGTCAGGAAAGCAGCTCCACAGTATACATGACCACATGGTTGTCAGGCAAGCAGCTCTACAGTATACATGACCACATGGTTGTCAGGCAAGCAGCTCTACAGTATACATGACCACATGGTTGTCAGACAAGCAGCTCCGCAGTATACATGACCACATGGTTGCCAGGCAAGCAGCTCCACAGTATACATGACCACATGGTTGTCAGACAAGCAGCTCCACCGTATACATGACCACTTTGTGAAGTGGTAGATGTACCCGGGATGACGGGATCAAATGGCTTAAGGTCTTCCTGTCACACAGATCCAGGACATCCATCATGTACGTACTGACGTACTAATTTACTAACATAAGTTAAGTTATAATTTCGGGAAAGAGCATCAAGTACGTCAGTACTAAACATTGAACTGCTACCCGTGTTTTCTCTCCCCCAGAGTTATTTCGGAAATTTCCAAATACTAACCCTTGATACAATAAGATAAATTCCATTGTTTTAAGACACTAATTTAACTAACCGTACTAATAATCTAATTATTTATAGTTTAGAAGTTGTATAACAAGCAAAGGGTTGATTGCGTCAGCCGCCACACGTTCGTGGTGACTATTCTTTTGCCTAACACTTGATAAAACTCCGTCTGAAATCTGCTTTCATTCGCAAATGCCATCTTGAATTGAGTAACCCCTTAAATGAATATCCACAATAATAACTATCAATTTTAATCAACCACAGAAAACAAATATATTTATTGGGCTGTTAGATTTGTTATAAGATTTGTTGAAGTAGTTATTGTAATAATGCTTAATAAAACTAGGCCTTATAACATGTTCCTTTAACATAATATAAACCAGCATTTATCTTGAGGTTATCTTGAGATGATTTCAGGGCTTAACGTCCCCGCGGCACGGTCCTTGACCAGGCCCCATTTTTGTTACACACCCCCAGGAAGCAGCCAGTAGCAGCTGTCTAACTCCCAATTACCTATGTACTGCCAGGTGAACAAGTGCATCAGGGTGAAAGAAACTCTGCCCATTTGCTTCCGCCTCTACCGGGGATCGAACCCGGAACCTCATGACTACGAATCCCGAGCGCTGTCTACTCAGTTGTCAGTACCAAATTATTAATTATCTAATTAATTATCATTATCTTTATCATTATATTAGCATTAATTATCTACCAAAATAACTTGCAGAATTATTTCCGTTATCGAGTTTTGCAATATTTTCCAGTAACAGCCTGCAGAAATTGCTTATCATATCACCTACAATAACAGCCTTCTGTAATAACTCGCAGTAATATTCTTCCGTAATAATCTTTCTCAAGAAAACTATTTTGTATTGCAGTCCGCTTTTTGTTTGTAATTGAATACGTTATTAATATATTCTCATATGAGATATCATGAGTAAAAACTCTAATCTGGCATCGAGTCCCAGATCCTTTTGTCTAATTTATAATTTATTCCGTGTGTTAGGAATTTTTATTAATAGATTGAATAGGTAAAAAGGAAGAGCACTTACTTTTCTGGGTTCGAGCTGACGACCGTCCGGCCACCGGCGGCAGACCCCACTCTGAGGCCGTGACTCTTCCTTATTAGTCAAGACTCGCGAAGTATTATATAGACCTTCACCTCAAGTCTAGTCTCCGCCGTCTTCTGGCTTGGGGAGTCCGGTGTTGGTCACAATCCACTCACAGTTTATGGGAAAACACACACTTGTTTCATATTAAACAGAGTGTCTGGCTTATTATGCACATTGTACGTGCAGTTTACACTACCAATCAGGTCCACAGATGTTAAGCGGCGGCAAATAAAGCAGCTTAAACTTCATGGAGTGTGTCTACCCGGCAGGGGAGTATTGTTTACTACTGTTGTACAGTGTCTGGACACTAATGCTATCTACCCCAAGGTTAGCATAGGTTGCTCTGCTGTTTTTAATGATCAATTTATAAAATTGTTAACCAAACGTATTTGGCTAAACAGTTATTTATTGAGTATATACCTTTATTTTTGCACATTACAGTGATATGCTTATAGCTGTTAAATGTAATTACATATCCTGATATTGATTCATTTACGGAGGTTTTCTGGGACGGTGTTCATAAAATGGTCGTATTATGCTGATTTGACACGCTCTCTGTCTCAAGAGAACTTGGCTTATTCCTAAAATAAACATTCCTGGTTATTTCAGTGCTTTCACAGCTTTCACAGAAAACACAGTGTATGCTTTCACAGACAATTACCAAAACATATTATGCTATAATGTTGATGGAAAATTGTCTGCATATTCTGTGGAGGTGCTTGTTTGAAAAGCAACGTGTCATGTATACTGTGGAGCTGCTTGTTTGTCAAACATATGATCTTATACATTGTACGCACCTAGTTTTGATTGCGTGGATTGAGCTTCTGCTCCATGGCCCCCGCATCTCAACTGTCAATCAACTGGTGCCTGAGCCTATCATATTTACACGTGAAAATGTATATAGAGTCAGCCCCCACCTCATCACTTCCTAATACATTCCATATGTTAATAACCCAGCAAAGAAAAGAAACCCATTGTAATATCCATTGAAAAATCTCCAACAAAAATAGCTCACAAAAATAATCCTACTTAGTAATCCACAATAAAAACTGTCCATATTAAATTGCAAAATTAACTTTTAATAATTATCTTCTACAATATCCCTACCTAATAGCCAACAACGATAACCCTTGACAATAACCCACAAAAATAGCCATCTAAATATAAACCACACGAATAACCGTCCATAAATATTTTTGGCTTTGTCTAACAACGAAGTGTTCTTGTATTCTGTGGAGTTGCTTGTCTGACAACCATGTTGTCATGAATACTTTGGAACTGCTTGTCTGACAACCAAGTGGTCATGAATACTGTGGAACGTTTTGTCTTACAAACATATGCAAGTGGTCATGTATACTGTGGAGCTTCTTGTTTGTAAACCATATGAATTTGTATATTGTACTCACTTTGTTGTAGTTATCTAGTTTTGATTTCGGGGGTGTAGCTTCTGCTCCATGTTCCCGCATCTCAACTGTCAATCAACTGGTGCACAGGTTCCTGAGCCTATTGGACTCAGGAAGCGTGAAAAGAGTATGCCGCCACCACATCACATCGTACTGCATTTCATACGTTAATAATCCACCACAGTTACCCTACATAATAGTCCACCAAAATATCCCTCCACTAGAAACCACAATAATTATACTTCAAAATAAATCGACAAAATTTTCCTTTCGTAGTAATCCTGCACAATAATACTATATTAATCAACCACAGAGACTTCCATTAATAAATGACCATAATAACCCTCCACAATAACCTTATCTAATAATCCAGATCAATAACCCCCAGGAATTATCCACTAAAATACGCCTCAATAATCCTCATATATATCGTTCTGTAATAAGCCTACACAATCACCCTCCATAATAATCAAAATAACTGCTTAATATTAATGAACAATAATAACCTTCCATAATTGTCGACAAAAATAAACCTACCTATTAATCCAGAGCAATAACCCTCTACAATAATCCACCAAAATAACGTTCCACAATAATCCACCAAAATAACCCACCATATAAAATTGTCAATATCCGTCCTCATAATCAACCGCAAAAATTACCTATGATAATTCCCACCAATATCTATCCCTAATGATCCACCTCAGTAACAATTTCTAGTAATCCCCCATAATAACCATCAATAATAATTTCCCAAATTAACCTCCTTAATAATCCACAACAATCAGCCTCCATAATAATACACCAAAATAGCCATCTTTAATATTCCACCACAATAACTCGCTATAATAATCCCTCATATTAACTCTTGGAAATAATTCACCACAATAATCGTCCATGATAATATACCACAAAAAATACTCCATAATATTCCTCATCAAGAATCCTCTCTAATAATCCTCATCAATAACCGTCTCTAATAATCCAACACAATTACTCTCTATAATAATCCAGCAAAATAGCATTCTACAATAATCACAATAATCCATCACAATAACATTCGCAATAATCCACCAAAATAACCATCCTTAATAGTTTCATATAATACTTAATAGTTTCACATTTCCTGCTTAATAATCCAAAACAATCACCCTCCATTATAATCCACCAAAATAACTATTCTTAATAATCCACGACAAGAACTCTAAATAATCCCCAACATTAATCCTTCCAAATAATCCAACAAAATACCCCTCCATAATAATCCCTCACAATATTACTCCATAATAATCTGCCCACGAAACTTCTGAAAAATAATCCCCAACAATATAACTCCATATTAATAAACCACAATACCGTTTATAATATTCAACCTCAATAACCCTCATAATAATCCGCCAAATCACCTTCATCATAATCCATCACAATAAACATTCCATAATATTCCACCACAATACCCTTCAATAATAACCAATACCAATACTAGCTAATTGTTTCTCAAATCAAGTAAGTGGTCATGTATACTGTGAAGCTGTTTGTATGACAACCAAGTGGTCGTGTATACTGTGGAGCTGCTTGTCTAACAACCAAGTGGTCGTGTATACTGTGGAGCTGCTTGTATTCGTTTGCCTTTTTCGGGGTAGAAGGTAGACACAGTAGTCGCTTCTGTATATATTTATTGACTGAGATAGCAAGGTATATATCTGCCTAGCCGAGGTCCTTCTACTCTGGGTCTGTGAGGATAACTGACAGAATTTTGAGTATAACACCGCTCGGACACGCTACCAAGTCGACGTCCCTTGTCGACAAGCTCTGGCTAGCTATATAGTTACAATGATACTGAAAGGACCTCGGTGGCATTCAATAATGGCTTACATGTGAAATTTGCATAATAAAACATTGAAAGAAGATCAGGTGTGCGTAATACTAACAACTCGGCATATATGCACCAAAAAAAAATTCATCATAATAGGTGAAAATCATGGTAACAATTCTTTGATTAAACCAGAGTATTAAGAACATGTGTATGTCTACTGATCAGATATGAACAATACAACTCAAGGTATTGCCTAAACAAAATTATTAACATGTGTCAATGGCATGTGCTTGAAAACCATACAAAATTAAACAATTATTACATTAATGGAACAAAGTTCTGACCTAACAACCACAATTGAATTTCAAGATAGATAATGATTTTCTTTTTTTCTCTTTTTTTTTCTTTTTTTTCTGAAATAATACAATATATTTACAAGACCAATGTACAATATATATAATGTGCAATATATTTACAAGCATATACGCAATATATTTACAAGCATATACAAGACCTGGATCAAGAAGACTAACATCTGCGTGATAGCAGTCAGGATTCACTGGCCTCAATGTGGTTGCTAGAACAATAATAACTCCTATGGCAAGCACTGTAAAAATACAAATGGTAGTAGACTTAACAATGGCATCTAATTTATAACCAAATAAAGTTGAGAAAAACTATACATTATATATAATGGTAATAATAAGACACATGTGGTAGAAATACTGCAAATGAGTTTTTTTTTCCAAAACAAACAGAATAACTGCAGAGTGCATTCAATTATAAATTCTGCGGATATCTACACCTAGCTCATCCAGAGCACTATACAACTCTGGCTCTGACTGAAGGTCCGGAACAGATGAAACTTCATGTGACAAACTATCATCTTGAGAGATATCCTCGTTAACATCTAGCCAATGGACATGTGGTGAGTGCACGGTTGAAACGAGAGGTCTAGATCTAAGATTATAATTGCTAGTATGGGGTTGCTGAGCATCAAGTGGTCTGTCAACCACAGAAGGTGGTGTCCGAGTAGGAGTATCTGTCTGGGTAAGTTCATTGTCATCTTCCTCATCAGTCTCGTCAACAGTCATTTTAGCTAACTTCATGTGGTCTAAATGTTCATTTATATACTCTCCTGTTAACAAGTTCTTAAGTCTGTATTTGTTACCTTTAATAAGCTCGATTACCTTATATGGACCCAAAAATTTCTTAGTTAACTTGTACATAGGACCAGACCTGTGTTGGTTAAGTATCATTACTACAGATCCAATAGTTATTTTACTGGGTTTAGCTCGTGCATTCCTTGCTAGAGTGAACTCGGCTGTTGCTTTGGACAGTTGTTCTCGTATTTTCTTGAATACTAGTTGCATTTGTCTACGCTTCACTTGAACAAAATCATCTACGTTATATAAGGGAGTAGGAGGTACGTTAATCAATTCATTAGGGAGGATCTTATCTGTACCATAAAGAATAGCGTGAGGTGTGTCACCAGTAGAAACATTAATTGAAGAATTTATAGCACACTGAATTAAGGGTATAAAATCATCCCAATTGTTGTTATCAAAATTCAACGTGACTCTCAAGGCATCTAACACTTTCCTGTTAGTACGTTCAGCTAGTCCATTACTTGCCGGATGATAAGGCATAATGCTACATTTTTTGATGTTATATAAATCACACAAGCTAGTTAGAATACTATTACTGAATTCTGGTCCATTATCTGAAAGGATTACTTTAGGCATACTATATCTACAAATTATTTGGTCATGGAATGCGCTGGCTATGGTTTCTGCTGTTTTGTTCGGGATAGGAACTAGTTCGCAAAACCGTGAAAAATTATCGACCATCACAAGCAAATGTTTGTTCCCTTTCTCTGTTTCCGCAAAATTTGTCAATAAATCCATCGATATTCGTTCCCAAGGAGCTTTAGTTGCTGGGTACACCTGAATTGGATTAGGTCCTGAAACATGTCCCTTGTGCTGTAAACAAGTTAAACATCTGTCAACATAATGAGCAATCTCCTTAGCCATTTTTGGCCAAAAATATTTCAATCGACCTTGTTGGAGTGTACGATCCTTTCCTGGATGTGCACTTGCAGGAGCATCATGGATAATTTTTAACACAGTTGGTACCAAGACAGCTGGAACAACTAACTGACAACATTTCCTCGGGGCTGTCCCTAGCTTTACTACTCTACACAGTAAATTGTCCAACATAACTAGTTCTTTCAATGGTACTGGCGGTTTATGAATCGGGCGAGTGTCTTGCTTAGTCAAAAATTTAATGACTGGTGCCCATATGGGGTCTTGTCTTTGTTCCGTTTCTACTACTGTAGCATCTAATGCTGGGTAATTTAACTGAATCGCAGCTACGTGTCGAGAAAACGCATCGGCTACAACATTTTGCTTTCCTGGAATATATCCAAATGTGGGATTGAATTCTTGAATTGTGAGCAAATATCTAGCAAACTTTCCAACTGGATTCTTATTTTTGAACAAGGGAATTAATGGTTGGTGATCTGTAAGAACATGAACTGGGTAATTATAAATTGTATCCTTGAAATGTTTAAGTGCCCAAACAACTGCCAAGGCTTCTCGTTCTGTTGCACTATAATTTTTCTCTTCTTTAGATAAAGTACGGCTAGCATAAGCTATTGCGTGATCTCTGTGACCTTCTGTTTGAAGTAATGCAGCACCTAAACCTATGTCACTAGCATCTGTAACCAACGTAAAAGGTTTAGAAAAATCTGGGTACCTAAGGACAGGTGACGAAATCAAGGCTGCTTTGAGTTTTTTGAATGATTGATCCTGGGCCTCTCCCCAAACAAAGGGTTCATCTTTTCTTTGCAACTTGTAAAGCGGAGCGGCTATAATAGAGAATCCAGCAATAAATGAACGATAAAATCCTACAAGACCTGTGAACTGTCTTACGGCTTCTGCGGTACGAGGTGTTGGAAAATCACGGGCAGCAATAATTTTTGATTCATTCAATGTAATACCTGAAGGTGTAACTGTATGACCTAGGAAATTAATCTTTTGCTTTAAAAATGAACATTTTGCAAGCTTTATTTTTAAATTAGCTTCAGCGAGCTTTGCAAGTACCTTTTCAAGGTTCTGGAAATGAGTCTGAACATCTTGCGACATGATTATGAGATCATCAAGGTAAACTAGGAGTGTACTTCCTATCAATCTACGAAATAGATTTGTCATGAGCCGTGAAAAGGTTATTGGACTACTACGCAAACCAAACGGCATTCTTTTGAAATGAAAATGACCACTGGGAGTACTAAAGGCTGTCAATTGTTTACTTTCCTCATCAAGGGGGATTTGCCAGAATCCCTGCAACAAATCTAACGTTGAGAATACTTTGTTTCGACCAATACTTTGCAACAAATCATTTAGAACTGGAAGTGGGAAACGATCAGGTATTGTTACTCTGTTAAGCTTGCGATAATCGATTACAGGTCTCCAAGTCCCATCTCGCTTTGGTACAAGAATCAATGGAGCGTTCCATGGCGAATTACTCGATTCAATTACATCACTCTGTAACATTTCTTCTACAAGTCTATCTGCTTCTGCTCTCTGAGAATGGGGAAGACGGTAAGCTGGTACATAAATAGGCGTAGTTCCTTGTTCAAGGGGAATTTTATGTGTAATGAGAGGAGTGAGACCTAATTTTTCTCCTGGTAGAGCAACAACAGCTCTATACTTGTTCAAAATTTTCAAAAGCTGAGCCACAGAGTCAGGAAAATCAGTAGGACTTAGGTGTTGCGCTTGCACCTCTGGCTGAGATCCCTGTTCTCCTGGTGTGAGTGTACAAACAGTATGATCCATGGAGACATCATCCACAACTCGCACCGGTAACGAGTAATGGGCAAAATCTACAACATGGGTACCCGACTGGAGATGGATATCGGCATTACTAGTGTTTGCGATAAATAATGTAACAGTACCATCCTGCACTGTGTGCCAGGAGGGTTCAACAAATGTACCATTCACTTTACATGTTTCACTTTCCGCAATCACATCCGACAACTCAGGCACTCCCTGAACCTTAACTCTTATTGTGGTGAGAGAATGAGGGTGTAACACAGTGTCAGTAGCCGTGGAACCACTGACTTCAGAGATGGAAGCTGCCAGGCGAGCGAGACAACGAGAATCCGTTAGGGCGTCCCCTTCCAGAAAGTCCCGATACTCATTCTCCTTAACAACTGCACAACTACTATGCTTCAATCGAGTGCCTGTTTTCTCGGGTATGCTACCACGACAATGATCTGACAAACCTACGCTTGCAAGGCGGGTGTCGACAAAATTAACATAATCTGATTGAAGGTTGAACTCGTGGCCCTGTCGATACATGCTACACAAGGGTATGACATGGTCTTTGATACTTATGTTCCAACGATGGGGAAACAATGCAATATTTTCATCAATCATGGTGTACAGACCTAAGAGAATGTCTCCAGGAAAATGAATAATGTCAACAACTAAACATGTTATAGACAATGTGACATCATTGAACTTGAGTGGGAGGTCAATTTCACCCTGAACTTTTACTTTATTTCCTGAAATACCACTTAGAAAAGGTATGTGTGACTGTTTTAAAATAGTAGGGTGCATACTTTCAATGTCTCTAAGAGCTGAGGGCTTGACAATATTAATTTTTGCACCTGAGTCAAGAAAAACTTTTAAAACTCTACCATGTACAATGGCTGATACAAGGGGACCATCACTTGAGACTGGACAAGTTACTATTTTTGACTTATGTTGTCTGGGATATCTGTGTCTTGTTTGTGTCAAATTTACTGTCGATCCGTCAACATCTACAACTGGTCTAGAGTCAGTGTCCTCCTCTGTCAAGTGTTCAAATCTATTTTGGGTAGCTACTGAATACACAGGGAGGGCACTAGGATTGGCTAGCTTGAATTGGTTAGCGGATGGCCTTGGGGGTTTCCCGACGACATGGAGTGAACATTCTGAGCTCCAGCATTCTGTGACTGAGCATTATAATTTGAAGTTGCATTATAGCTGGGCTGGGAGTTGTAATTACGAGAGTTCTGATAATGTCTTGGACGCTGTGAGCCTCGCCAAGACTGACCATGGGAGTTACGAGGTGGAGATGTCCTTTGCCTAGCTCTACAATCCGCAGTGTGGTGACCAACTTGTTTATGGTACGTGCAATATGGAAGCCTAGAATGATTAGATTGATGAGGGGGCCGAGAGAATTGTCTAGGAGGTGATGATCTAGGGGCGGACCAACAGTCCCTTGCAAGGTGGTTACTCTTACCACAATTCCAACATGAGGGAGTGGATGGTTGTGGACTATGGCGTTTCGGCATTTTATGAGGCGGCGAATTTGACTGGGGGCTACGAGCATGGGTACGCTTCTGCGACCAAGAGTTTTGAAAATTTGTGGGAGGATGCTGAGAGCTTGTGACTACATTTACAGCATCAGAGGGTGGCAACAGTTGAGCACTTCGGGGAGCTAGTTTATCTGCGGCATTGTTAATAGCCTCAAATACTTCACCAATTTCATGTTTAACACCAAAATTTTGTTGCTCAACGATTGGTTTTGTATGCTCGGGGGCAAAATGCATTAAAGTACCAAATGCTATCATTTTGGCCATAGCCTCAGGGGACAGATTATTGTCTTTATCTAACCAAGTTGAATTATTCATAGCAGAAACTAAGGCATACAGATACTGATCGAGACGGCTAGTAAACGCATTAAACGATTCACCAGGCTGCATGGTGGCATTGGCAATTTTCTTGACTAACCTATATGGGTCAAGGTCTCCTTTATTAACAAAGCGACGGCGAAAGAAATCCTTAAATTCAGGCCAAGACTGGAGGCTAACAATGGCTTTCTCATCAACAACAAAACGTGCATCACCTTTGGTTGTGTCCACGGCTGACCGTTATTATAGACTGTGGGTTGGTTGGTGTTGTCGTCGTTGATCCTTCTCTACGGACAACCCAACCCACAACTCGGTAGAGTGCTTACACTTCACTAGGAGATCACACTAGGCGCTTCTGGCTCTTGGAGAGGGGTTCCACATCACACGTATAGGGGATGCGGCTCCAACACTCAGCCTCGTTGTCACGTGCACACACCCACTCGAGCCGCTGTGACTCCCCACTCTCTCCTTAGGTGATATGATCTCCTCAATCCCCTTTTGACTTATTAGTATTACCTTTTACCCTGTCCACAGCAGTGGTTCTTGTTTCTTTCTCTCTCTCTCTCCTTCTTTACTACCTCCTGGGAAGCCTCACTAGGACAAGGGCAAACACCAGCAAATTGTGACACATTTACTGGACAAAGCACATACATGATACATACACACATATAATAATAATGAATCCTATACTCTATAATATCACAATCAGGTTGCACTCCAACACCTTCAGAACTCTATTATCAGCTTATGAAGTGGTATCCTATCTCCTGGTTCGCCACCTGATACTATTAACCTCCTCAAGTTGGTCAAACCTACATACACTGTTGCACTATCAGCAAGATAATGTATATATAGAAAATCAGCATTTGAATGCAATAACATATATCAGTATAAACGTTCATTGATACACAACAATGATTAATCGATCACTGTCAGTCCTCGAGCACATACATCTGTAGGTAATCAAGCCTACGACTGCAACTCTAAGCTTCAGAATAAATCACTCCTTGACATAAGAATGCAAACAGTCACTCACCTCTCACTGCGTCTTGCACGCTAATGACAACCAAACACTATCAACTCCCTACAAGTAATCCACCAGAACTTCCCCTTCCACCTCTGGAAGTTCACTACCCTAATATCCTTAGGTTCTTCCGGGCTTCACTACCAGGATCCTCTGCAGCTCCTCCCAGCTGCTATCATGAAGTTTCCTTGTGCAACTACGGTGCTTCACCCTTCTGTTAGGTTCTTCCACAGCTCTCTTGGCTGCTACACCTCCTCTACAGAAGCACGTGACACTCCTCTTCACTGCTGCTTCTCCTCACAGCTCGAGGTCTTCTGCTCCACTACCTTGGAGTCTCATCAGCTACATCATCTGCTGGCTTCGAAGTTCTCAGCAACTTCTTCCCCAAAGACAAACCTGCAACCCATCGACGTTCCAATAAAATGTTCCCCTTTAACACATAAACAAAAATAACCACACAATATGCTTGCCTCAAACCTCTATCTGTCCTCTACATACAGTGAGAGTGGACTCCCCCGTTTTGGGCGGGTCCATACTCCACCTCGCCTGGCGGCGGTCCTCACTCGCTGGGAGGGTCTTCCTCCATCCGGAGCCAGGCTCCCTCAGTCGTCCGCCAGCGCTCAGAGGGGGCGGACGTCGCTCCGTGTTCCTCCCTCTTCACTCTCCTATTTCAGGCTTTCTGCCTTATTAAAACATGTCTAACTTATAAATAAACATTGCTACTGTCGCTGGGCACACGACCAACTACAAGTGATCACTATGAACTGGCGTATATCGTGCTTACCACAGATTAATTGGTCGAGGGCGCTTTCCCTCTGACGGCGTCTGGTCAGGGCGCTCCCACGGCCCACAATAATGCCTCCGGGCGGCTTAATATTCACTAATTATCGTCCACGACTTGAGACCACACGTCCCCAGCTCGATTCCACAGCTGGCACGTCTGCACACTTCTCTTCTCTTAGAGATATATCACTAGGGGTTCCCTTCTGACGGGAGCTCAACGGAGCGCGGCTTCCCCCTGCGATGTCTGGCACTCAAGTGAGGTCAAGGTCCTCCAGAAGCGAGCCTCACGCCTCCAGCAAAATGTCCACATCTCCTAGCCAGTCATTTATCTATTTTCTTCTGCATTGCCCATAATCTCAAACTGTTACACATATCCAACCAACTATTTTACATATGCGTTATCACCTCAATACTTGCTAGACCTTCTAATCAGGTCAGGCTTGACGAATAACTCTCAAGGAGGGAGACTCGTTTCTCCTGTAGGCTGAGATCATAACACCGTGCAATTACTAAGTATTCGGCATCAGTAGGCGTAGAAAAACGTGCAACTGTTTTCGCTTCAACCTTACTAAACCATGATTCTAATAAACGCGATTCCCCAGCAAAGAGAGGAATAGCCATTTCCTGAGCTGATCTCTGGCCATTGGGACGAGCAACTGTTCCCATTGATTCTGAAGGGGTTTCAACAGTGGTAGGCATTGTCACAGCCGTGGAAGTAATATTTGAACGCAGATTATAATTAAGTGCACCTGGCATCAGAAATAGTATACACAAAAATAAACACAAAAAAATATCAACTTGGCTAAAGTAAAAATGGCAGAAATAAAATTATTAAATTGGGCTAGGCAAGAAAATAATTAAGAACAAGCAATTGTAAACTAAATTTAGCAATCTTTCATTAAAAAAATGACTGGAATTAGATGTATGTAAATTAATTAAACCAGACTAAGCACAGCAATTGAGAATATAAAAACTGGAAGTGCAATTGCAAAATTTCATTAAAAAGATTCAACACAACAAGTGGCAATGCAAGAAATATGGATGTAGCACATAAACTGGACACAGGAATGTATATAACTGCTAGAAACAATTATTTCTTACTTCTCTCGCCTTTGAATTCAGTAATGACACTAGTAACAATTAATGAATAATGGAATCATATGCAGGGAATATTGAAATGTCTCAGAGAAACTGTGGGCCTCTGGAGTACTAAACCGGCTCCAATATTTAACAATTCACTGAAAGATTAATTCATAAGATATTTTGGATATATTTACGTTAAACCTCATTAAATCATAGCACACGATATCTTAGCTCATATTTACTTAACTCAGGGCTGCAGGATTTGCAATATAACAGTGGCCAAAACGAAAAACGGTGACCAGACGTGTGAAGAGGACCATGTGAGGGCTTGTTTACAAACTGGTGCGATGGCAGCGCTCCTGGCGGCGGTGGCGCGAAACTCAGGGACCCCACACTGTTGATGCTGGAAGTGCGAAGATAAATTCTGACGACGACGATATTACGACGATGTCGGTGGAGAAACACGATTGGGAGGCAGGAGTTCACACAAAATGATGTAGCAGGGGCTGGTGGCGAGGTGTGAGCTTAGAGGGAGGCAGGGTGGCGACACTAGTCAAACAATTGTAGTCTTTTTTTTCACCAATTCCTCTTGAATAACTGTACAACACCCACAATAATAAGTTGATACTTGCGACGATGGCTGACCACGATTTCAGTAGCTTGAACACTCACAAAGCTTAGATACTGTCAGCTTGGGCGGCGGCGGTGGTGGGTGCAGGTGGTTCCCACGTGGTGGCGCGAGATTCAAAAATGGCTGGCGCGGAAGCTTCCTTCCTCCTCACTGATGAATGAGCGTTCTCACAGGAAAATATTGACCCTTACTTCTGAACGTTGGCCTGGAGTAGTGGTTGATGGCAGGACCCCGGTCTGGCACAATATTTGATGCGTGGGTGGCAGGATGGCGGCTTATGGCGGTGGCGGTGGCGGCGGTTATGGCTGGAACACGAGGCGATGCTGGGTACTTGAACTTTTGTTTCCAGAAAAAATTTCTGGGTCCCACTGCTGCTACCAGTATTCGTTTGCCTTTTTCGGGGTAGAAGGTAGACACAGTAGTCGCTTCTGTATATATTTATTGACTGAGATAGCAAGGTATATATCTGCCTAGCCGAGGTCCTTCTACTCTGGGTCTGTGAGGATAACTGACAGAATTTTGAGTATAACACTTGTCTAACAACTAATTGGTCATGGATACTGTGGAGCTGCTTGTCTAACAACTAAGTGGTCATGGATACTGTGGAGCTGCTTGTCTGACAACCAAGTGGTCGTGTATACTGTGGAGCTGCTTGTCTAACAACTAAGTGGTCATGGATACTGTGGAGCTGCTTGTCTGACAACTGTTACGAACCTTACCTCCTGTGGAGGTTAGTTATTATAAATTGGTGGACACATTGGAGAATGTTTTCATGATATAAAGCTGTAGCTGATAACTGGGAGGCTGCGAGTCGCCAGTAATACTCCGCCAAGCAAAGTAGTGCCTTCTCAGCTGGAGATTGTTTAGGAATAATGTGTACCTGAATAGCCAAACTATGTGAAGGAAAAATTGACTCAATCAAAAAGCATGCACTGGGAATATGGTAAATGAAGTCAAATAAAGGTTTGAATGGTAATGTTAAAGAATGGAATATTAAAGAGCGATGACGCAAGAGTGGTGGATGCCATCTTGACTTGAGGGGAGGTGGAACGTTGACGACCCGACCTTGTTAACTGAGGGTTTTTTCTCCGGCCGTATAGTCAGATAAGCCATAGTTTTATCCTAACAGGGATGCGAGATAGGGTTGACTACTCAGGCAGTCTAGAGAGCTGTTTTGTGAAAGACTCGAAGTTGTTATTGTTTCAGATTTAGCTACTCAGAACGAAGTGTCCATGTAGCACGGGCTATGGTGAGCCCGTAAGACTCCAAGTTTCTTTGTGGTTTATATATGTGCGTCACCGGATGACAGGTGTAGTGGCTGTGAGCACAGTTCCAGTATTGGTACTAAGAGCCATAGGGTATCCAGAGCACGTTTGGAAACTTTATTAACCAAGTTGTTATCTTCAGATTGACCTTGAGTTGTAAGGAGTACAATTATGTCCATATGTTATATAATGTGTCTTATACATATATATATATATATATTTCATGTTCTTGTCTGTTTCCTTATTCCTTGAATTTCCCTTACCTCAAGTAAAAGCCTCAATTTCCCTAGAAAACATTTAAAAGTCATTCCCACACCACACCTATTCGTGACAACAACCAAGTAGAGTAGTCATGAACACTGGAGCTGCTTGTTTGACAACCAAGTGGTCAGGAATACATACTAAACAGCTCCTTGTCTGACAACTAAGTGATCATGTATACTGTTGTGCTGTTTGTCTGACAATCAAGTGGTCATGCATATTGTGGAACTGCTTGTCTGAAAAATAAGTGGTCATGTATACTTTTAGAGCTGCTGGTCTGACAACCAAGTGGTCATGGATACTGTGGAGCTGTTAGATTTTCAACCAATAGGTATGTATACTGGTTCGCCTAGCTCTGGGCGGAGGTGGACGTGTCGCCTGTGGGCTCCTGGTTTGCTGCCCCGTGGTAGTTTATGTGTGTGAGCGGACCCTTGGGGCCGTGGCGGCTGGAGGGATGGCGGCCCCCCTCCCCCCTGTGAGGCGGAGGGGTACCATTGGCTTAGAATTTACTGGCCCAGCTTCTTACCCGGCAGTTGAGGTGGTGATGATTGACATGTTGCGGGTGGATGTGGCGTCTGTGTGCGGCGTTCAACTTGTGTCCGAGCATCGAGCTGTTGTGAAATTCTGCTCTACGGCTGTGTATCGTGACTTTGTGGACTGCTATGACGGGAGGACATTTACTCTGCCTGGAGGTGGTGGTTCGGTGATAGTGTCGGACAGGTGCAGTGAGACTACCTATGTGGCGGTTCATGGTGCTCCCTTTGAGTTCCCTGACTCTCTTCTCCAGCGTCATTTTAACCGGTATGGGCGGGTCTTGAGTGTCCGAATGAATGCAGTCTCCTCCGGGCGGTGGAAGGGTATCCCGAATGGGACCCGCACTGTGGCGCTGCGCTTGAAGGACTCCATCCCTTCGTCTCTCCAGCTTCTGGGCTTCATGGTACGCGTGTTCTATGGGGGTCAGCCCCGGACGTGTTTCCGGTGCGGACTCTTGGGACATCAGGCTGCGGGATGTGATGCGAGCCGGGTCGGGCCTGTAAACCTTTTCAGGGAGGAGGATTTTCCCCCGTTGGCGGTCCCGGACCTGTCGGAAGGTGCTGCTGTGGACAGTGTTCCTACCCAGTCCTCTGTTGCCCAGTTACCGGTCTCTGATGCCAGCCGCGATGTGGCTGTGGGTGTCGGAGTGGGAGGAAGTGCATCCCCGGCTCCCGCACCTCAGCCTCCCCTGCCTGCCTCGTCTCCAGTCGAGTCTCCAGTTGTGTCTCCTGTGGTGTGTGGTCTCGTGGCTCCGGACATCGAGGCCGAGCCTCGGCCTGTACTGTCTCCGGCAGCTGTGTCTTCGACTCGTGTCGACGTGCACACTGTGATGTCTCCTGCGGTGTGTGGTCCTGTTCCCCGGATTGTTGAGGCTGCGATGTCGAGTGATCGTGCGCTGCGGGGAGTTGCGCGGGCAACCAGCGGTTCTGCTACGGTGCATCCTAGTGGGGATGATAATTCCGACGATCTGCGACCTGTGTCCAAGCGTTCGCGACGAGCTTTGAGTCTGTCTCCGCCTCATAATGCGGCCTGGGCCGACGTCGGGGAATTTGAGGACTCCGGGAGTTCGTCTTCTGGGGAGTGTGATGTGTGCGTCGCTGTTGGAGTGCCTGCGGCTCCTGTGGGCCGTGTTGCAGCAGTGATGGGTCCTGTGGTGGGATTGTCGCCTGGCCCTGGTCCGGTGTCTTCTCCGGCTGCCTCCGCGTCACCGGTTGCTGGTTCCCTGGGTTGGGAGGTTGTGGCACCGGCCGAGATTGCGAGAGAGGGTAGGGGCTTGGTGCCGGTTCTTACAGATGCTTCTGTTCCGGCGGCCTCCGTGCCTCTGGCGTCCATGTCTGTGCCTTCCACGCCTTTGGCCTCTGCTCAGTCATCCTTTGTTACTCCGTCCCCTGTGGTGTCGGCCCCTGCACCATCGCCTTCTGTGTTTGCGTCCCCTGCGCCTCCGCCCGCTCGGTTGCCGGCCTGTGTCCAGCCGACTCCTGTGCTTCAGTCCCGTGTGGTTCCACCGTCTGTATCAAAGCCCTCTGTGCGGCCTCTTCCCGTGCCTACCGCCCCCGTGGTGGAGGGAGCCGAGCTGGAGGTTCCTGACTTCATGCGTCGACCACGAGGGTCCCGTAGTCACGTTAATGCGCCTATGGAAATGTGGGCACAGTGGGATGCCTATCGAAAGAAGTACCCGCGTCGTTCTTATCCGGATAAATATGAAGATTGACTGTGTGTGGTTCTTGCTTTGTGTTGCTTCTTTCTTTTGTTGGTTTGTTGAGCTATGTGTTACGGGTTCCTTTTTTTTTCTTCCCCTGTTTTCTAACCTAGTTCTTGCTGGGTTAAAATGCTCTAGTGTGTTTTCTTTTTTTTTGACTCTTTCATTGTTACCTATGTGTAAGATTCCATTTTTGTTTATGCTTATTTACGATTTGTTCTCTTATCTGTGTCCTATTTACTGTGTTATATGTTCCGATGTACCGATTCTTTATATTTTATTTAATAATTTACTATGTCATGCAAATGTTCTGTTTCCTTTGCTCTATATCTTGTGCTGTGTATTGCTTTGATGTATTCTCTTGTTAATTTCCTGCATTTTCTCTACTATGTTGTATTTACAGTTATTGTGTTCTCGATTCTGTGGTGTTAAATTTGTATGTGTATTCCTTGTTTATATTTTACCTCTGGTTATATTGTGCTCCTTGTGTGCTATTGTAGTTACTGACGCTTTTGGCACGCCCCGTCTGGGTGGTGCTGCTTTTGTTTTGTGTGTATGTCTTCTTATGAGTTTTATGTTATTCTTTGTTTTCACTTTTGTGTTATGGTGATCTGTGTTCCTTGTTATCTGTGTTGTTGTTGTTCTGTGTTTTTTTGTTACTCTGCTTTCCTGTTTATATGGTTACTGTACGCTGTAATTGCTCTGTTTTAATAATAAAAAGAAAAAAAAAAAAAAATAGGTATGTATACTGTGAATCTGCTTATCTGACAACCACAGAGTCATGTATATTGTATTCTGTCAAAATTCTAATCTGGCATAATGTTGCAACTCTGTGTATTTTTGTTATCATTTATTTTGCGTGTTAAGGAAATTATATTAATAGTCTGAATTATGGAAAAGGAGGAGTATGTTTGAAGGGTCTGGGTTCGAGCTGACGACCGTCCAGCCACCGGCGGCAGATCTCACTCTGAGGCCGTGACTCTTCCTAATTAGTCAAGACTCACCAAGTATTATATAGACCTTCACCTTAAGTGACCCCGAGAGACCATGTATACGCTTTAATTTCCAGTGACACCAAGAACATTCATCTGAAGGAAGTGATAACCTTACAAGAGTGAAAACTGCCCTCATGGTACTTAACAGAGAAATCTTAGTACAACACTCCTGTTATGGTAAGAATGAAAACGATCACTCGTGACACGACTGTTATGACCTCTGGGTCATCACAGCTCACTCGTGTGTGTGTATAATAATATTACCATTAATCAACATTTAAAGGAGTTATATTTTTATTAAAAGATCAGCCATAAACTCCGTTGTATATATCACGTGATAACGTGGACAGTGAAGCTAATTGTCAGGCAGCCACGTGATCAGTCATGTATACTGTAGAGCTCTCTGGACTGGCAGCCACGTGATCACACAGTCATGTATACTGTAGAGCTCTCTGGACTGGCAGCCACGTGATCACACAGTCATGTATACTGTAGAGCTCTCTGGACTGGCAGCCACGTGGTCATGTGGAGTTGGTGCTGTTGCATCCACAAGGTCATATGTTTTCGTAATTAGCTTGTCTAGCAATAACGTGGTTATGTATATTATGCAGATTTACCCCAATAAAGATGAGGTCATGTATACTGTAAAGCTGCTTGTCTGACAGTCAAGTGGTCATGTATACTGTGGAGCTGCTTGTTTGTCAACCATATGGTCTTGTATATTGTACTCACCTAGTTGTACTCACCTAATTGTGATTGCGGGGGTGAGATTCTACGCTTTGGTCCCGCATCTCAACGGTGAATCTACTGGTGCAAAGGCTGATGAGCCAATATGGCTCTATCATATCTACACTTCAAACTGTGTATGGAGTCTACCCCCATCACATCACTTCCTGATGCATTCCGTTTGTTAATAATCCTCCAAAGAAACTCATCCTAATAATCAACCAGAATAACCCTCCATAATTATCCAACACAATTACCCTAAATCATAATCCACGACAATAATCCCCCCCATGAAATCCTTAACAGTAACCCCCCTAAAAATCCACCACAAGACCCCTCCTTACAAATACACCACAAACACCCTCCATAATAAGCCACCAAAATAACCGTAGTAATAATTCACCACAATAAACCATAACATTGTGTTAAATAGCCAATAACCCACCACTTGCGTGTACGACAACAGAGTAATAACGGGAAACAGTGCCAGGAAGGATCGCATTAGCTTCATTTTTGTAATATTTTTTATTATTTTTTATATATACAAGAGTTCAAACATTCTTATAAAGCCACTGGCAAGCATTGCGTTTCGAGCAGGTCCTTAATCAAATTTTTCCCTGGAATATGACCCGGCAAATCGTTTAACAACCAGATTCCCATTCACTGCTAGGTGAACAGAGGCTACTGGTAAGGATTGGTGCCCAGTCAATCCTCCCCGGCTACGATTCGAACCCAAACCCAAGCAATCGTGGATCCCTGAGCGAGTGTTTTACAACTGCGCCACGGGAACTACCACATACAAGAGTTCTTACATTCTTAAGAATTAAGAATGCACAAACGGAAAGCACATACATTTATAATATCGTTGTATAGATAAGATAGTGGAGGGAAGAGCTACCGTGCAGTGTAGTCACAACGTGTAACATTAAGATCACAATCATCTTAAGGGCTAGAAAATACCGCGTAAGCTAGTGGGAACTATAGTGAGATAAGAGCTAGACCAAGACGTCTGACAGGGAAGGGAGTGTGGCACCATTAGGCCTACGCTAGTGATACACGGTACAGCATAGGTTGTTCCCTCAGTGAACGAGAGAATACAGGGATGAACACTTAATAACGCGACTTTGATAAGTTAGAAGACTGGAAATAAATTACCATAATAGAACTCAACCAAGCAAGGAAAATTAAGTGAATATTAAATATGAAACTGTCACCTCCACGCTGACTGTGGCCGCTAAGGCCCCAGCGAGAGGCCGACTGCTTCAACACCCGGGAGTCATCACATCTATACTGAAGTAGGCAGCTAAGTTGTGTTGAGATAACAAGAACAAACAAATTGGTCTTACATATTGAATGTGGTAATATTATTACCACAATACTAATATTGCATTACAAGTGCAATATTAGATAACAAGTAAAACAAGCCCTTACTATACACACAAATAAAGCACACTCAGCAACTATAGAGCAGCTCCCCTCAACACACACACACAAGCATACGAGACAAACAGCATCAAAAGCAATATGGCCATAAACAACGAACTTGCGGTAAATGAAACTAATACACAAATACCGAATCAACGTGCAGTCATGTGTTATACGTCTCAGAAAAGTTTCCATTTGTCTTCCACAGAAGTGAGAGTGGGAAGCCTACCAGGGAGAGTGGGAAACCTACCAGCCATCCAGTGAGAGTGGGAAGCCGACCAGCCAGCCAGGGAGAGTGGGAAACCTACCAGCCATCCAGGGAGAGTGGGAAGCCTACCAGGCATCCAGTGAGAGTGGGAAGCCTACCAGGCATCCAGTGAGAGTGGGAAGCCTACCAGGCATCCAGTGAGAGTGGGAAGCCTACCAGGCATCCAGTGAGAGTGGGAAGCCTACCAGGCATCCAGTGAGAGTGGGAAGCCTACCAGGCATCCAGTGAGAGTGGGAAGCCTACCGACCATCCAGTGAGAGTGGGAAGCCTACCAGCCATCCAGTGAGAGTGGGAAGCCTACCAGCCATCCAGGGAGAGTGGGAAGCCTACCAGCCATCCAGTGAGAGTGGGAAGCCTACCAGCCATCCAATGAGAGTGGGAAACCTACGAGACATACTGAGAGAGTGGGAAGCCTATCAAGCATCCAGGGAAAGTGGAAGCCTACCAGGCATACTGGGACAGTGGGAAGCCTACTGGCCATCCAGAGAGAGTGGGAAGCCTACCGGCCATGCAGGAAGAGAGGTGCAGGAGCGGTGGCTTAAGACAGGGATGAAGCTAAAGTAGAAATTCAGGACGTTCTGAACTGTGATTCAGTTCGACCAAATGAAGATGACAGAAGACAGGAAAGTGTCTGAAGACAGAAAATAAAAGTGGAAGGGAATGGACAGCAATGACACCGCGATAGGTACAGGCACTATAGTACACCTCGATAGTGAGAGACAGGCCAGAAAGACAGACATTTGCAAATTCTATGCAAAGGGCACTTGTGTACATTGATTCTAGTAGGAAAAAGTTATCAGAATGCAGTTACCCCATCCCATAAAATGTCTAAATAATTCTGAGGGGAAAATTTCGTTTCGGATGAACATGCAGGTGATTTCCATCCAGATATATGCAATACCTCACTCGTGGAGCGAAAATGCTATGACCTCAGATGTCTAAACATTCATGTGAATGGCACAGATCGCTACACAATTAGTGGAAAGCAGAACAGTAGCTTCGGAATGAACCAGAAACATGCTTTGGACCAAGAAGAAATAGATTTCAAAAGGTGGAAGAAAGATAATTTATGGTACTGGAACTGGCCGCAAGAACCACTTGTATACCAAAGTCACAGGTTCAACCACACCCCACAACAGATCTACAACTACGACAGGGAACAATACTGCAAAAACCAATACTCATCAGAACAAATCCAATATGCCCAGGCATAACGGACCTGTCTGATAAACCGTGCAGTCAAAATATACCAAATAGAGTTACCTATTTCATCTTTGCAAACATAAAAGAGCTAAAAACAACAGCAAAAAACAATGTGCTCTTCATAATTGAGACAGAGACAAATTCATTATTTGGAGCTTTTACTGAAACCCATGCAAGGGAATACTTAGACAATAAAATCTGGATACCAGATTATTATCTATATTGATGTGATAGAGTAAATAGGCAACATGCAGGAGTAGATTTGTATGTCTGAGAGGATCTTGTATGCCTGGAGCTCCTTAACTCTACAAATAAGTTGGTAGAAGTACTGGGAGTAAGGCTAGAGAAAATAAACTTAGTTGTTATTCTGATATTCAATCCGTCAGATGCAATGGCTGAGTAATTCATAGAACAGTTAAACAAAATAGAGAATATCCTCGACAATCCGGCAAACCCAGTATGTTAAATTATCTTCTTAGGACACTTCAAACTGCCCGTTATAAGAGGGAGAGCAGCAAACAATAATATTATACCAGGTAATCTATCTTGAAATAGTCAACCGCAGATCAGAGAACTAATTAGATTTTTTGACAAATTTTCAATCAATTAGCAGATAACGGAGCCAACTAGGAACGAAAATATTCTTGATTTGATTACCACATACATGAAGACAATATCAGGAACATTATAATCACAATCACAGATATCACATACTCCTTTCACTGGCTCATTGAAGGGCAACTAACATCTATAAACATAATAGGCCTAAATAAATTATCACGCGGGAGGGGTTATTCAATAAATTCAGTTTTAATAGTAGAAGAATAGACTGGAAAAAAAATAACAGGGAACTTACAAGCATTCAGTGGGAACTGGTTCAAGTAATAACAATCCCACAAGGAATACAACAACTGACTTCCGAAGCATATAAAGTCTAGCTGAAACATGTTCCTGTCAGAAAAGCCTGAAAGAGGTCCAAAGTAGAAAGAGGATGCAGACGAAACTTCAAAAGAAGGAAAACATAACAGAAATGCATAAGCAGACACTTCAAAGAAGGAATAACAACTATCGCTTCAAAGAAGGAATAATTTAACAGGGAGATTGAAGAAATAGAGCAGCGACTGAAGCAATCATATCAGATTGAAGAAATAAAACTAGAACAGAAAGCAATACAAGACATAAATGTAAAAACCAAGATATATCTTCACATATGGGAAATTAAACTTAGGAACCACTGTCATTATTGACCTATTCTTATAATTGAAGGTTCTTTCACAGATGATGACAAAGAAATTAGTGAAATCCCAATAGAGCAGTATGAGAACAGATTTAACACTAATAAACAGCATGAAAGTGGAAGATCGGAACAGCTTCTGTATGCATGCTATCTAAACCCATGGAATTGTAACTGATATCAACGTGAACACTGCAGATTTTGGAAGAGAAAGTGACAACATACCCTTGTATTCAGCCGCCAGGTCCATGTTCATTGAATTCAAAATTTATAAAAACATGCGTAGTGCACAGGCACTCATTATAGTGTGGAGGAAGTGCTTGGACACACGGGATATATACCAGACGCCTTAACTCAGCAAATATAGCTGTTCTACACAAACAAGGGAACAAAGCATTGACTAAAAATTATAGACCAGTCGTACTAAGGTCCCACATAATGAAAGTATTTGAGAGAATGATCAGGAGTCAGGTCAACAGTTTCATGGAGACCAATGACCTCCACAGCTCAGACCAACATATGGTTCGTAATATGTTCATCGGTTGTGTACTGGCACTGTACCAGTGCCCCTCTAGGGGACGCTGAGGCAGTGTTACCACTGTGGCGCCAGGGACTGTCCCTCTAGGGGACGCTGGGGCAGTGTTACCACTGTGGCGCCAGGGACTGTCCCTCTAGGGACGCTGGGACAGTGTTACCACTGTGGCGCCAGGGACTGCCCCTCTAGGGACGCTGGGACAGTGTTACCACTGTGGCGCCAGGGACTGTCCCTCTAGGGGACGCTGGGGCAGTGTTACCACTGTGGCGCCAGGGACTGTCGCTCTAGGGACACTGGGACAGTGTTACCACTGTGGCGCCAGGGACTGCCCCTCTAGGGACGCTGAGACAGTGTTACCACTGTGGCGCCAGGGACTGCCCTTCTAGGGACGCTGGGGCAGTGTTACCACTGTGGCGTCAGGGACTGTCCCTCTAGGGACAGTGTTACCACTGTGGCGCCAGGGACTGCCCCTCTAGGGACGCTGAGACAGTGTTACCACTGTGGCGCCAGGGACTGTCCCTCTAGGGACGCTGGGACAGTGTGACCACTGTGGCGCCAGGGACTGCCCCTCTAGGGACGCTGAGACAGTGTTACCACTGTGGCGCCAGGGACTGTCCCTCTAGGGGACGCTGGGGCAGTGTTACCACTGTGGCGCCAGGGACTGTCCCTCTAGGGGACGCTGGGGCAGTGTTACCACTGTGGCGTCAGGGACTGCCCCTCTAGGGACGCTGAGACAGTGTTACCACTGTGGCGCCAGGGACTGTCCCTCTAGGGACGCTGGGACAGTGTTACCACAGTGGCGCCAGGGACTGCCCTTCTAGGGACGCTGGGGCAGTGTTACCACTGTGGCGCCAGGGACTGTCCCTCTAGGGGACGCTGGGACAGTGTTACCACTGTGGCGCCAGGGACTGTCCCTCTAGGGACGCTGGGACAGTGTTACCACTGTGGCGCCAGGGACTGCCCCTCTAGGGACGCTGGGACAGTGTTACCACTGTGGCGCCAGGGACTGTCCCTATAGGGGACGCTGGGGCAGTGTTACCACTGTGGCGCCAGGGACTGTCCCTGTAGGGTGTAACATGGGGGGGGGGATCTACTCTCTTTCTCTATCCTTTACCCCTTACCTCTATTCCCGTATTCTGATTTATCCTCTTCAATCCAAGGGACACCAGAGATACTACTCTAGGCGAATCCCTCGCCACGTGGTCTTAAGCCGTTTTGACCGGCTAAGATTCTACAGCCTTTATGACGTGGAACTAGACCCCTAGCAAACTCTAGAGTCACCTTACGCCGCCACCACCAAACTATTAAAACTGGGAGCACTAACCGAGGTCTGGATCGATTATGCTCTCAAAGAACCTTGGGGCTTGATCCCCAGTTAGTTGGAATAGGAGGGATGAATCTACGTTAAGTGTGGGAAATATTAACAAACAAAGGAATAACTGAACTCTTAATCTGTGTTAGGCTCTGCGGCCCCACGAAAACTCTGCCTCGTGGGAACCACGTGTCAAGGACAATGAACAATGAAATGGAAATAATAAAATGCAATTTACTAACTAAATAATTTATTCAAAATCTAAAACAAAATCTAAATCAAAGCACTCCCTATCCTTAACACTCCCTATCCTTAACACTCCCTATCCTTAACACTCCCTATCCTTAACACTCCTTATCCTTAACACTCCCTGACTTAAGGCATGAGATGAACTAATTCCTATTCCAAACTATAGCAACTATACCTCTTATGAGGACCAGCTGGTGTAGTGCTGGTTTCGGGGAGAGGTGGAGAGTGGGTCACCTTCCGAGTCGTTGCCTTGTCCACACTGATCCTACCTCGCTCTGCTCCACACAGAAGCCAGAGCAGGGTATTCTTCCTCCTGACTTACTAACTTACTAGCGGGGTTTAAGTTGAACAACTAATCTCTGTCGTACGGAACGACCCTGATGGTTGAACTCTTAAACTGACGGTAATTGCACAGGCATTTAGGGAAGGGCTATTTCCGATTACAAAATGGCTATTTGACCTTTGAGAAATTACAAAAAATATGGAGCATTGGTGACCCTTATGACCTAAGGTCGCCCAAATCGTTCCGAGGCCGAGGCTAGTCCCGCTAGTGACGTCACTGATGGTGACTTACTAAAGTATTCTGACAATTTAGGACACTCTTGATACTTTAAACAGAAATACTATTGAATATGTATGAATACAATATGAATGAAGACTAATTTCTCTAACTTACTGAATTCTGTAAAATAATTCATTATATATTGTTTTAAGACAAAGGTGGCGGCCATTTTGTGTTTCACCTGCTAATTCTCAGGAGATATGACCTTGCTTGGGTCAGGTCAAACTACAACATGACTCTCACTATTGTACAAAGGCATATCCCCTGTCTCTCATACAATTACTTATTTTCAAAACAGCTTCAGTTGTTACAAGGGGACACTGAGACAGTGTTACCACAGTGGCGCCAGGGACTGTCCCTCTAGGGTCATACAGCTTAATGCTAAATATCGTACAAGGGAAGCTGCTCAAAATAAATTTAATCTGATAAAAAAAACTTCGTTCTTTAATGCTTGTTCATTTATAACCGAGTTTACAAAAAGTTCCGTACAATATTTACACGAGAGAACGTCATATTAATAACACCTATTATAATTATGTAAAAAAAAGTGTTTAAAACTTTCAGAAATGAACATAATTGATGCCTGGAGTCTGCGTAGTGCAGATTAATCTCGGGAAGTTGTGTGTTTAAGTATTTCGTAGCAATATTTACATTTACTTCTCAGTCTCAGTTAGAGAAGCGTGGTCTGATATATTGTTGTCTTAATTGCAGGTTTACCGTCACTTAAACGTTGATTCGACGTTAATAAGGTTGCTACAGCGTCAAAAACGTCTCTTTACCGTTACTCTTAGAGATTGTGCCGACTGATAGGTACCAGTTCAAATACATAACCTCTAGTTACGTGTGTAATTATGGCATCTGATTGGCTGGAACGGCAATGTTTTAATGACGTATCGAGATGTCGATACGCCAGCCAGCTTAGGCCCAGCCATTGGCCGAGGATCTAGGCCAATGGCTAACCTTCCCAAACATGCCACCCACAACAGTTGTATAGTACTTATTGGCTCTTAGGTGAACAGAGGCAGAGGGTGAAATGAAACGTAGCCCAAACGCTTCCAGACAGTAAGACACTGTTACGGGGCTGAAAAATAGACAACAAACCCACACATCTGACTATTCAGGAAGCAACGGCGACGTTTCAGTCCATCCTGGATCATTATCACGACTTGATAACGACCCACGACCGAAAAGTCGTTACTTCCTTTACTCCCAGATATGTGGCTTAGGTGTCCCAACTTCAACCGCGGAAATCGAACCCGGAATCTATCGACTCCGCACGCCACTGCGCCACTAGATTAAAAAAGGAAGATGCTTAGAGGTGAATATTCGTTCAAGCTTTTTAAACTGGTGCGGTTTTATGGTCTAACTCTCATCTAACTTGTTATCTTGAGGGCTTTATGGCTGGGTAACATGGGCTGGAGCTCCATAAAATATAATTAAAACTCTCCTTTTTTAATGGTCCAATATTCTCCACGTAATAGAAGCAGTCAGGAAAGAACGGGGTTAATTACAGTTCTCATGAGAGCTCAAGTTTTCCGGTGAACTGTAGGGGTCAAGTTCCTAATAGAACTTAAGACATCAAGTTTTATAGTGAGCCGTAGATATCAAATTTCCCCGTAATCTGAAGATATCACATTTCCCTGTGCAAGGAAGATATCATATTCCGTTTTAATCTTAAGAAATCAAGTTTTGCTATCACTAATATATAACATTTATGAAGAAAGGTGGTGGATATTGATCATCTTATCGCAGACTCAAACCATGAAAAAAAAACACGCAAGAAAATTAATTTAAAACTACAAGAGAATGTTTTATATATCAAGAACAGAGACAGGGAAGGAAAGTCTAATTCGTCAAATGCATATGGAGAGAAGATCTACCGTAAATATTTGAGGAGCTGAAGGTCTACAGGGTGGAACTTGTTGGTGTACAGCTCAGGGGCAGATTCACGAAGCAGTTACGCCAGTACTTACGAACGTGTACAACTTTTCTCAATCTTTGACGGCTTTGGTTACGTTTATTAAACAGTTTACAAGCATGAAAATTTCCCAATCAACTGTTGTTATTGTTATAAACAGCCTCCTGGTCCTTCGGAGCTCATAAACTTTTTAATAATTGTAAATACAGCCGCCAAAAAATTGAATAAAGATGTATAGGTTCGTAAGTGCTTCGTGAATCTGGCCCCAGGGGCCCTTAAGAATGTGCCCCAAAGAATGAGGTGATTTGATAAAATGCTATGCCCAAAATTACCATCCGAGTGCCGGCGGGGAAGTGGTTCAAATAGCTTCGGCTATCACTTCCTTATGTCCGGTCGTGATGGTCAAGCGGATTAAGGTGTCCCTGTAGATACCAGTTGCGTTGATCCTGGGAGTATGGGTTCGAGTCACTTCTGGGGTGTGAGTTTTCAGTCGCATATAGTCCTGGGGACCCTTCAGGCTTGTTTGCATTTGTGTTCCTCACGTGTGCCCCAAAGAATGAGATGATTTGATAAAATGCTATGCCCAAGATTACCATCCGAGTGCCGGCGGGGAAGTGGTTCAAATAGCTTCGGCTATCACTTCCTTATGTCCGGTCGTGATGGTCAAGCGGATTAAGGTGTCCCTGTAGATACCAGTTGCGTTGATCCTGGGAGTATGGGTTCGAGTCACTTCTGGGGTGTGAGTTTTCAGTCGCATATAGTCCTGGGGACCATTCAGGCTTGTTTGCATTTGTGTTCCTCACGTGTACCCCAAAGAATGAGGTGATTTGATAAAATGCTATGCCCAAGATTACCATCCGAGTGACGGCGGGGAAGTGGTTCAAATAGCTTCGGCTATCACTTCCTTATGTCCGGTCGTGGTGGTCAAGCGGATTAAGGCGTCCCTGTAGATACCAGTTGCGTTGCTCCTGGGAGTATGGGTTCGAGTCACTTCTGGGGTGTGAGTTTTCAGTTATATATATATATATATATATATATATATATATATATATATATATATATATATACATATATATATATATATATATATATTTAAGGCACAACTCTTCTAAACACGAGAGTGAAGTATACAACTTTAGAACACTTTCCCACCAGGAGACTCGAACCCTAGCCAGCACAGAAGCCTTCCAGCAACTGGCATAACAGGTACGCCTTAACACGTGAATCACATGAGAAAGTGTCTCATGTGATTCCTAGGAATCACATGAGACAAGCCCATGACATTACTCTAACAAGAGAAATGTTGAACAAGAATACTTGCATAATAGACAAAACCCAAGATTCAAGAAGATTACAAATTCTTGAGGCAATTCACATAAGAATAGAGCGACCTACCATGAACACCCAAATCACGGAACTATTTACTCTACCCACCATGAGAGTAAGGACAAGACAAGAACATATCGATGCCAACACAGAAGACAATGTCCAACATAACAGGCCAATTACACTGGATTAATCTTTGTGTTTAGATAGGAGATGCCTCGTATGGGCCAATAAGCCTTCTGCAGCCCCTATGTTTATCCCTTATGTATCCCCCCATGTTTTCACCTTCATTGTATTATCACCTGACCTAATGCGGGTATAAAATCAACTAGTATTGTAAGATCTGTTCACTTGAGAATGAACCATGGAGGTTCGAAACGTCGTGCAAATTATACAAATAAGTGTAATACACTCTATAGTAAATCACTTCTTTTCTTCACCTTAAAAGTACGAAAATGAGTTTTGGAGAACTCCTATTTCAATTAAGCCCTGATGCTAAGAAAATAGTTAGAGGGATAGAAGCCCTAAACCAGAAAATAATAAATACAGAATATGCGGTCATATTCAATGAAACATGTTTGAAAGAAAACCTGCTGCCAGTATACACCAATATATATATATATATATATATATATATATATATATATATATATATATATATATATATATATATATATATATATATATATATATGCGAACAAGCCTGAATGGTCCCCAGGACAATATGCAACTGAAAACTCACACCCCAGAAGTGACTCGAACCCATACTCCCAGGAGCCACACAACTGGTATGTACAAGACGCCTTAATCCACTTGACCATCACGACCGGACATAATGAGGTGATAGCCGAGGCTATTTGAACCACCCCACCGCCGGCACTCGGATAGTAATCTTGGGCATAGCATTTTACCAAATCACCTCATTCTTTGGGGCACACGTGAGGAACACAAATGCGAACAAGCCTGAATGGTCCCCAGGACAATATGCAACTGAAAACTCACACCCCAGAAGTGACTCGAACCCATACTCCCAGGAGCCACACAACTGGTATGTACAAGACGCCTTAATCCACTAGACCATCACGACCGGACATAATGAGGTGATAGCCGAGGCTATTTGAACCACCCCACCGCCGGCACTCGGATAGTAATCTTGGGCATAGCATTTTACCAAATCACCTCATTCTTTGGGGCACACGTGAGGAACACAAATGCGAACAAGCCTGAATGGTCCCCAGGACAATATGCAACTGAAAACTCACACCCCAGAAGTGACTCGAACCCATACTCCCAGGAGCCACACAACTGGTATGTACAAGACGCCTTAATCCACTTGACCATCACGACCGGACATAATGAGGTGATAGCCGAGGCTATTTGAACCACCCCCACCGCCGGCACTCGGATAGTAATCTTGGGCATAGCATTTTACCAAATCACCTCATTCTTTGGGGCACACGTGAGGAACACAAATGCGAACAAGCCTGGAATGGTCCCCAGGACAATATGCAACTGAAAACTCACACCCCAGAAGTGACTCGAACCCATACTCCCAGGAGCCACACAACTGGTATGTACAAGAGTTTTCAGTTGCATATTGTCCTGGGGACCATTCAGGCTTGTTCGCATTTGTGTTCCTCACGTTTGCCCCAAAGAATGAGGTGATTTGGTAAAATGCTATGCCCAAGATTACTATCCGAGTGCCGGCGGTGGGGTGGTTCAAATAGCCTCGGCTATCACCTCATTATGTCCGGTCGTGATGGTCAAGTGGATTAAGGCGTCTTGTACATACCAGTTGTGTGGCTCCTGGGAGTATGGGTTCGAGTCACTTCTGGGGTGTGAGTTTTCAGTTGCATATTGTCCTGGGGACCATTCAGGCTTGTTCGCATTTGTGTTCCTCACGTGTGCCCCAAAGAATGAGGTGATTTGGTAAAATGCTATGCCCAAGATTACTATCCGAGTGCCGGCGGTGGGGTGGTTCAAATAGCCTCGCTATCACCTCATTATGTCCGGTCGTGATGGTCAAGTGGATTAAGGCGTCTTGTACATACCAGTTGTGTGGCTCCTGGGAGTATGGGTTCGAGTCACTTCTGGGGTGTGAGTTTTCAGTTGCATATTGTCCTGGGGACCATTCAGGCTTGTTCGCATTTGTGTTCCTCACGTGTGCCCCAAAGAATGAGGTGATTTGGTAAAATGCTATGCCCAAGATTACTATCCGAGTGCCGGCGGTGGGGTGGTTCAAATAGCCTCGGCTATCACCTCATTATGTCCGGTCGTGATGGTCAAGTGGATTAAGGCGTCTTGTACATACCAGTTGTGTGGCTCCTGGGAGTATGGGTTCGAGTCACTTCTGGGGTGTGAGTTTTCAGTTGCATATTGTCCTGGGGACCATTCAGGCTTGTTCGCATTTGTGTTCCTCACGTGTGCCCCAAAGAATGAGGT
>NC_091153.1:38820487-38822987 GCF_040958095.1 Procambarus clarkii
CTCTCTCTCTCTCTCTCTCTCTCTCTCTCTCTCTCTCTCTCCTCTCTCTCTCTCTCTCTCTCTCTCTCTCTCTCTCTCTCTCTCTCTCTCTCTCTCTCTCTCTCTCTCTCTCTCTCTCTCTCTCTCTCTCTCTCTCTCTCTCTCTCTCTCTCTCTCTCCTCTCTCTCTCTCTCTCTCTCTCTCTCTCTCTCTCTCTCTCTCTCTCTCTCTCTCTCTCTCTCTCTCTCTCTCTCTCTCTCTCTCTCTCTCTCTCTCTCTCTCTCTCTCTCTCTCTCTCTCTCTCTCTCTCTCTCTCTCTCTCTCTCTCTCTCTCTCTCTCTCTCTCTCCTCTCTCTCTCTCTCTCTCTCTCTCTCTCTCTCTCTCTCTCTCTCTCTCTCTCAGTGTTGACATTGCCGGCGGGGTGCTCTCTGCGTCATGACACACGCGGACATATGATACACGCCCCACCAGTGTCCTGTGTCAGCACGCCTGTCAGCTATACCAGCGGCGGCTGACACGTGGCCAAATAAATACTCATGGGAAGGATGTTAATCTGGTCTCCAGCTGACTATGTCAGGGGTTGATCCGCTAGGGGATTGGTGGACCCTTTGGAGAGGCTGGTTGATGGTGGTTAAGGTGGTAGTGGTGGTGGTTAAGGTGGTAGTGGTGGTGGTTAAGGTGGTAGTGGTGGTGGTTAAGGTGGTAGTGGTGGTGGTTAAGGTGGTAGTGGTGGTGGTTAAGGTGGTAGTGGTGGTGGTTAAGGTGGTAGTGGTGGTGGTTAAGGTGGTAGTGGTGGTGGTTAAGGTGGTAGTGGTGGTGGTTAAGGTGGTAGTGGTGGTTATCTTGAGGTTATCTTGAGATGATTTCGGGGCTTTAGTGTCCCCGCGGCCCGGTCCTCGACCAGGCCTCCACCCCCAGGAAACAGCCCGTGACAGCTGACTAACTCCCAGGTACCTATTTACTGCTAGGTAACAGGGGCATTCAGGGTAAAAGAAACTTTGCCCATTTGTTTCTGCCTCGTGCGGAAATCGAACCCGCGCCACAGAATTACGAGTCCTGCGCGCTATCCACCAGGCTATGGTGGTTATAGTTACCTATACGTACCTTTCAGTCCCTTCGAGGGAGTGAAGGGGTCTAGCATTTTTATGTCCCACTCCTGATCTGTTCGAAGTGTTCTGATGTTCGAATTCTTTTATGGAGTTTGGCTTTAGAGTTGAGGATGGAGGTGGCTTCTATAACTTCTTATTTTCAGGGTATGATGATCGCTCTTACTGGGTACGAGTATTTCTTTATGGTTTCCTCGACTCGTTTACGTGTCCAGTTCCACTTCTCCTAGACCTACTTGCTCTCAATTTGAAAAGAGGCTGTCGATCCTCTCTACCTTGTCTATTCCCTTCGGTATTTTGTACGTTGTGATCATTGGCTCTTCTGCAGGGTTGTGAGGTCAAATTCCCTCAGTCCAGTAAATCCTTAGTAATTGCTTAGTAAAAAAAGTAAAGCTTAGTAAAGTTTTTGCTTAGATTTATCCCACATCAAGCTTTTTTTTTTTTTAATGAGAGATGTCTAATTAAGCAGAGATCTCAACTATCAATCAACTCGTATCTCATTACTCTAATGCCATTTACAATAAGGTTTAGAAAAGGCTTTATTTTGTAGTATATTAAATTAAACAGTAAAAACTAATACTCAATTTTTGTATTAGAAATGGAGTCATTGGAACTACTAAATGTGTATTTGTTCATTTACTAAATGTGTATTTGTTCATTTACTAAATGTGTATTTGTTCATTTACTAAATGTGTATTTGTTCATTTACTAAATGTGTATTTGTTCATTTACTAAATGGGTATTTGTTCATTTACTAAATGGGTATTTGTTCATTTACTAAATGTGTATTTGTTCATTTACTAAATGTGTATTTGTTCATTTACTAAATGTGTATTTGTTCATTTACTAAATGTGTATTTGTTCATTTACTAAATGTGTATTTGTTCATTTACTAAATGTGTATTTGTTCATTTACTAAATGGGTATTTGTTCATTTACTAAATGGGTATTTGTTCATTTACTAAATGTGTATTTGTTCATTTACTAAATGTGTATTTGTTCATTTACTAAATGTGTATTTGTTCATTTACTAAATGTGTATTTGTTCATATACTAAATGTGTATTTGTTCATTTACTAAATGTGTATTTGTTCATTTACTAAATGTGTATTTGTTCATTTACTAAATGTGTATTTGTTCATTTACTAAATGTGTATTTGTTCATTTACTAAATGTGTATTTGTTCATTTACTAAATGTGTAATGAATGTTGACTGAACGGCAGTTGGTGTGTTTGGGTGTCACCTCTCGCATGGAGGGTCGTTACCTGCGCTCTGTTGCAATAATTGCAACATTCACATTTCGTGCTTTAATGCAAAATGATCATCAAGATAGCTAGTTAAGCGTATTTTGTGCAGCAATTGCTTGAACTATTCCCTGGTTCAATAGTCTCGTTATCAACAGTCATTGACATG
>NC_091153.1:38825487-38860487 GCF_040958095.1 Procambarus clarkii
GTGTGTGTGTGTGTGTGTGTGTGTGTGTGTGTGTGTGTGTGTGTGTAATAATACTCTGATATCTGCACATCTCATTATACTGGCGTCTCATTATATCATAATCATATACCAGCATATAGTCATTGCAGTATGTCTGTATATCTGCAGATCAGTATGTCACTAAATCCATATTCCATAAAGTTAGTATCTGATTATTTCCATATTTGAGTCAGCGTTTCAGTGATTTAATAATACCTTAGCGTTCAAGCGTGCTAGTATCTGGGTCTTCTGAGTTCCAGCTTTCCAGTTTTCCAGCTTCCTGCGCTGCTGCTGGTGGAATGGAAGCTGGAGGACAGCATCCTGCGGTTGTCCAGCTTCGTAATATTCCAGAATTCCTGGATTTCAGTCTTCCGGTATCCTGTCTTAGTTCCGGCGCCCTTGCGGTCAAGCACAGTGACTAACTTGTCCTCCTACAACCTGGCCTCCTATAACTTGTCCTCCTGCAACCTGTACTCCTACAACCTGGCCTTCTATAACTTGTTCTCCTGCAACCTGTACTCTTACAACCTGTCCTCCTACAACCTGTCCTCTTACAACCTGTTCTCCTACAACCTGTCCTCCTACAACCTGGCCTCCTATAACTTGTTCTCCTGCAACCTGTCCTCTTACAACCTGTCCTTCTATAACTTGTCCTCCTACAACCTGTCCTCCTACAACCTATCCTCCTACAACCTGTCCTCCTACAACCTGTCCCCTTACAACCTGTCCTCCTACAACCTGTCCTCCTACAACCTGGCCTCCTACAACCTGTCCTCCAACAACCTGTCCTCCTGCAACCTGTCCTCCTACAACTTGTCCTCCTACAACCTGGCCTCCTACAACCTGTCCTCCAACAACCTGTCCTCCTACAACCTGTCCTCCTACAACTTGTCCTCCTACAACCTGTCCCCCTACAACCTGGCCTCCTACAACCTGTCCTCCAACAACCTGTCCTCCTACAACCTGTCCTCCTACAACGTGTCCTCTTACAACCTGTCCTCCTACAACCTGTCCTCCTACAACTTGTCCTCCTACAACCTGTCCTCTTACAACCTGGCCTCCTACAACCTGTCCTCCAACAACCTGTCCTCCTACAACCTGTCCTCCTACAACCTGTCCTCCTACAACCTGGCCCCCTACAACCTGTCCTCCTACAACCTGTCCTCCTACAACCTGTCCCCCTACAACCTGTCCTCCTACAACTTGTCCTCCTACAACCTGTCCTCCTACAACCTGTCCTCCTACAACCTGTCCTCCTACAACCTGTCCTCCTACAACCTGTCCTCCTACAACCTGTCCTCCTATAACCTGTCCCCCTACAACCTGTCCTCCTACAACTTGTCCTCCTACAACCTGTCCTCCTACAACCTGTCCTCCTACAACCTGTCCTCCTACAACCTGTCCTACAACCTGTCCTCCTACAACCTGTCCTCCTACAACCTGTCCCCCTACAACCTGTCCTCCTACAACTTGTCCTCCTACAACCTGTCCTCCTACAACCTGTCCTCCTACAACCTGTCCTCCTACAACCTGTCCTCCCACAACCTGTCCTCCTACAACCTGTCCTCCTACAACCTGTCCTCCTACAACCTGTCCTCCTACAACCTGTCCTCCTACAACCTGTCCTCCTACAACCTGTCCCCCTACAACCTGTCCTCCTACAACCTGTCCTCCTACAACCTGTCCTCCTACAACCTGTCCTCCTACAACCTGTCCTCCTACAACCTGTCCTCCTATAACCTGTCCCCCTACAACCTGTCCTCCTACAACTTGTCCTCCTACAACCTGGCCTCCTACAACCTGTCCTCCAACAACCTGTCCTCCTACAACCTGTCCTCCTACAACCTGTCCTCCTACAACCTGGCCCCCTACAACCTGTCCTCCTACAACCTGTCCTCCAACAACCTGTCCCCCTACAACCTGTCCTCCTACAACTTGTCCTCCTACAACCTGTCCTCCTACAACCTGTCCTCCTACAACCTGTCCTCCTACAACCTGTCCTCCTACAACCTGTCCTCCTACAACCTGTCCTCCTACAACCTGTCCTCCTACAACCTGTCCTCCTACAACCTGTCCTCCTACAACCTGTCCTCCTACAACCTGTCCTCCTACAACCTGTCCCCCTACAACCTGTCCTCCTACAACCTGTCCTCCTACAACCTGTCCTCCTACAACCTGTCCTCCTACAACCTGTCCTCCTACAACCTGTCCCCCCTACAACCTGTCCTCCTACAACCTATCCTCCTACAACCTGTCCTCCTACAACCTGTCCTCCTACAACCTGTCCTCCTACAACCTATCCTTCTACAAAGAACGTCGCTTTTCGCTCATAAGCATTACATAAGGCCAAAAATCGTCGTACTAGAAAATGGAAGCGGCTGGCGAAAGTGACGTACTGTCCCGTTTTCTGTTGTGGGTCCTCTGGCAGGTTAGGAGAGGACATTTTATATTGGGAAATCTTAGGAGAACAGGCTGGCGTCCTAGGGAGATTAGCATGTCCCTTATTTCTTGTTGAAGGATCAGTTATTGCAAGAGAAACATGCAAAGTCTTCCAATGTTGCAAACATTAGAGTCGTCTGCTAAAGGCAATATTATTTTTTTTAGAGTCTAGGGGTGACGCCGAGGAAAATAGGACTCGCGTCCCCTATTGAAAAGGGAAAAGAGGAAGGAAAATGAACAGGAAAGAGGAAAATAAGACCCGTGTTTATCCAGGTTTCGTAAACCTGGATAAACAGGTTTCGTAAACCTGGATAAACAGGTTTCGTAAACCTGGATAAACAAACCGGAAATATTTGGAGCTTGAGACGCGTGTTGGGGGCTATATTGCATTTTAAATATTCAGTATTTCAGCAACAAAGTTCCAGTGAGGGACAGGTAACTGCGGGGCAACTTGTCAACACTCACTTTATTGCTTGCTAAGGTATTCTGGGTGTTGGAGAAAGTCAGATAAAGCTCAAAGCGAAGATGTATCTTCAATAAAATTCAAGTTTGATGAGCATGAGTGACTCATGAGTGACTCATACGTCAGGCTGCGAGCAGCCGCGTCTAACAGCCGGGTTGATCAGTCCAGCAACCAGGAGGCCTGGTCGACGACCGGGCCGCGGGGACACTAAGCCCCGGAAGCACCTCAAGGTAGCCAAGGTAGCACTGAATACACACACTATACACCTAAGCTGCATATACACAGCTTAGGTGTGTATAAACGTTTGAATAGCTGTCAGGAAATTGGGCAATGAAATATTGATGGTACTGAAAAACATCAACGTGAGACCAGCACTGGAGTATGCAGCCACAGCATGGAGCTCTTATCTAAAGGATCACTAGACGATTCTCGAGAGGAATTCATAGATATGCAGCAAGACGGGAGCCGGTCGGCCGAGCGGACAGTACGCTGGACTTGTGATCCTGTGGTCCCGGGTTCGATCCCGGGCGCCGGCGAGAAACAATGGGCAGAGTTTCTTTCACCCTATGCCCCTGTTACCTAGCAGTAAAATAGGTACCTGGGTGTTAGTCAGCTGTCACGGGCTGCTTCCTGGGGGTGGAGGCCTGATGGAGGACCGGGCCGCGGGGACACTAAAGCCCCGAAATCATCTCAAGATAACCTCAAGAAGATAACTAGCGCAAGAATTAACAGGACTGAACTACGAGGAAAAACTGAAAAAAACGGATCTTACTTCATTAAATAAGAAACAGCAAAGAGGAGCCATGATCGCGACATATAAGATCCTAATGAATATTGACAAAGTAAACAATGAAATAGAAAGAAGCTAGAGATACAAATGGGCCTTAGCGAGATACGTAATCATTATTTTATCCTTAGAGTAATTAGTAAATGGAATGAACTAGAGAATGAGGCAGTTCCAAACACCAACATGTCACTCCACTACGGGCTCACCATAGCCCGTGCTACTTGGATCTTTTAGTTCCAGGTAGCGAATCTTTAACAACAACCAATATGTCTTAAGAAAAATGTGAATCCTGCTCTACAAACCCCACGATTCATCAGAAGAGTGATAAAACATGGAAGAGACAGCTGGGTGGACTGTTATCTTCAAGGACTACCAGAAAGTGCGTGATAGCGTTCCATACAAGAGACAGCTATACAAACTTTAGACTGATTACAGTACCATTCGTGTGAGAGGAGAGAGCCCTTGAATCATGAGTCCTGGAGGCCTTGATTCATGTGAGTTTTGAAAGCCCTGATTCACATGAGTGTGGCAGCAAGGAAGACTGAACCCGGGCTTCCAGAGTTGTGACCCTGGAGAGCTTCCGGCAGCTCAAGGGAAGATGAAGGCGAGAGGAAATGAAAGGTTTTATTCCACGGTGGATGGGTGACCAGAACCCTTCCTCCAGCCTCTGGCCCCGAGAGAGAGAGAGAGAGAGAGAGAGAGAGAGAGAGAGAGAGAGAGAGAGAGAGAGAGAGAGAGAGAGAGAGAGAGAGAGAGAGAGAGAGACAGAGAGACAGAGACAGAGAGAGAGAGAGAGAGAGAGGGGGGGGGGGAGGGAGAGAGAGAGAGAGAGACAGAGAGACAGAGAGAGAGAGAGAGAGAGAGAGAGAGAGAGAGAGAGAGAGAGAGAGAGAGAGAGAGAGAGAGAGAGACAGAGAGACAGAGAGACAGAGAGACAGAGAGAGAGAGAGAGACAGAGAGACAGAGAGAGAGAGAGACCCCAGACACCTCAGGATACGCCATATAGTCTTCCCAAAGCAATTAATGGTGTCCCTCCAGTGTCACTCCACAACTAACTACTATCTATAATTATCATATCCACTCTTCTTATCTCTTCTACCTTCCCTCCCACACGCTATATATCAACTCAAAAGTTAAACCAGATAAACCCAAGTGATCAAGTTTGAAAAAACATAAAAAAAACATGTACCAATAGTCGAGGTTTTATCGAGTAGATCTGTGATGGAATGAGTCTTTTTAAGGTCATAGTCCAAACTCACAGCTTCCTGGGGTCAGGTCACAGCTTCCTGGGGTCAGGTTACAGCTTCCTGGGGTTAGGTTACAGCTTCCTGGGGTCAGGTCACAGCTTCCTGGGGTCAGGTTACAGCTTCCTGGGGTCAGGTTACAGCTTCCTGGGGTCAGGTTACAGCTTCCTGGGGTCAGGTTACAGCTTCCTGGGGTCAGGTTACAGCTTCCTGGGGTTAGGTTACAGCTTCCTGGGGTCAGGTCACAGCTTCCTGGGGTCAGGTTACAGCTTCCTGGGGTCAGGTTACAGCTTCCTGGGGTCAGGTCACAGCTTCCTGGGGTCAGGTTACAGCTTCCTGGGGTCAGGTTACAGCTTCCTGGGGTCAGGTTACAGCTTCCTGGGGTCAGGTTACAGCTTCCTGGGGTCAGGTCACAGCTTCCTGGGGTCAGGTTACAGCTTCCTGGGGTCAGGTTACAGCTTCCTGGGGTCAGGTCACAGCTTCCTGGGGTCAGGTCACAGCTTCCTGGGGTCAGGTTACAGCTTCCTGGGGTCAGGTTACAGCTTCCTGGGGTCAGGTTACAGTTTCCTGGGGTCAGGTCACAGCTTCCTGGGGTCAGGTTACAGCTTCCTGGGGTTAGGTTACAGCTTCCTGGGGTCAGGTCACAGCTTCCTGGGGTCAGGTTACAGCTTCCTGGGGTCAGGTCACAGCTTCCTGGGGTCAGGTCACAGCTTCATGGGGTCAGGTTACAGCTTCCTGGGGTCAGGTTACAGTTTCCTGGGGTCAGGTCACAGCTTCCTGGGGTCAGGTTACAGCTTCCTGGGGTTAGGTTACAGCTTCCTGGGGTCAGGTCACAGCTTCCTGGGGTCAGGTTACAGCTTCCTGGGGTCAGGTTACAGCTTCCTGGGGTCAGGTCACAGCTTCCTGGGGTCAGGTCACAGCTTCCTGGGGTCAGGTTACAGCTTCCTGGGGTCAGGTCACAGCTTCCTGGGGTCAGGTTACAGCTTCCTGGGGTCAGGTTACAGCTTCCTGGGGTCAGGTCACAGCTTCCTGGGGTCAGGTCACAGCTTCCTGGGGTCAGGTCACAGCTTCCTGGGGTCAGGTCACAGCTTCCTGGGGTAAGGTCACAGCTTCCTGGGGTCAGGTCACAGCTTCCTGGGGTAAGGTCACAGCTTCCTAGGGTAAGGGCACAGCTTCCTGGGGTCATGGAGGGTTAAGGGGACTGCCAGAGTTACTAAGATCTAGCGGAAATATTGCATAGCTTCCGAAGCCTCACACTAAACCTGTCGCTAGACACAACAGTTTGTGGAGACAAACTTTGTAAAGGTACACTTTCTTTATCGTCATTATATCAACTTGTTTTAGCTGTGTTGAATTAGGTCAGTGTATTTTTAAGTATTATCTCTTTGTTCAGTCTTGATTAGTATATCAGTATGTATGAGCCTCGTATGGGGCCATTGAAGCTGTCTTGTTGTGGGGGCAAGAGGTTGATGGCTCAGAGCCCTCCGTCCTGGACTCACAAACACAACTCTCCACAAGACTTAAAGACTCACAAGTCTTGGCACAGGAATCAGGGGTGATCCGAGACTGTCTACATCTTACTACTACCGCTCAAAGCAGCATCTACTATACCAACTACTATTACAATTTCTACTACTTGTTCTACTTCTACTGCTATGACTTCTACTACTACTCAAGCTTGTATTTTTCGACACAAGGGACACATAGTTGCGTGTGTGACACACAAGGGACACATACCTGTGTGTGACACACAAGGGACACATACCTGTGTGTGACACACAAGGGACACATACCTGTGTGTGACGCAACAAGGGACACATACCTGTGTGTGACACAACAAGGGACACATACCTGTGTGTGACACAACAAGGGACACATACCTGTGTGTGACACAACAAGGGACACATAGCTATGTGTGACACAACAAGGGACACATAGCTATGTGTGTGACACGACAAGGGACACATAGCTATGTGTGTGACACACAAGGGACACATAGCTATGTGTGACACAACAAGGGACACATAGCTATGTGTGTGACACACAAGGGACACATACCTGTGTGTGACACAACAAGGGACACATAGCTATGTGTGTCACAGCAAGGGACACATAGCTATGTGTGACACAACAAGGGACACATAGCTGTGTGTGACACAACAAGGGACACATACCTGTGTGTGACACAACAAGGGACACATACCTGTGTGTGACACAACAAGGGACACATACCTGTGTGTGACACAACAAGGGACACATACCTGTGTGTGACACAACAAGGGACACATACCTGTGTGTGACACAACAAGGGACACATACCTGTGTGTGACACAACAAGGGACACATACCTGTGTGTGACACAACAAGGGACACATACCTGTGTGTGACACAGCAAGGGACACATAGCTATGTGTGTGACACAACTAATTGCTACATTGTATTTGAATTACTAAAATAATATCTAGATCGTTCAGTATACAGTATACTCATTCAGTATACTCTTGAATATATATACGTCTTGTGTTCAGTTTACTGTGAGAGTAAACTTACTGTTTAGTTCAAAGTTCAACTGCTCAGCTCTCAGTTAAATAAATTTAAAAAATAATTAAATGATTTATTAAATTTTTTGTATTACAATAAACTATTTAAGATCTGTATAGCGTGTATTTCTCCTGAGTTTACTAAATGTGTATAGCGTGTATAGACGTGTTAAAATTTTGAGTAAACTAATTTAGCAATAAATGTTCAATTAATACAGTTTTTGAAACTTCAGTTTTTGTTCAATATCTCGATAATGTTTGATACAAATTGCTTGACATTTGATACACAAATGCATTACGAAATTATAATATACTTTAAAGGTGAGAAGGCGGATGAATACTCCCAGGTGTAAACTTGGTAGGGGTGATTTACCTTAGTTTGCATTGTAGTCTCAGGTGAATATAATGATGATTTTCCTGGAATTGGGAAATCATCAAGACTGTCTGTGGTTTGATGGTGTTTAGGGCAGGAGGAATGAGATGGTTTGAGAGTGGGAGGGTCATTCTCTCTCTCTCTCTCTCTCTCTCTCTCTCTCTCTCTCTCTCTCTCTCTCTCTCTCTCTCTCTCTCTCTCTCTCTCTCTCTCTCTCTCTCACTCTCTCTCTCTCTCTCTCTCTCTCTCTCTCTCTCTCTCTCTCTCTCTCTCTCTCTCTCTCTCTCTCTCTCTCTCTCTCTCTCTCTCTCTCTCCCTCCCTCACACTTCAACGGGCTATACCAGTAAGTGTTTACCAAGAGTGTGAGTGCTTGTCTCTCGTCTCAAGAGCCAACAACAAAGATTTTCTCTACGGCAGCCATTTGGCAATGTTCTAGCGCTCAGAAGAACGAAATTTTGTTCATATGTGGAGGTTGTGTCGCTAATGTATAGTGAGAACAAGGATTGGGATAGCATGGACAAAAACATTGCAAACACACAAGGTGTAATGAAAGGCACCGTATGTGACCTCGCCTGTAATTGGGGACCTGATCTTAAATGATTGGAGAATCGTGTTGGGGGAGTGTATTAGTATCAAGTATTGGGTGTGTGTGTGTGTGTGTGTGTGTGTGTGTGTGTGTGTGTGTGTGTCCACAGCAATACAGAGACTTTTCGTCCACCTTATTGTCACGTTCCTGTAACATTTGTACACACACACACACACACACACACACACACACACACACACACACACACACACACACCATATATATAATATACGAATATATCCATTCATCAAGAGGATTGTTTGACGATTGGAATAACCATCAATTTAGCCTGTTGATGGGCTATAATAACCCTGGATTGTGAAGTTTCCAATCATGTAAACTGTTGTAATTAATGTAAACCCGTGATTGTTGAAGGATGTAGAGGACAAAGGTAGAGTATATTGTAACGAAGTGTTGTTTTAACAGGTGGAAGATGTCTCAAGGAGCGATGGTGGTGGTGCAAACGAGGCTGTTGGTGGGAGTGGTGGTGATGCTGGTGGTGGTGGTGACCGCGTCCACCTCTCTGGCAGTTCCCCTTCACAACACCAAGACCCAAAGTAAGACACTGATTGTGGTAGTCTAGTTGTGGTAGTCTAGTTGTGGTAGTCTAGTTGTGGTGGTTTAGTTGTAGTAGTCTAGTTGTGGTAGTCTAGTTGTGGTAGTCTAGTTGTGGTGGTTTAGTTGTGGTAGTCAAGTTGTGGTAGTCTAATTGTGGTGGTTCAATTGTGGTAGTCTAGTTGTGGTAATCTAGTTGTGGTAGTCTAGTTGTGGTAGTCTAGTTGTGGTGGTTTAGTTGTGGTAGTCAAGTTGTGGTAGTCTAATTGTGGTGGTTCAATTGTTTTAGTCTAGTTGTGGTAGTCTAGTTGTGGTGGTTTAGTTGTGGTAGTCAAGTTGTGGTAGTCTAATTGTGGTGGTTCAATTGTGGTAGTCTAGTTGTGGTAGTCAAGTTGTGGTAGTCTAATTGTGGTGGTTCAATTGTGGTAGTCTAGTTGTGGTAGTCTAGTTGTGGTAGTCTAGTTGTGGTGGTTTAGTTGTAGTAGTCTAGTTGTGGTAGTCTAGTTGTGGTAGTCTAGTTGTGGTGGTTTAGTTGTGGTAGTCTAGTTGTGGTAGTCTAGTTGTGGTGGTTTAGTTGTGGTAGTCTAGTTGTGGTAGTCTAGTTGTGGTGGTTTAGTTGTAGTAGTCTAGTTGTGGTAGTCTAATTGTGGTGGTTCAATTGTGGTGGTTCAATTGTGGTAGTCTAGTTGTGGTAGTCTAGTTGTGGTAGTCTAGTTGTGGTAGTCTAGTTGTGGTGGTTTAGTTGTAGTAGTCTAGTTGTGGTAGTCTAGTTGTGGTAGTCTAGTTGTGGTGGTTTAGTTGTGGTAGTCTAGTTGTGGTAGTCTAGTTGTGGTGGTTTAGTTGTGGTAGTCTAGTTGTGGTAGTCTAGTTGTGGTGGTTTAGTTGTGGTAGTCTAGTTGTGGTAGTCTAGTTGTGGTGGTTTAGTTGTGGTAGTCTAGTTGTGGTAGTCTAGTTGTGGTAGTCTAGTTGTGGTGGTTTAGTTGTGGTAGCCTAGTCCAGTTTTGCTTGTGGCAATAGAAGCCGAATCCTATTGGCTACCATAATTTATGACGTAACATCCATGATAACTGATTGGCTACCATAATTTATGACGTAACATCCATGATAGCCGATTGGCTACCATAATTTATGACGTAACATCCATGATAGCCGATTGGCTACCATAATTTATGACGTAACATCCATGATAGCCGATTGGCTACCATAATTTATGACGTAACATCCATAAGGCAATTGTTTGGGTACCTTAATTACCGTATATATAAAGGATTAAACATTTAAACAACCTAGAATCATGTCTAAAAACGACCTGTAACATGTATTATGTATTCTGTAATACAAATTAACAGCAGCGATAATATTCTGATAGCAAGTGAGATGAAATAATATGTATTTTCACTATTGATGTATAAGTGTGTATAATTAGTTCCACAATAGACACTGTACGTCTATTTCGATAATAGACATTGTTAAGGTCTATTAGTTTCATCTTAGACCAGGGGGGAAAGCGCCTTGAAATGTTATACGGAAGTCAAACTCAACTCTGATTGGCTATCGATTTCCATTCATGTGTTATTGCGTCACCCATTGGCCGCTGATTGGGTCGTGCGGTTCATGACGTCACAAACTGATCGCTGATTGGATATTTTGAATCGGTATCAGTCAGTCGTTAATGATTGGCTAGCCTTTTTAACCGACGTATGAGAAGTGGTCGCTGATTGGTCCTTTAGACTGGTGATGAATATATGAATAATTCAAGCTGAACCGAACATGAAAGTTTGTATATTTTACATTGATAATATACACCAAGAGGTATACGCTACCTCTCCGTGAGTATATTGAGAGTATACTTTACACTAGAACATTGTTGAAGACTAAAGTTTACTTGTTGGAAGGTCAGTAAGGTGTTGTGGTGACCTTAATAACCCTCCAGAGGTTGATAGGCCTTAAGCCCAACTGCAATTCAGAGGGATTGTCAGGGTCTAATTGGCCAGCAGTCAACCCAAACGAGGGGTGGGATTGTCACCTTAACAGGCGGCTCGTTCTCTTAGGGTAGAGGCCAGGAAGGTATTGACCCTCCCTCAGGGTAAAGGCCAGGAAGGTGTTGACCTCAAAGGTCAACAACACCTCACAGGAAGGGTCAATACATAAATACTTCACTCACGTACTACAAATACAAATAATCGCCAACAGAACCTAAACACCTAACCTGTCCTATGCCTATATATACACAATATGCTAATATCTTATAATATTAATTTATATTTGAGAAAATTCCTGTTTTGAATGAACAGCATGTTAAAAAATTTATGAATACGTCTGTGGGGTCGACCGCTGGATGGAATGGACTTGAGTCGAGGACGGGTTGTGCTTTATACACCTGATTAGTGAGTCATGTGTACAAGTTGCATTGCTCCTGACCTGATTGGCTGCTCAACTTCGTATTCGCGTACATTCAGAACGATATATATATATATATATATATATATATATATATATATATATATATATATATATATATATATATATATATATATATATATATATATATATTCAGTCTTTCCTGTAGACATATATTATTAAATATGACCGAAAAAGTAAGCTTAATAATTCTAACACGAATTTTCTCAATGTTTTTTATATTTTTTTCACTGTTGATGGTAACTGAAAAATCAATTCTCCAAAATTCATTTTTATTTGTAGTCTGTCTGTTTGAAATTTTTATTTCAAACAGTGAAAAAATATAAGAAACATTGAGAAAATTCGTGTTAGAATTATTAATCTTACTTTTTCGATCATATTTAATAATATATATATATATATATATATATATATATATATATATATATATATATATATATATATATATATATATATATATATATATATATAAGGTGATGAACACTGATTGGAAGCAGTGAACTGTATCGTTGAATTAGATTATCTGGCCTAGAGCTCTGATTGGCTGACGGAAACTCCGTTATTCGTTCTATTCTTGAGTGTAAATAGTTAAGCTTTATGAAACCTCATTGTATGTATACAACCTTTCGGTGTATACATACGCTAAGAGTATACTTTAGTCCTGGACAATAATTAAAACTGAATTATACTTGCTGATTGGTCAGTAAGGTATAGTGGTGGCCTTAATAACCCTCCAGAGGGCGATAGCTATAGGGTGTGGCGGGGTGCTGGGGGTGTTTCAAGTTATGGACATACACTCAGGTTCTTAGCCATATTATTAACCATTCCTCGTGTTCTTCCGCAGATGTGAAGAAAGCCTTCAAGAATCACGTAAGTACTCACCTAGTTGTGTTTGCGGGGGGTTGAGCTCTGGCTCTTTGGTCCCGCCAAAATGTTCTCTGTCATCTGTTTTACCTCCACCCTGCTTCTTGTAGCTCTACTTCCTTCTTGGTAGAATGCAAATCTACCTTCCTTCTTGGTGGGAAGTCTTGGTAGAATACAAATCTACCTTCTTTCTTGGTGGGATGTCTTGGTAGAATGCAAATCTACCTTCCTACTTGGTGGGAAGTCTTGGTAGAATGCAAATCTACTTTTCTACTTGGTGGGAAGTCTTGGTAGAACACAAGTCTACCTTACTTCTACGTGAAGGTAGACTTGTGTTCCACCTAACTGGAAAATATAAAAAAGTAGTTTTAGCAGACCTTTAACAGTTTAATGATTCAATGTCAAGACAATATATTTCAGTTTTTAATTCATGTTGGTAAAATTCTCTAGAATTATGGGATGGGAGGGGGCGATGTTTGACAAGCTGCCGGCTTCTTGTCCTCGTTGAGGCCAGTAGAGGTAGCGGCCCTCAGGTAAATCCAGGTTAATTATTCGACTGCACTTACCCTTCGTGGTCACATGTTCTAGTTTCACCTGCTAAGTGGTCTCACGTCATGCAGGTCAGCGTTCAATCCCCGAGTGCCCACAAGTGGTTGGGCACCATTCCTTTACCCCCGTCCCATCCCAAATCCTTATCCTGACCCTTTCCTAGGGCTATATAGTCGTAATGGCTTGACGCTCTCTCCTGAAAATGACCTAACCTAACCTTCCTATCAATGCATTCAACTGAGCTGCTCTTCTCGGCTTATTACGCAGTCATACTAGCCAAGTTCCTTATCCTGAGGGGCTCCTCGCCTTCCCTGGCTGAGTTAGAAGCATTCTACTTTATATTTTAATTATATTTCTTGGTTAATTTGGCCATTGTGGGTTGTAGCCATTACCCTGATCATTATAGACTTCCCTGAGCTTATTTTGAACGGTTGGAATATAATTTGGAGTTATAATGACATTTTATAATGATGCGTTTAATAATTGAAATCGCATATATATATTCTCTCAAACAGATGAGAACATTGTAAAATTTAATTACTTTTGTTATATATTTTTAAACCCTGGACGTCTCTGGGAGTATGTTATGAAGTACGTAATACTTCAAATTGGTACTCTAATGAGAACTTTATCTCTGTCTGTCTGTGTCTGTCTGTCTGTCTCTCAGAGGTAGGTCAACACAGCCAGGTGCCACTGGTGAGTCCATTGAGTGAGTGAGTCTATTTCAAATTTGAGGTAAATCACATGTTTTGACTTGAATGGTTGTCCTGTGTATTTCTGTACCTCAGCTTGGACCCTTCCTTGCCCTGACTCCTCTAGGTTATGTACGTGTACGTGACCTGTACGTGTACGTGTGTACATGTACGTTACGGGAATTCCTTCCATCTCTCCTGAGGCCAATCTAGGCACACGACGTTAGTGTATTTGTTGATAACGTCGATAAAACGTTGGATTACGTTACTTTTGAATAGTGTACCAGAGTTGGTAACTAGTGTTTCCCACATATCAACTGAATATCTGTTTGTCCCCAGGCTGGAGGCCAGAAGCTTGGAATAGCCTCTCTCAGCCTTGCATGTTGAGTAGTGATGGGGACGTGACCAACATGGGCGCATCGAGGATGCCATAACTCCCAATGAAATGAGTTATGGGCTGTCGTGACGACTTTCCTCTAAATCAGTGGATGGTGGCTGTCTGAGTCCTTAAAACTTCTTCACACACACACACACACACACACACACACACACACACACACACACACACACACACACACACACACACACACACACACACATATATATATATATATATATATATATATATATATATATATATATTATATATATATATATATAAAATAAAAATAAAAATGAATTTTGGAGAATTGATCTTTGAATTACCTCCAACAGTGAAAAGAAATGTACGAAAGATTGAGAAAATTCGTGTTAGAATTATTAATCTTACTTTTTCGGTCATATTTAATAATATATATATATATATATATATATATATATATATATATATATATATATATATATATATATATATATATATATATATATATATATATATATATATATAGAGAGAGAGAGAGAGAGAGAGAGAGAGAGAGAGAGAGAGAGAGAGAGAGAGAGAGAGAGAGAGAGAGAGAGAGAGAGAGACAGAGACAGACAGACACAGACAGAGATAAAGTTCACATTAGAACACCAAACACACAGGTGTGCATTATAAATGGATATTTACTAAGCTATAAGGAAAGAGACAGAGAACAAGGACACAGCGGTAAACACACTCGCCTTGCAAAGAAGAGACACGGGTTCGAACCCTGAGCAGGGCGGTCGCGATTGGGCACCATAATTCCTTCCCTCTCTACCTCTTTTGCACCCCAGCAATAATTGGATTACAATAATTGTTTCTTAAATTGGGGATCACATTCTGGGGAGAACTGGGGAATAACATCCGGTTATATAACTAGAGTATAACCGGCTCTATCAGTGGAGTATATCCGGCTCTATCAGTGGAGTATATCCGGCTCTATCAGTGGAGTATATCCGGCTCTATCAGTGGAGTATATCCGGCTCTATCAGTGGAGTATATCCGGCTCTATCAGTGGAGTATATCCGGCTCTATCAGTGGAGTATATCCGGCTCTATCAGTGGAGTATATCCGGCTCTATCAGTGGAGTATATCCGGCTCTATCAGTTTAGTATATCCGGCTCTATCAGTGGAGTATATCCGGCTCTATCAGTGGAGTATATCCGGCTCTATCAGTGGAGTATATCCGGCTCTATCAGTGGAGTATATCCGGCTCTATCAGTGGAGTATATCCGGCTCTATCAGTTTAGTATATCCGGCTCTATCAGTGGAGTATATCCGGCTCTATCAGTGGAGTATATCCGGCTCTATCAGTGGAGTATATCCGGCTCTATCAGTGGAGTATATCCGGCTCTAACACTGTAAATATTTTATGTTTTCTCCTGTAAATATATTTTTGTTTACATTTGTGTGTATATTATTGAACGTCCTTCCGTGTATACCCGTGTGAGTATACCTCTTTGTGTGTGTATTTCCTTGTGAGTATACCTCTTTGTGTGTGTATATCCGTGTGAGTATACCTCTTTGTGTGTGTATATCCGTGTGAGTATACCTCTTTGTGTGTGTATATCCGTGTGAGTATACCTCTTTGTGTGTATTTCCTTGTGAGTATATTGCTTGTTATATCTCTTTGATATACCCCTCACTACTCCCCTCCTCCCCTGCTTCCGCTTCTCTCTGAAAATATATAATTAAGAAGCACTGAAACACCTGTATTAATCTCTTGGAAAAATATATTACGATGATCACTAGAAACTCTAGGGAAATGGTACCATATATTTCACTTTTGACATCATGGAACTCGCCTGAGGGGGTGTCTATAATGACTAATATTTCTTAAAATATTAAAGTTACATCTACCCCGCCCAGCCTGTGTTCATCCCACACCTCAGACCACTCCCCCTGCAAAATTTGAATGAGGCTAGACTCAGGCATCAGTTGTGAGTGTACTCATCTAGTTGTACTCACCTGTTTGACCCCACTGCAGGGTTGAATATCTGTTCTTAAGACGGCCTTGCGTTTTATCAGTTACACTAACTCTTATCGTTTCTCTGATATTGATATTTAAAGGTGTGTATTCGGTGTGAGAGCGGGCGTAGGAGAGAGGGAGAGTGGGCGTGGGAGAGAGCGAGAGTGGGCGTGGGAGAGAGAGCGAGAGTGGGCGTGGGAGAGAGAGCGAGAGTGGGCGTGGGAGAGAGAGCGAGAGTGGGCGTGGGAGAGAGAGCGAGAGTGGGCGTGGGAGAGAGAGCGAGAGTGGGCGTGGGAGAGAGGGAGAGTGGGCGTGGGAGAGAGCGAGAGTGGGCGTCATGTTCTGGACTTGAAGCAGTCGGTCCTTGGATCTCTAGCCAACAAAATTCGAAACTTACTGTAGAATCACCCAAGTTTGTACGTGATTGGCAGTAAAATTGGTTTTAGACTGCCCTGCCTCTCTCTCTCTCTCTCTCTCTCTCTCTCTCTCTCTCTCTCTCTCTCTCTCTCTCTCTCTCTCTCTCTCTCTCTCTCTCTCTCTCTCTCTCTCCTCTCTCTCTCTCTCTCTCTCTCTCTCTCTCTCTCTCTCTCTCTCTCTCTCTCTCTCTCTCTCTCTCTCTCTCTCTCTCTCTCTCTCTCTCTCTCTCTACTCCCTGTATTCTTTCAAGACTCCACATGTCATCTCCCTTAATTCTCTCCTCCTCTCCTCTACCTTCCTCCTCCTTCCCTGCCACTTCCAGGCTCCTCTGCTCCTCTGCCTTGGGCGTCGTGTCCATCAGGGGAGGAGAAGAGCCTCTCCGCCAGGATACAGCTGTCTCAACCACAACAGCAGCTGTCGCACCAGCTGTTCCTCGCCTTCTGCCTCCTCCGCCCCAAACTGGGGTTTTCTCACTGGCTTATTTCCAGCTGTTTTGGGAGTCCTGGCTTTCTTCCAGCTGTTCTGGAGGTCCTGGCTTATTTCCAGCTATCCTAAATATCCTGGCTTGCTTCCTGCTATCCTAAGAGTTCTGGCTATCTTCCAGCTATCCTAAGAGTCCCGGCTATCTTCCAGCTATCCTAAGAGTCCCGGCTATCTTCCAGCTATCCTAAGAGTCCTGGCTATCTTCCAGCTATCCTAAGAGTCCTGGCTATCTTCCAGCTATCCTAAGAGTCCCGGCTATCTTTCAGCTATCCTAAGAGTCCTGGCTATCTTCCAGCTATCCTAAGAGTCCCGGCTATCTTCCAGCTATCCTAAGAGTCCCGGCTATCTTCCTGCTATCCTAAGAGTCCTGGCTATCTTCCAGCTATCCTAAGAGTTCTGGCTATCTTCCAGCTATTATTTTTTTAGTGTTTTCCAGTGGAAATTCAGGTAATTGTGTTGCCAGATGTTGGGTGATCAATTGTGTTCCACTTTTTTGTGGTATTTATATAAGTTTATTATATATTATATATCACTTTTGGGGCTTTTGTTGGTCACTTTTATCTTTATCTCTTGTTTTGCTTCCTTTCTTGGCTATTGTTTTGTTTATTTTGGTTGTTATTTATTCTCAGTGTCGAGTTTGTGGTGATTTTCAATGTTTAATGGAAGTATAATGATGTTACTTATATTCTGTCTGTCTGTCTGTCTGTCTGTCTGTCTGTCTGTCTGTCTGTCTGTCTGTCTGTCTGTCTCTCTGTCTCTCTCTCTCTCTCTCTCTCTCTCTCTCTCTCTCTCTCTCTCTCTCTCTCTCTCTCTCTCTCTCTCTCTCTCTCTCTCTCTCTCTCTCTCTCTGTCTCTCTGTCTCTGTCTCTGTCTCTCTGTCTCTGTCTCTCTCTCTCTCTCTCTCTCTCTATCTCTCTCTGTCTCTCTGTCTCTCTGTCTCTCTGTCTCTGTCTCTCTCTCTCTCTCTCTCTCTCTCTCTCTCTCTCTCTCTCTCTCTCTCTCTCTCTCTCTCTCTCTCTCTCTCTCTCTCTCTCTCTCTTCCCTTCCATTAAAAGCTCTCCAGGCTCAACAGAATTTTACCTCCTAGAGCTAATGCATGTGGTTCATATTTAGAGTTGAGATTGATGGAGTATTTTATATTTTGCCATATTCCGAGTGCCTGTTCGACCCCCCTGTCGAGCACCAGTTGAATATCGGATGTCACAAACCCGAAAAGGACGGTCGGAGGGGGGAAAGAATACATTGTAATCAAGAATGGAATTTGGTATTTTCTGAACTCTGAATATGCATGACGCGCTGGAGAATGGTTGACAAAAATGGAAAAAGGAGGATTATCGGTTCGAGAATATTTGGATGAAGGATTCATGGTTCGCTGTGGGTTCGGGCGGATTCACTATAAATAAATCCACAAGGGATGTGATCAGGGTTCGAACCTACGTCCGGGATGATCCCAGACGCGGGTTAATTGACTGCGGCACGACATGATCAAAAGAATTACAACCTAGAGGGCTACTGCCCTCACGAAACTTCCTGAAGCTTCTCCGAAGCATAAACCGGGGGTTTCGGTGTGATTTCTGTGTGGATTCACTAGGTGAGTGTGTCTGAGGCTACCCAGGACGCTGGTTCGAATCCCCACTGTGCTCCTGCAATGCATAAATGTGTCGCTTTAATGTGATGTAATATTTTGTTATTCAGGAGATGAAACGTGGTGGAGGGAAGAGGCTTTTGGAACACCCTGTGTGGGGTAGACATCAGAATGGAAACATAAGGAACAAAGGCAACTGTTTCAAGAGTTATAGGCCTAATGGTGTATCAAGAATTATAGGCCTACTGGTTCGACGCAGCCCCCCCCCCCAACCCTACTCCAGTCCCCCCCCACCCCCCACACACACACACCTGTCCCTTCTAGCTCCTCAACTTTGACATTTATATATTTGAATCCTTTTGGCTTGAATATGCAACACACACAATGGACAGCCCCTCCTCCCCCCCCCTCTCTCCCTACACACACACACACACACACACACACACACACACACACACACACACACACACACACACACACACACACACACACGAGAGCTCTGCCACTCCCCGCCACTAGAGTCGAAGAGCATTAATTAAGAGACTAACTAAACACAGAGATGGAGTAGTGGGCCCCATATTAAGACTTAGGAAAACTCTTGTACCTGAGCCACATCAACACTTCCTCCTAGTCTCATTCCCAGTGAGAGAGAGAGAGAGAGAGAGGGAGAGAGAGAGAGAGAGAGAGAGAGAGAGAGAGAGAGAGAGAGAGAGAGAGAGAGAGAGAGAGAGAGAGACAGAGAGAGAGAGAGAGAGAGAGAGAGAGAGAGAGAGAGAGAGAGAGAGAGAGAGAGAGAGAGAGAGAGAGAGAGAGAGAGAGAGAGAGAGAGGATAAGGGCTCTGACAGCCACACAGGTAAATTATAAGATGGCCAATGATTACAGGTAATCTCGTATTCATTTTCGAATAAAATGGCGTTAAAAGGCAGAGGATTGAATCACCTTTATTGATGCCGCTCTCCTGATTAATGATGTGTGTGTGTGTGTGTGTGTGTGTGTGTGTGTGTGTGTGTGTGTGTGTGTGTGTGTGTGTGTGTGTGTGTGTGTGTGTGTGTGTGTGCGTTTAATTATCTTCATCAATGTCATACCCTTCCCGAATCAATCCATTAATTGGCGAAGGCTTCCCGTAAAGGCCGACTCTAACTCCTATTCCACGAAATCAATTTAAAGATTTCCTTGGTATAGTGTTTGCATGGTCGGCGTTCGATCCCCCGATGATCTAAGTAGGTTCTGTTCCGTTCCTTCCCTCAGACCAGCTCCTAATCCTTATATATATATATATATATATATATATATATATATATATATATATATATATATATATATATATATATATATATATATATATATATATCCCTTCTAAGTGTTGTACTTTCTCATTGACTTATAGTGCTTTTTCCTCATATTGCACCTCTTAGTCTATCTCTTATCCCTTCCATTGTGCACAATTCGATAACACCAGCTGTTCTTAGTCACACACATCCGGCCGAGCCAGCTGGCTGATGCGACACCTATACTATCCGGCTCTCTCTTGACATTTGGGTGTATTGACAGAGGTAATTGGCTGTATACATTGTTCAGAGGAGGACTGATGGTGTTAGTTACTTCGGGCTCACCATAGCCCGTGCTACTTGGAACTTCTTAATTGTTCCAGGTAGCGAATCTTTACCAACAACAGATGGTGTTGGAGGGGTCAGATCACCTTGCATATGCAGGTAACTAATGGTGAATTAGTGAACAGGTTACCTGGATCCAGTACCATACCAGAACCGAGAACGCACACAGCTACCTGACGAAGAGGGGGGTCGAACCAGTGTCTTCATGAACCCTGTGTAGAGTCTCTTCCAAGACCCTTAGATGACAACTTAGCTTTTCAAAGCACTATAAAGCTTAGCTAATATAGCTTATCCTAGCAAAGATAAGCCGTATCAACTAGGACTATTAGAGGATGGGGAGAGGTGATAGTGTTGAGTGATGGGGGGGGGGGAGGGGGCTGAGATAATGGTCTTGGTAATGGTGAGATGATTGATGGGGTGTTTGTCAAGCACTTCGCCTGTTGTGGCTGGCGCTTTGTGATCGATAGTGATTGCTTGTTAGGGAGTGATATCACCCCCCCCCACTCTTTTTTTGTTTTGTTTACCTGATTGGCGCTGTTTCTCGTTAGAACCACTCAGGATAGCAGTATATCACATTAGTGCCACTCAGGATAGCAGTATATCACAATAGTGCCACTCAGGATAGCAGTATATCACGTTAGTGCCACTCAGGATAGCAGTATATCACATTAGTGCCACTCAGGATAGCAGTATATCACAATAGTGCCACTCAGGATAGCAGTATATCACGTTAGTGCCACTCAGGATAGCAGTATATCACGTTAGTGCCACTCAGGATAGCAGTATATCACATTAGTGCCACTCAGGATAGCAGTATATCACATTAGTGCCACTCAGGATAGCAGTATATCACATTAGTGCCACTCAGGATAGCAGCATATCACATTAGTGCCACTCAGGATAGCAGTATATCACATTAGTGCCACTCAGGATAGCAGTATATCACATTAGTGCCACTCAGGATAGCAGTATATCACATTAGTGTCACTCAGGATAGCAGTATATCACATTAGTGCCACTCAGGATAGCAGCATATCACATTAGTGCCACTCAGGATAGCAATATCACGTTAGTGCCACTCAGGATAGCAATATCATGTTAGTGCCACTCAGGTTGGTTATAAATATCCTGATAGGGTCATTCTAATGGGTAAAATATCCTGTCAATGCCACTTAAGTTGATTATATATCATGGTAGTGCCACTCAGGTTGGCACTATATCCTCTTAGAGCCACCAAGGCTGGGTTGGACTGCATATACGTATACAGTTATAGTATTACTATCAAGGAAATCAGGAGGAACCATGAGGATTGAAACCTCTCTCTCTCTCTCTCTCTCTCTCTCTCTCTCTCTCTCTCTCTCTCTCTCTCTCTCTCTCTCTCTCTCTCTCTCTCTCTCTCTCTCTCTCTCTCTCTCTCTCTCTCTCTCTCTCTCTCTCTCTCTCTCTCTCTCTTACCTCACACTCCTACCTTGCATTCTCTCCTCTCCCTCGTCCTCATATATCAGAACCTTCCTAACCCAATCTACTCCCCTAACTAGGGGGGGGACCCCCATAACCACCTTTTTTCCCCTGGAAGATTGAGATGGAGGGGAAGGGAGGGAGGAGGGGGCGGTGCCCCCAGCACCGCAGGGATAGATTTTGCAATTCCAGAATTATCGAATTGAGATGTTTTCTCACTATTTTTTTTTTCCTCCATTTAGTTATGACTGATTGCATGAGCATCTCAGCTACCCTCAGAGCCTTCCAGCAGACAGACAGACAGACAGACAGGCAAATAGATTGATAAACAAATTGGTAATTTGTTTGGACAATTTGTTTACATAGAGACCGACAGACAAATTGATAACAGACATAAACAGACTAACAAGACAGCCTTTTATTTAATTCCTTGGAGAGGATGTAATGTAAATTGCATTGTTATGCTTTCCACCTTCGGTGTGTTTTTCAGGCCCCTTGGTTCGAATCCCACACAATATCACGTGGTCCATGAGTCTGTTGTGGTTGGTGCGTCTTACTCATAACACCTAGGGAAGGGCTCTTGGGCCGTTCGTATAGTGTTTGATCTATCGTTATGTTCTATTGGTCGTTAATTGTCTATTACAAACTGTACTTTTATGTTAGATTAAACTGTGTTGGTTTTCAGATTGAACTTTTGTTATCATAGATTGAACTTTTGTTATCATAGATTGAACTTTTGTTATCATAGATTGAACTTTTGTTATCATAGATTGAATTGATGTTGTCTGTGGTGGGTATGTGGGCCTGAGGGCCGCTCCAAGCAACAGCCTAGTGGACCAAATTCTCATAAGTCAAGCCTGGCCTCGGGCCGGGCTTGGGGGAGTAGAAGAACTCCCAGAACCCCATCAACCAGGTATTAACCAGGTCTTAAGATGAATGCAAAATATCCTCAACTTTAGATTTGTACATTCGTGCCTTTTCACGGGAATTTTCCGCTAAAGTTATATCAAATTGATAACCAAACCACACATTAAATCGTCATTGTGTCACCATCTGCTGATATATGGTGATATCTTCAGCCAAGTTATCGTGACTCATCGTCTACTTATAGCAAATTGCTCACAATAATTACAGCTTCAGGTAATAGAAGCACACGAAAATCTATAACAATAAAAGGCTGAAGCCCGTTTATTTATTGTGTATCCGGACTCTATTGATTGGAAGTCCGACAGACTTTCCCATGGCTGCTCAATTTGGTTCTAGAAGGGTTTAAGGCTATATCAGGCTTCAGGGCAAGACTTTCCTCAAAACGTTGGACTTGTGTATTGTTAAACCAGCTGTCAAAAGCTGTACATGTGACTCGGAGTGAGTTATGTTCGAACTATTTCTCGAACGGCGTTTTGCTCTCTTGATGTGTTCGAATCGCTCCTCTAAATGCTACACCCACGTACTACAAATACAAATAATTGCTAACTACGCCACATAACTAACCTAACCTATTCTACGGCAAACGCAAAAATGATAATATTCTTTTATACGCTATAAAATATTATTTGGAAGACAGTAAGGTGAAATTGATGAATTTTGGGGTCGACGGCCGGATGGACACGCTAAAACCACGTTAGCTATCTAAAGACAAAACCCAGCTGCCCCATAGATAGCAAATAATTGCTCGCAGAACCTAGAATCCCAACCTAAGCTTGGCCTAACCTTTCACGAAATTATAATAAACAATATTACTTTACATTAAAAAATGTATGAATGCACGTTCAATTTTTTTAATTGTCCCCGGGGTCAGCCACAGCTTGGACGAATATAGTTTAGATAAGCTGTAGACTGAGCAGCTTCGCCTCGTAAATTAAAACCATGTAGTATCTTGTCGACCTGGAAAAAAGGAAAGATCTGTCAGAGACACATTGGGCAGATTTTAAAACAGTTTGTCGTTATTTTCTTGTGTGTGTGTGTGTGTAATTACCTAAGTGTAGTTATAGGATGAGAGCTACGCTCGTGGTGTCCCGTCTTCCCAGCACTCTTTGTCATGTAACGCTTTGTAACTACTGACGGTCTTGGCCTCCACCACCTTCTCACCTAACTTGTTCCAACCGTCTACCACTCTGTTTACCACTCTACCCTACACACACTACGTGTGTGTGTGTGTGTGTGTGTGTGTGTGTGTGTGTGTGTGTGTGTGTGTGTGTGTGTGTGTGTGTGTGTGTGTGTGTGTAGCCTGCCTGTCTTCTTGACTGACTGCCTGCCTTTTATGTCAGTCTAAAACTGTTTGGCTTATTAAAAATGTAACAAGGAGAATAAGTGATTTTATCAAATATAAGGGTTGGTGTTGGGCCTTAAGTCCTATACCAACCTCTGGAGGATCATTTAGACCGCCACACAAGCCTATACTGACCAGCCAGCAAATATAGTTTAATCCTGAATATAGTCGAGGAATAAAATAAACTCAATGTATATACACTGAGAAGCGAGGTAAACTTCTCTGTGAATAAACATCCCTACACATCCGCCATGACAAGTCAGAACCCAACATCTTGCCATAGAAATTCACGTACAAGATGAAGGAAGATCGGTCTTCTGCTGCGGACGTGATAGTAGCAGATTCATGTTGTATGATGTATGATAATTGACAGGCCTGCAAGCGTTATAGTTGCCACATAGCTCAATATGAACAGTGCGTTACAGGACACTGCAGAATGTAAACACTCTTGCCATAAGAGGTTCCTTGTTTTTGTTTTTTTAGGAGGCGGCGATATTGGAAACTTTTTGCCAGGACAATGAGTCGTATTGGAGAATGTTGCTTGGGCTGTCAGCTGGTGCCTAGAATGTAAATATGTTGCCACTCAGGAGTGACATATGGATATTGCTACTCAGATATTTTGTTTCTGATTTGAGCAGCGTTGGTGTGTACTCACACCTTCAGCGTTTGTTGGGTACTGGGGCGTCTGCTTCACTCTGAATCCCCCCCCCCCCCTGTCCCCACACGCACGTCCGCGCATGCGCACCCGCAACGATAGAGATGCACACACAATTATGTTGACAATGATAGACAAACACACACACACACACACACACACACACACACACACACACACACACACACACACACACACACACACACACACACACACACACACAAAGACACACAGAAGAGCAATTGGAAGACGAATGTACTCATAAACTGCGGAACGAACACCCGATAAAATCCTTTACAAAGGTGTCACGTGAATCCCCTACATAGCAGTGGAACTGCCTTTTCCACTTACCCTCACTGCCTCTGTACTGGAAGTTCACCTCTACCTCAGCCTAGATGAGTCGTTAGTCGCTCCACCTCTCCGTAACCCCCCGGGGCCTGGCACGACCTGGTACGCCCTGGCACGGCCTGGCACGGCCTGGTACGGCCTGGCACGGCCTAGCATGACCTGCCACGGCTCGGCGGCAAGCAGGGCGCCTCAACTAACCAGTAGTTTGCTTTCACCAACAAGCAGTTATCCGCCTTAAACTAGCCGTGGTGCAGCCCCAACACAAAGGCGCCATCAGCCACAAACTAGCAATTTGCTCTCGGCGCTTGTTAGCACCTTGCGTTGACTGACACTGGCTGTGGCGTTATCACAGACTATATAAAGGACACCACCTCCTTAGGGAGTATAAAACTCCTACGGGCTCACCATAGCCCGTGCTGCTTGGAACTTTGTTCTAAGTGGCGAATCTTTAACAACAACTTAGGGAGTCAGTCTCTCTGTTAGTGCTCTTCGACCACGTTGACCAGACCACACACTAGAAAGTGAAGGGACAACGACGTTTCGGTCCGTTCCGGACTATTCTCAAGTCGACGGTCCACCGCCTTGCGAATGGTCCAGGACGGACCGAAACGTCGTCGTCCCTTCATTTTCTAGTGTGTGGTCTGGTCAACATATTTCAGCCACGTTATTGTGACTCCTCGCTTGCTCTTGAATCACCTCAGCCTCCTGTAACGTCGTCTATCTTCAGCCTACGTCGTGCGACGGATGCTGTGGTGGTATGGTAGTTATCTTCACCACACCAGTATTAGATTCACACTTTTATTTACTTATTTGGTCTATAATAACAGCCAAGCGTTATCAGGTGTCATTTTGGTGATTAAGATTTCACTAAATTGCTTTAATTATTTGATTTTCTTTTGTATTTACCTGCGATTTACACTCTGCAAGGGCCAAAGCAGCATTTTTTTTATCTGTGTACTCAACTAATTGTGCTTGCGGGGGGTTGAGCTTTGGCTCTTTGGCCCTGCCTCGATGGAGAGTCATACCACCTTGGCTCAGTATAGATACAATACCCCAACCTGTCTCAAAGGAAAATCGGGAATGAGACAGAAAAAATTTATATAACCGTTCAAATAACCCAACCCTCAAATGAAACGAGACCTGGCTTGGTTTCCTCTCTGTGTGCTCTTCTATATCTTCTCTTCCTGTCTGTATCTATTTTGGTTCTCTGATTATTTGACTCCATGTAGAGTTGCCTATTTCTTATACGCTTTAGTTTCTTGTTAAATTCTTCGCGTAAGAAGCGGCCTCGTATGGGCCAATAGGCCGTCTGGAGAGTTATTCATTCGTCCCATCTGGCAGTACCCCATTTTGTCGCCTTTACCAATCCCAATCATCCACCCATCCCTCCTCCTCCCAATCCCTTTCTGCTCCGTTGCCAATCCCCTTTTCACCCCCACCCGCCATACCCTCCCCCAACCAACCTCCTTCCACACCGGGATTCTGAAAGCGTTCTTGTGTAAATTTGCTCAGGAGGCTTTAATGTTTCCCGCCGACATTAATTCACAGGATACTGGTACCCAAGAGCTGAAGACTTATGGAGTATGTGAACCGACTGTGTTGAGAGCTGCTGTTGGTGTGTGTCCTGTTGTTTCATAGTCATGCAGCCGCTCATTCACATACGTTGAAATCTGTCGAATGTTTTTGTTCTGGTGACATGATTTTTTGACGGATTTTGACATATTTGAACCGTTGGCATATTTGAACCGTTAATATATTTGAACCCCGTTGATATATATGCACCATTGATATATTTGAACCGTTGATAAATATAAAAACGTTGATATACGAACCGATGAAATATTTGAACCGTTGACATGTATTTGAACCGTTGACATGTTTGAACCGTTGAAACCAATTTGAACCGTTGAAACATATTTGAATCGTTGAAACATATTTTAACCGTTGACATGTTTGAACCGTTGAAACCAATTTGAACCGTTGAAACATATTTGAATCGTTGAAACATATTTGAACCGTTGACATGTTTGAACCGTTGAAACCAATTTGAACCGTTGAAACATATTTGAATCGTTGAAACATATTTGAACCGTTGACATTCGTGTATCGTTACCAAATGATTATTTTCCTGTTCTATATATCCGTGTCATATATTTATATATGCATATATCACATTTTATCGTATAGCAATAATACGTTTTTTATTATTATTAATTAACGTTAATTTTTTCTGTATATTTTTTTGTCTTATATAAGCGTTCAGTTCTTTTAAATGTATGAACCATTTTTCATATATTTTAGTCGGGTTTTGTTATCACATTTTATCGACCTTATTATAAACTATCGTTTGTTATCATATATTCTGACCGTTATCATGTATTCTCGACCGTTATTTATGTATTCTTGACCGTTATCATGTATTCTTGACCGTTATCATGTATTCTCGACCGTTATTTATGTATTCTTGACCGTTATTATGTATTATCGACCGTTATTTATGTATTCTTGACCGTTATTATGTATTATCGACCGTTATTTATGTATTATCGACCGTTATTATGTATTATCGACCGTTATTTATGTATTATCGACCGTTATTATGTATTATCGACCGTTATTATGTATTATCGACCGTTATCATGTATTCTCGACCGTTATTTATGTATTATCGACCGTTATTATGTATTATCGACCGTTATTTATGTATTATCGACCGTTATTATGTATTATCGACCGTTATTATGTATTATCGACCGTTATTATGTATTATCGACCGTTATTATGTATTATCGACCGTTATCATGTATTCTTGACCGTTATTTATGTATTATCGACCGTTATTTATGTATTATCGACCGTTATTTATGTATTATCGACCGTTATTATGTATTATCGACCGTTATTTATGTATTATCGACCGTTATTATGTATTCTTGACCGTTATTTATGTATTATCGACCGTTATTTTTGTATTATCGACCGTTATTTATGTATTATCGACCGTTATTATGTATTCTTGACCGTTATTTATGTATTATCGACCGTTATTATGTATTATCGACCGTTATTTATGTATTATCGACCGTTATCATGTATTCTTGACCGTTATTTATGTATTCTTGACCGTTATTTATGTATTATCGACCGTTATTTATGTATTATCGACCGTTATTTATGTATTATCGACCGTTATTATGTATTATCGACCGTTATTATGTATTATCGACCGTTATTATGTATTATCGACCGTTATTTATGTATTATCGACCGTTATTTATGTATTATCGACCGTTATTATGTATTATCGACCGTTATTATGTATTATCGACCGTTATTATGTATTATCGACCGTTATTATGTATTATCGACCGTTATTATGTATTATCGACCGTTATTTATGTATTCTTGACCGTTATTTATGTATTATCGACCGTTATTATGTATTATCGACCGTTATTATGTATTATCGACCGTTATTATGTATTATCGACCGTTATCATGTATTATCGACCGTTATCATGTATTCTTGACCGTTATTTATGTATTATCGACCGTTATTTATGTATTATCGACCGTTATTTATGTATTATCGACCGTTATTATGTATTCTAGACCGTTAATTATGTATTCTCGACCGTTATCATGTATTCTCAACCGTTATCATGTATTATCGACCGTTATTTATGTATTCTAGACCGTTATTTATGTATTATCGACCGTTATTTATGTACTCTAGACCGTTATTTATGTATTCTAGACCGTTATCATGTATTATAGACCGTTATCATGTATTCTTGACCGTTATCATGTATTCTCAACCGTTTTTATAGATTTTCCATCTGTTGCCACACGGAGCTCCGTTAAATTCAATATTTCCTAAATGTCGAAGTTGTGTGGTTATCGGAGCCTGTTATCGTCTTGTGAGATGTTTCCCTGCTTCGTCCGGCAGTTCTGCCGTTGGCCGGATATGATGGGGGTGAGAGGGGGGGGAATGGGGGGTGACAGGGAGGTGCTGGGGAAATGGGGTTGTGGGGGGGTGAGAGTGGGGGGTGAGAGTGGTGGGGGGGGGGGTTTGATGCGTACCTAAAGGCCACTTTGGAAAAGTGAGGTTTAGTCTTGTTTGAATTGTTTATTTTTTTAATGTGAGGTTTGGTTTGTGTGTAGTTTCTGGGTTTAATGTTGTGGGTGGAGGTGGCTTCCACGAATTCTTCTTCGTACCTTTTGTTGACTAGTACAGGGTGAAGGGGGTTTTTTTCTTTCATTTTTTTAGAGTTATTTATGTTTTTAGCTTCTGCCTAAGTTGGCTCGTTCTGTTTTTGTCATTGTAAAGAGTCTGCCTTTGTCCATCTCGTATATTCCTCTTAGTAACTTGTATATAGTGATCATATTCTCTGTCTTATTCTCTCTATAGTTTTGAGATTAAGTTTAATCTGTCCTCTTTGCGTGGTCTTGAAACGAACTTTTGTACTTTTCCAAATTTAGTTTTGTACCACAAAGGTACGGATTCCAAGTCGGTACTGTGTATTCTAGTATTAAAATTCTTTGTTTATTTTTGTTTAAATTATCTGATTTATATCTTTCCTAACTTTCATGTGCTGCTGATTTTATCCTGTTAATATGTGGCTCTGTAGTTAGTGTAGGAATTATATTCACTCCCATGTCTTTAATGTAATACTCTTTTCCTTAAGGTGTAGATTGGTATTCGTTTTATAGCTTCATTTCAGGTCTCCATTATCCTACATTTGTTGGGGGTTGAACTCTAGTAACCACACACGCTCTTGGAGTTTACCAATGTCTTCCTGTTATTCTCTGCAGTCCTTAAGTTGATATTCCTAACTTGTTTTGTGTCGTCTTCAACCATTGACACGAGTGTGCTTACACCTTTGTAGGAGGTAGTTTACACAAATTACAAACAGCAATGGTCCCAGGATCGACCCTTGTGGAACTCCACGTGTCATTATAGCCTGATACTTCACCCCTCTGACTGTCAGCCTCTGGTTTCCGTTCGTCATGTACTCCCTTACCAAAGTCAACACCTTCCTGGTTATCCCAAACTGTTTCTCGCTGTTGTACACCAGTCTTTCACGAGGAGAAATACCAATCACTCTTTGACAGTCTAGGAAAATGCAGCAATCTTCCAAGCCTCTTTTCTCCTGTCATTCTTCGTATTCGGTAACCTTCTTGAGGTTATCTTGAGATGTTGACCAGACCACACACTAGAAATTGAAGGGACGACGACGTTTCGGTCCGTCCTGGACCATTCTCAAGTCGATTGAATCGACTTGAGAATGGTCCAGGACGGACCGAAACGTCGTCGTCCCTTCAATTTCTAGTGTGTGGTCTGGTCAACATACTTCAGCCACGTTATTGTGACTCATCGCCTGCATATCTTGAGATGATTTCGGGGCTTTAGTGTCCCCGCGGCCCGGTCTTCGACCAGGCCTCCACCCCCAGGAAGCAGCCCTTGTCCAAGATCTTTTATCAAGTTTGTCAGGCTTGACTTTTACTCTCTCAACTCATTTTGCTCCTCTGTTAAAAAGGTTTACCTCTGTTGAAGCTCCATTGTTTTCACACACAGAGATCACACTAACGTGATGCATCAAATGAACAAATCCACAAGGGCCGTGACGAGGATTCGAACCTGCGTCCGAGAGCATCCCAGACACTGAATTAATCGACTGAGCTACGACAGGGTTAAAAGGGTTGAAACCGAAGTTCTACTGAACTTACTGGATCCCGGAGCCTCTCCGAGGCACAAACCTCGGATAGGCTCCGAGGCACAAACCGTTTGTGCCTCGGAGAGGCTCCGGGATCCAGCAAGTTCAGTAGAACTTCGGTTTCAACCCTTTTAACCCTGTCGTAGCTCAGTCGATTAATTCAGTGTCTGGGATGCTCCCGGACGCAGGTTCGAATCCTCGTCACGGCCCTTGTGGATTTGTTTCTCTATTGTTCTCTTTGTGATATCTTTCCCCAATACTGTGGAAGGCTTGCGTGTCCGTGGTACGGGGCTATAATTGAATGCCGCTTGTCAATCCCCTTTATTGAATATTGGAATTTCATTTGCCTTTTAAAAGTCCTATTGAGATCTCCAGTCTTAAATATTTTATTTGTGATTTTTTTTTTAGAGGGCAGGATTGATGTGGATAGGAACAGAGATGTTGTGGATAGAGGTGGAGAGGGGTCGTAGATAAGGGGATAGGTTGTAGATAGGGAAAAACAGAGGCTGTGGATAGGAAAGAAGTGGGGGGGAAAAGGTTTAGATAATAAAGGAGAGAGAAGAAGGGATAAGCCCAATCACGTCACTTGAGAGGTGATCTATCCAATAATCTCGTCCCCCACTGGGGAAAGGTACAAGGTTCACGTGGGGCTGGAGGAAGGGGGTGATGGGATAGGGAGGAGGTGATGGGAGAGGGAGCAAGAGAGGCCCAGAATAGCATCACATTAAAGGATCAAGGCGCCCTCTCTCCCAGCCATAATAAACGCCTCAGTCCCTCCTCCTCACTTTCCTTATTAAAAGCATTTTGTTGTAATTCTCTCCTAACCTTTTTAATGACAAAATAACTACCTAATTTACTTAATAATACATTATATTTTGTGTATTGTTTGGGGTTCTTGGCAGCAGATTAGGTGACCTAAAGAGATAGTCACGTGGGTGTAAACTGCTGGGTCAATTAGAGGTCAAAGGCAGTTTAACTTGGTCTTGAAGCTAAAGGTCATGAGGTCAGGAATAATTCGAATTTCTGAGGTAATTCTTTCACACATCATCACCAGCTTCAAAAAGTTATTCAACTGGTTTTTTCCTGGATTTCCTGGGATTTCTGGATTTCCTGGATCAATTTTCCTGGATTTCCTGGATTTCTGGATTTCCTGGATTTCTGGGTTTCTGAATTTCCTTTGCTTTCTAGATATCTGGATTTCCTAGGATTTCTGGATTTCCCGGATTTCTGGATTTCCTGGGATTTCTGGATTTCCTGGATGTCTGGATTTCCGGATTTTCTGGATTTCCTGGGATTTCTGGATTTCTGGATTTCCTGGATTTCTGGATTTCCTGGGATTTCCTGGATTTCTCGATTTCCTGGATTTCTGGATTTCTGGATTTCCTGGATTTCCTGGATCAGTTTTCCTTGTTTTCTAAGAATAACATTAACAATGATAACATTGTTTAAAGGAAATGGTAATTTTCAAATTGTTTTGGCCTATTTTATATAAATTTGCGTTCAGCCATTCATCATATTTTCAAGAAAATATATGTTCAACCAAGATCTTTTGATTGGACGTTAGAGCGACGGTCTCGCTTCATGCAGGTCGGCGTTCAATCCCCGAGTGTCTACAAGAGGTTGGGCACCATTCCTTCCCACCGCCCCATCCCAAATCCTTATCCTGACCCCTTCCCAGTGCTATATAGTCGTAATGGCTTGGCACTTTCCCCCTGATATTTACCTCCCTCCCTCAGCCAATATATTAATTATTTCAGGGACTGATTGGGCATGTAAATGAGTTTGATTGGATGTAAATATTTGTAAATATTTACTTATTTGTAAATAAGAGCTGCCTCGTATGGGCCAATAAGCCATCTATTGTTCCCATAATTCTTAAGTTCTTGTTAAATATTTCTAACTAAAAATTTCTCCTCTAAAAATATATATTTAGCCAAAATTATTCGACTGAATTATTGATATTAAAAAAAATTTGTATTTGGCTCGTCAAACGTTGCAATAAATTTGCAACATTTTTAATCAAATTATTGAATGATTAATGACAAAATAACTACACACAAGATATTAGTGTCTATGAACTGGTAGGGGGGGAGAAGCCCCCGGCTCTTTTGAAACAGAATTATCATTTAATAGCGGCATTAGTGTGCAAATACTAATTGGAATCATACTAGTAAGAGTATGTGTTTAGTATGTAGTGTGTGTCGGGTGTGGTTATTGTGGTATAGAGCTGTGGTTATTGTGGTATAGAGCTGTGGTTATTGTGGTATAGAGCTGTGGTTATTGTGGTATAGAGCTGTGGTTATTGTGGTATAGAGCTGTGGTTATTGTGGTATAGAGCTGTGGTTATTGTGGTATAGAGCTCTGTGGCTCTTGTGGTAGAGCTCTGTGGCTCTTGTGGTAGAGCTCTTGTGGCTCTTGTGGTAGAGCTCTGTGGCTCTTGTGGTAGAGCTCTTGTGGCTCTTGTGGTAGAGCTCTGTGGCTCTTGTGGTAGAGCTCTGTGGCTCTTGTGGTAGAGCTCTTGTGGCTCTTGTGGTAGAGCTCTGTGGCTCTTGTGGTAGTTCTCTGTGGCTCTTGTGGTAGAGCTCTGTGGCTCTTGAGAGAGGAATCACTCAAGCGGGGCACTCTAACCATAGAGCTAAGCCTCTACTAAGCACAGAACACAGAGCTGTGGCTCTTGTGGTAGAGTTCTGTGGCTCTTGAGAGAGGCCCCACTCAAGCGGGGCCCTCTAACTATAGAGCTAAGCCTCTACCATTGCACAGAACACTTATATCTTTACGATAACCGACTGCGGGTTTTCCTATAAGTTTACTAAAAAAAAAAAATTATCTCTAAAGCGTAAACTCTACATTTAGTTCATACTAACATATCGTATATGTTAAATAATATATTTTATTCCATACACATGGCATAATATAATTTAAATAGTATTAATTTACATAGTACAGGTCATTGTTGATATCACAGGGGAAGCTATTTTAGGTTGGTAATGTTATTTAGCCTCTAATGAGCTCGTTACGTACTCGCTAACTATTGGTACTGACGTATTTAATCAAATTTAGAGCTTCCAGATAGCGAAGTCTCGGGTAAGTGAAACGTGGATGGGGGTATCCGTAGACTTTCCGCGCATTCTCGCGCCTGGGACCCGAGTTCCAGTCATTGACGGAGTTGACGGCCTGTCGGTAGCCTGGTAGTCCCGCCCACTGGGGTAGTTCAGTCCACTGTAGGAGTCCGCGCGTTGACTGTCAAGGAACTACAGGGCAGTTACTCACTCTCACTACTCTTTGTCTCTCACACCAGTCCGTTCTCCCGATTGGCCACTCCGTGAAAAGCCGCAACAGTTTGACTTAACTATTAGCGTACGAACCCAAGCAACCTTCCTAACCTATCGGTGGGCCGATCGACAGAAACCGTCCGTATTACGGCGTATTAATTTGTAGTCATACGTCACACTTTTAACGGATTGGTTGATCCCGTAAAAAAAAAAAAGGTGCAACATCTTAGTTGAAGTCGGGATGCTCAAAAGCCTTCAGCGTCGGGTCCTGCTCATCCCAGAGCCTGCATTCACTTCAACAGAGATTCGCTAATCACTAATTGGAACGAATGAGATCGCTGATTATTGGAACGCTCGGTTACCTCTCCTCCGAGCGACTTCCCAAATTTGGCTACCAAAATGACATCATTAAATTCCTGCTCTCTCATTGGCTCATTACGTCTTCTGGGTGAGGACGTGGTTCTATTACTAAGTGATTCGCCTGACAGATTGATCTGACATCTCCTGACATCGTAACTCAAAAACATTTTTCATAACCTTCTTTACGCCATCTACGCCATCTTTACGCCATCTTTACGCCATCTTTACGCCATCTTTACGCCATCTTCACGCCCTAATGACGCTTATATGAGCACGTCTCGTGGTTAATATAATTTGGTGATATTTTCATGTGTACGCGAATCTGTAAATTGCATTTTTGTATAAAGAATTGTTGGGTACAAGAGTATGGGGGGGGGGGGAGATAGAGCATTCGTAGTACCTAGTACAGTTGTTATCTCTTAAGTTGTTCATCCGTCTCTATCTCTAAATCTCTCTCTCTTATCCCACTCTCTAAATCACTCCCTTTTTTCTTAAAATCACTCTCATGACTATCTCTAAATCACTCGTCTATTTCTTAAAATCAGTCCCATAACTATCTCTAAATCCATTGCCTATCTCTAAGTCACTCACCTATCTCTATCTTGGGGTCTGGTAAAGTTATTTGGGAGTCTACAATCGTCTCGTGGAGTCTGCTAACGTTACTTGACGCTCCACGAACGTCACCTGAACCAGAAACTGTCTCGCTGAACTTCTACGAACTCTCCGTTCGATGTGAGTAGTCCGTGTATGGTCTTAGGAGATTTTCTAAGGTCTAGAAAGGTTTTCTAGGGTCTGAGAACGAGTCCTGAGGTTTATGAAAATTTCCTGGGGTCTGGGAAGGGTTCCTGGGGTCTGGGAATGGTTTCTGGGGTCTGGGAAGGGTTCCTGGGGTCTGGGAATGGTTCCTGGGGTCTGGGAATG
>NC_091153.1:38865487-38950487 GCF_040958095.1 Procambarus clarkii
TAAATGGTCAATTTCGCCTTCTAAGGTCCTAGAGCATTAAAAAGGAAATCATAACGAGCGTGAGGCAAAATCCCCGATAAAGATTGTTGAAAAGGAGCATTGGATGCTGTTGTAGGGAATCACAGAAGATCTCGGATGCTGCTAAATCCTATGAAATGACATTGGATCCTATTACATGATATGTAAGCCTATTAAATGCGCTTATACTATTGATCAGACTTGATTTGAATAAAGAAGAGGAGGATTAGACTACGGTAAACTTGAACCATACTGTAGGATTGAGCAGAATATATTGTCACGGGGAGGATGAATACTAATTACAAGGGGTCAGATCGTGTTTTTATCCATGTGAATATTAATTAATATCCGAGTTTTCAATTTAAACAATTTAATTAAAAAGGTGGGAAATGCTATTTAATGTGAGAATGGCCCTTTTGTAGGGGCGCAGTTGTCTCAGTGGTGGTATATTACTGGTTGAAATATCTCGATTTGACCTCTGACCTCTGACCTTAGACTCATATTTGGCACCGCAATACGGGGAGAGGGTCATCGTAGGGTTCCTGACTTGATTCCTGGTTCCTTTGTGATTGTCTGTCCGTGTCAGGGTTCCCGGGCGATGCGCGACCTTATTCGTGGCTGGACAACTCGTTCTCTTAGATAATACACCGTATTTTGACGCTATTATCCCCGTCGGATAAAATATGATGTTCTATAAATCACAGCTGCTCACAAATAATTGCGTTTTCTACTGCTGGTTAGGTTAGGTTAGGTTAGGTCGGTGGCATAGGCTAGCGTGTTTCAGTACGTTGTTTTTTGACCGTTGTAACAACTCTAGAGGACGGGTTGGGTTAGGCGGCATCCTAGAACCCGTCTTGTACAGGTCCGACGGTAATTGGACTTGAACTCTTAAGTCCGACGCCGCAACAGTTGTGAATGAGAGGTTGGACTTGTCACACTCACTACATTCTTTTAGCGGATTCGTCGTTATTGTGAAATTAGTTGCAGAATCGTAATTACCTAAGTGTAATTACAGGATGAGAGCTACGCTCGTGGTGTCCCGTCTTCCCAATACTCTTTGTCGTATAACGCTTTGTGAGGAAGAGTGATTGCTTCTCATGAATAAGATTAACAATGAGTGTACTCATAACTTCTCTCCAGCGTGAGTGAGATAATTCTATTGACTTCCGGAGCATCACTTGCACTCATTGAGAATAAAATGTTGTGTGGGTATGCAAATGAGGACATTAGATATATGCAAATGAGGACATTAGATATATGCAAATGAGGACATTAGATATATGCAAATGAGGACATTAGATATATGCAAATGAGGACATTAGATATATGCAAATGAGGACATTAGATATAAACCGGGTTTTTAAGGATTAACAAATAACTGAAGAGTTTGAATAAATGTCATAATTCGTGTTTTTTTTATTTTTAAGTATGTGATTGTGGAAGGTAGTTTGAGGGGGATTACTGTGACAACGAAGTGTAGTTTCAATATGTAGTTTCACCAACAATATGTGGTTTCATCAACAATATGTAGTTTCAATATGTAGTTTCACCAACAATATGTGGTTTCATCAACAATATGTAGTTTCAATATGTAGTTTCAATATGTAGTTTCAATATGTAGTTTCACCAACAATATGTGGTTTCATCAACAATATGTAGTTTCAATATGTAGTTTCACCAACAATATGTGGTTTCATCAACAATATGTAGTTTCAATATGTAGTTTCAATATGTAGTTTCACCAACAATATGTGGTTTCATCAACAATATGTAGTTTCAATATGTAGTTTCAATATGTAGTTTCACCAACTATATGTGGTTTCATCAACAATATGTAGTTTCAATATGTAGTTTCACCAACAATATGTGGTTTCATCAACAATATGTAGTTTCAATATGTAGTTTCACCAACAATATGTGGTTTCATCAACAATATGTAGTTTCAATATGTGGTTTCACCAACAATATGTGATTTCACCAACAATATGTAGTTTCAATATGTAGTTTCACCAACTTCTCGTCTACAGGTTGGTGTTGATGAAGAGGTCCGCCAACTGCTTGACCTCAAGGGCTTGGCCGCCCAGCGTGACCTGGGACTCCTCAAGAGTCAGGTCAAGGCCCTCAAAGGTCAGGTCAAGGCGGCTGAAGACGCTGTCAACACAGCGCCTGCTGGCAAGACCGCTGCTGTCAAAACGGCTGCCGCTGTCAACACGCCTGCCGTCAATCAACGCCCAGGTAACATTTACAATGACCACCAGTGTGTTTATGTGGTATATGTGTATATATATATATGTGGAATGCAACCACACTGGTTATCTTGAGGTTATCTTGAGATGATTTCGGGGCTTTTAGTGTCCCCGCGGCCCGGTCCTCGACCAGGCCTCCACCCCCAGGAAGCAGCCCGTGACAGCTGACTAACACCTAGGTACCTATTTACTGCTAGGTAACAGGGGCATAGGGTGAAAGAAACTTTGCCCATTTGTTTCTGCCTCGTGCGGGAATCGAACCCGCGCCACAGAATTACGAGTCCTGCGCGCTATCCACCAGGCTACGAGGCTGGTGGTTGCATTCTATATATAACTTACCTTGCATTCCATATATAACATTTCCAAGATGTTTGGCTACATACAATTTAGGAAACATTTTTGAGGAAGACAAAATTTACGAAATTTGTCGAAATGATTTAGATTTTCTGAGACATTATATTCTATTTCTCGCGTTCTGTTTTTGGATTTGTATACAAGTGAGTTTATCAAACTCAAAATTGGCTTCTTTGGGAAATGGCAATCTCCCATAACTTCTAAATTGATGAGTGATGAAGCGATGATTATTGTCTAGCATATTGTTGGTGCTTCGAGACACAATCAACTCATCAGAATACAGCTTTGTTCAATATGTCTGTTGAACAGACCACACACTAGAAGGTGAAGGGACGACGACGTTTCGGTCCGTCCTGGACCATTCTCACAATCGACTTGAGAATTTCGGTCCAGGACGGACCGAAACGTCGTCGTCGTCCCTTCACCTTCTAGTGTGTTGTCTGGTCAACCCCTACTACCATTTCCAGACTTGACTCATGTAGTCACTATCTTCATCTGTGTTCACGTGGAAGGTTCCAGATACCCGTAAAGACATCAGTCACATTTGAAGCCATACATTGGGCTCGAACTCTCGTTCCTGGTCTCCCCCCGGGCACATGCACGACAGACTGTAGTCTGACGATGAGGGTTCGATCCGGTGATCCAATGTTTTCTCATTGAAACATCAGTTGTGATTTTTATAATTGTATTCATACACGCCTTGAGTGTATGAATACTGTATACACAGCATCTTATGGCTCGAGTCTCATGAGAGATAATTTAATTTTTTGAGATATATACAAGAGTTGTTACATTCTTGTACAGCCACTAGTACGCGTAGCGTTTCGGGCAAGTCGTTAATCCTAATCCTAATCCTTAATCCTAATCCTAATCTCCAAACTCTTAAGAATGTTAATAAATCTCAATTAATTTCCAGGATAATCACTTTTTTTAATGTGATTAGACAAAACTTCCCAATTAGTTTCCGAGAGTCCAAGGTCAGGACTCAACAAGTATTTACACAGCCACTCATCAAACGTGTAAACACCGTTCCACAATCATACTGACTTTGTTTACACTTGCTAAACAGTTTATGAGCTCTGCAGCACTACGAGGTTATTACCTACAACCATAATAACCTTGGGTTGTGAAGTTTACAAGTTTGTTAACCTTAAAAATCCCTAAAACTTGTACAAGAATATCACAAGAATGTGGCTGAAGTATGTTGACCAGACCACACACTAGAAAGTGAAGGGACGACGACGTTGCGGTCCGTCCTGGACCATTCTCAAGTCGATCACAATCTACTTGCAAATGGTCCAGGATGGACCGAAACGTCGTCGTCCCTTCACTTTCTAGTGTGTGGTCTGGTCCACAAGAACGGCGTGTTTGAATTTCTTGAATGACAGCTTCGAATTTATACAAATGCATAAAGAAGTCAAAGATGGTCAGGACCGAGTTCCGAAACGGACCGAATCCCTGGAACTCGGTCTATTATGAGGAGTGTGACCGGAAAATTCACTTTTGCTCTTTCAGACGCCATCGAAATGGAGATCTCCACTCCCGTGGCTTCTTCAGGATTCCAAAAGAGCTGAATATTATGTAAGAGAGTCACCTCTCGTTGAAGAAAGACCTTCTCCAGCCCAAGAAATCACGGCTCAAGTGCCATTTCGAAATGCGAGTCTTTTTGAAAGGAAAACTGAAAAATTCACCTTAAATTAAGTCTTAGTCTTTATGTTCATTTTGCATTGTATTATTTCGAATTTAATTGGCTCAAATTAAATATTAACGATTTACTGTATCTGCAATTGCATATTGGATTTAAATTTAATAGTTTACTTACATTTAATGCAAGGACCGAGTCAGCCATGACATTTTCCTCCGAAAGCCCCATTTTGAAGGAAAGACTATGATTCTTTTTTTAATTTCTTGCGCCCACCTTCTGAAGAAACAGAATTTACGTAATATGATATTGGCAATGACTGTAGAACATAAACAAACATAATTTTGCTTTGAAGTAAGTAAATGTTAGAACGGAATAAAGTCGAAGTAAGTGTACAGTGGCGCCAAAGGAAGTTGATGATCCAACCGTCTTATCTACTGGCTTTGGCATCCTTCCTTCGTCAACTTAAGCCTTTTGGGGAATAAAATGAGATTATCTTTATTAAAATTATCTTTATTCGCGTTCTACATCCATTACCAATATTTGTTTTGAACATTTTTGAACGGACAAAAATTTATTTCGTCTTTATTTATTCAATTCTAATACGTTTTGAGTGATTATATGGGCCGTTATAGGCCTACTGCACTGTTTCTACTGTTCTTAAGTTATTATGCTGTTTTGAATTTAAATTTGAATTTAATATTTTGAATATATTATATATATAGTCCTATAAACAGAAGTCTGAGTCAGAGGTGGTTTATAGAAAATTTGACATAGAAACTGGCTGTTAAAATCAAATTTAAAAAATAACCGTCAGCCATAAACAGTGAACGCTATAACTTAAACAAGTAACATAGACATCCAAAACGCGACAAAGAAAAGAAATCAAGACCAGACGAGAGAAATGGGACACGCGAAGGGGCGTCAGTCACCTCATAAAGAAAATGGTTGTAATTAACTGAGGAAACGCGGGCTGCTGGCATGGCGACCTGACGGTCTGGCGGGATATTTGAATTGCGCGCCAAATTCGGGTCAAGATGTGACGGCGCCTAACGGTTGACGAGGCGGGAAAATTTAATGATTTTCTGGCGGCGCTCTTGCCTCGGTTACATTCCCGGCTTGGTCCCCTGACACGTGAGTCTCCTCTCCATCGTATCTACCAGGTCATGTAGGTAGTTGTAGAGAACACACATTCTTGACAACGCTGTGAATAAGCAATCAGATAAAAGTAGATTATTTTATTCATAACTTTAAACCAGGCTACGCTATACATACCAGGTCAAAGTTAAAGGCAAATCATAGATTTTTAAAAATCATACCACAGGCTATAGTAACTAACTTTTTGGGGTCAAACTCATACCATCAACTTACATATTTGTCAAACATTATTCTGAAACTTGACCTCAACTAGCATATTTTGTAAGCATTGTCCCTGCAAGTTGAGTTTTGCAGGGAAATCTATTCTTGGCTACTTTTTCAACACCTGGAAACGATTATGAAGAATATGACAAAACTGATTTAAGAGAAAAGGAAAGTTGAAGAAAGTGAGTATGTGAGAGTGTAAGAGTAAGAGAGAGAGAGAGAGAGAGAGAGAGAGAGAGAGAGAGAGAGAGAGAGAGAGAGCAAAAAGAGTGATAGTATAAACAAAAGAGGGAATAACGAAAATCGACAAATACAGACATAAGAAAAATACAATTTATCAAAGAACAAGAGAAATACATGGGGAAAAACAAACTAAAACAGACAAAGGAAGAGATAATTCAATAAAGATGGGAGGACCAGGAAGGTGATTAAGGGTAACAGGAGGAAAGGTGAAAGAAAGGGTGAGGTGTTTTCAGGTCATATACAGCAGTCCTTATACATCTGTATACAGCAGCCTTTTACAACTGTATACAGCAGCCTCATACAACAGCTTCGTACATCTGCATACAACAGCCTCATACATCTGTATACAGCAGCCTCGTACATCTATATATAACATCCTCATACATCTGTATACAGCAGCCTCATACGTCAATATTCACACACACACACAATCCTAGCATCCTCCATTCACACACCCCTCTTACATAACATCTAATCCAAACACACCATTTTATCCAGTCAAACATCCACACTCTCAATAATATTTTATCCAGACCAACCCTCTTCACACTCCTCAATAACCAATGTCCTTTCACTCATTTCCTCATCTTTAATTTTTGTTCTTGCTCCCCTTTCTTCTCTTTCCCTACTGCTCAGTTTCACATTCGTTCTAATCTTCACACAGTCAAAACCAATCCCCATGATCTGTGCTCTTAATATATCAGCAGTATAACCATGCTAAATAAATTCATGCTGTACAGTTGGTGTTGTAATCCCCGATCAATCGCTATCCCACCGCTGCCACCATTGATACGATCAATCGCTATCCCACCGCTGCCACCATTGATACGATCAATCGCTATCCCACCGCTGCCACCATTGATACGATCAATCGCTATCCCACCGCTGCCACCATTGATACGATCAATCGCTATCCCACCGCTGCCACCATTGATACGATCAATCGCTATCCCACCGCTGCCACCATTGATACGATCAATCGCTATCCCACCGCTGCCACCATTGATACGATCAATCGCTATCCCACTGCTGCCACCATTGATACGATCAATCGCTATCCCACCGCTGCCACCATTGATACGATCAATCGCTATCCCACCGCTGCCACCATTGATACGATCAATCGCTATCCCACCGCTGCCACCATTGATACGATCAATCGCTATCCCACCGCTGCCACCATTGATACGATCAATCGCTATCCCACCGCTGCCACCATTGATACGATCAATTGCTATCCCACCGCTGCCACCATTGATACGATCAATCGCTATCCCACCGCTGCCACCATTGATACGATCAATCGCTATCCCACCGCTGCCACCATTGATACGCAATTTTAGCACGAGAGTGCAGCTAATTGATATGGCCGAGCCCCACGGCTCTTATTTACCACGTAAACAATATACCGTTTGCCAAGAATATTCTTGCTGCTGATCAACAAATTTCAGTGAGAGTCATGATCTGTGATACTTTTTTAAGTCCCTGTTGCATATAAAAAATATATATTTTTTTAATGGTTTGGGGGGGGGGAGTTAAGTAACTAATTTATGTAAATTGTAGTTGTGCGGCGTGTGCATCAACCAATCACAGACAAGATCAGAATTTTTTTTTATTAGGCTTACTGATTAGTGTTTATTATTCTCTCAGGGGCATACCAAATATTTTATTAAATACTCTGTAGCATACTGAATGTTTATTGAACTCTCTGGGGCATGCCGAGTATTTTATTAAGAACTCTGGGGAATGTTGAGAATTTATTGAACTCTTTGGTAATGTAGGGTGTTTATTGAACTCTCTGGGGTATACTGAGCGCTTATTATACTCTCTGAGGCTTACTGAGTGTTTTATTATACTCTCTGGGGCTTATTGAGTGCTTATTGTACTTTCAGGGGCTTACTGAGGTTATCTTGAGATGATTTCAGGGCTTTTTAGTGTCCCCACGGCCCGGTCCTCGACCAGGCCTCCACCCCCAGAAAGCAGCCCGTGACAGCTGACTAACACCCAGGTACCTATTTTACTGCTAGGTAACAGGGGCATAGGGTGAAAGAAACTCTGCCCATTGTTTCTCGCCGGCGCCCGGGATCGAACACGGGACCACAGGATCACAAGTCCAGTGTGCTGTCCGCTCGGCCAACCGGCTCCAGTCGACCGGCTGAGTGTCGATTAACCACTCCTTATCTTCAAATTGGCAGAAATCTAATTAATTTTCTATCGTGTTAAGAACACCCATATTTACTTTGTCATAGTTCTGCTTAAAGTCTTTTGCAGAGATTCCTCCTGTAGGTATTTTGCTGCCGGAAGACTGTCGCTGTAACAGAACTTTTACGTCTAGACGTAGTGAAGGAAGGTAAAAGCATTAGTGGTGAGACAAAGGAGGCTTCTTCATTTAGATCACAGCCTGAGGGAGCGGGTAACAGGATTAGTGGTGAGGGGGAAAGTTACCTTTAGGAAACAGTGTAAGTCAGGCTGTTTTGAACGTTTTAAAAACGTTGGAAAATTGTAATAACGTTTTATAAAATGTTGTAACTATTTAATAACGTTTTAAAAACGTTGGAAAATTGTAATAACGTTTTTAAAATGTTGTAACTATTTAATAACGTTTTAAAAATGTTGTAACTATTTAATAACGTTTTAAAAATGTTGTAACTATTTAATAACGTTTTAAAAACGTTGTAAAATTATAATAACGTTTTTAAAATGTTGTAAAATTATAATAACGTTTTTAAAAACGTTGTAAAATTATAATAACTTTTTAAAATGCTGTAACTATTTAATAACGTTTTAAAAACGTTGTAAAATTATAATAACGTTTTTAAAATGTTGTAAAAAACGTTTTAAAAACGTTTTAACTGTGTATTATCATTAAAAAACATTGTAATTGGATTGTGTGTTTGTTGGTAGACCTCATGTGATGATGTAAGGGCAAAACGTCAACAATGTATATGACTCTAAAAATAACTCTAAAAATAAAAGATACAGCATAAGTTGTCTTGTCCCATTTGGGGCAGCTCCTTTTTATATCCACATAAACTTAATCATATGTCTAACTTGCGCTTGAAACAATAAAGCGATATCTGATTATTATGTTTCCTGGTAGTTTGTTTCATAAGAATTAACTTAAGTTAATTAAGTTATTAATTAATAACATTAATTATTATTATTAGTTATTGGAATTAAGTTATTAATTCCAATAACTTCTTTATTGGAAAGAGCAGTTTTTATTGTCTTTTTATTTTGGTAAGTTGACGGTGTTTGGAAACATCTGTTGTAAAATGCTCATTGTGAACTTAGCATTACCTTAGTGCGTATGCGGGTGAGATATTAAGCTCCCTACAAAAACATACAGACCAAGAACTGACATACTGACTACGAGGGGGCCTCGTAGCCTGGTGGATAGCGCGCAGGACTCGTAATTCTGTGGCGCGGGTTCAATTCCCGCACGAGGCAGAAACAAATGGGCAAAGTTTCTTTCACTTTGAATGCCCCTGTTACCTAGCAGTAAATAGGTACCTGGGAGTTAGTCAGCTGTCACGGGCTGCTTCCTGTGGGTGGAGGCCTGGTCGAGGACCGGGCCGCGGGGACACTAAAGCCCCGAAATCATCTCAAGATAACCTCAAGAAGAAGCCAGTATATCCCTTATTCCCAAACATAGCAGCCCATGTGTCTTCAACAAAGTGTGTATATATATGTCACGTATACAAACTCCCATAAGTTAAAACAAGAATGTAACAACTCTTGTATATATCTCAAAAAAAAAAAAAAAAAAAAAAAAAAAAAAAAACTGCCAATATTTACCACATTACAGGTTAGAGGGGGGAATATTTCCACTAAATTCCCTCACCTCAACATCGTCGTTGACATTTAGCGCAGCATAATTTCTTGTCAGCGGGGGGAGAGGAAATTTACTTATCGTCCTGGAAGCAGGACGTCAATACGTCCCACTGGACGTCGACTCCCACTGGACGTCGACTCCCACTGGACGTCGACTCCCACTGGACGTCGACTCCCACTGGACGTCGACTCCCACTGGACGTCGACTCCCACTGGACGTCGACTCCCACTGGACGTCGACTCCCACTGGACGTCGACTCCCACTGGACGTCGACTCCCACTGGACGTCGACTCCCACTGGACGTCGACTCCCACTGAACGTCGACTCCCACTGGACGTCGACTCCCACTGGACGTCGACTCCCACTGGACGTCGACTCCCACTGGACGTCGACTCCCACTGGACGTCGACTCCCACTGGACGTCGACTCCCACTGGACGTCGACTCCCACTGGACGTCGACTCCCACTGGACGTCGACTCCCACTGGTCGATATTTAGATTTAGATTTAGAGTTTTTTATTCAGGAAAGACATTGAAGATGAGTTACAAACATAATGTTGGATTTCAAGATAGAGCTAGTACAGATTTCAAGATAGAGCTAGTACAGATTTCAAGATAGAGCTAGTACAGATTTCAAGATAGAGCTAGTACAGATTTCAAGATAGAGCTAGTACAGATTTCAAGATAGAGCTAGTACATACAAATACCTAAAGCCACTAATACGCATAGCGTTTCGGGCAAAACGCATAAGCGTTTACGTTGCGTTAAACGCTTACATAAACACATAGCGTTTAAACGCATACTAATACGCATAGCGTAAACGCATACTAATACGCATAGCATAAACGCATACTAATACGCATAGTGTTTCGGGCAAACGCATAAGCATTTACGCATAGCGTAAACGCTATAGCATTAAACGCTTACGTAAATGCATAGCGTAACGCATTACGTAAACGCATAGCGTTTACATATGATGTAGTGTGGGGAGGTGTTCCCTCAAGTGACATGATGTGAGATGTTCTCTGAGGTGACGTGGTGTAGGGAGACAGAACCCTTTGAGAGACGTGGTGTGGGAAGATAGAGCCCCTCAGGAATTTCTCTTGCTCTAGGGTTCTATTGGTGTACCAAAAACTAAGCTCACTGATAGTTGGAGGAGGGTGGTTGCTATATAGTGCTTTGGCTATATCTATTCTTCTAGTGTCATTGTGTCTGTCTATTGTTTTTGTCGGTGGATACAATAGACATAGTAGTATAAGATTAGACATAGTTGAAGCACATCATATTAAATGCTCTTATCCATCTATCACCAGCCGGCTAGTGGATACAGCTTATCATTCTATAGACCGAGAGAGAGAATTTCCTCCTTTCACCACACCTACTCTTTGTCAGACAGAGAGAAACAAATAGACAGGGATAGGCACAGAGACAGGCACAGAGAGAAGATATAGAGGCAGAGAGATACAGACATAGAGACAGAATTACAAACAGATACAGGGACAAAGAGACATGTAGACATAGATAGATGCAGAGAGACAAAGAGACAGTTACAGACATAGAAAAAGAGAGACAGAGACAGCCAGAGAGAGACATAAAGACACAACACAGAGAAGAAAAGAGTGACACGTTTGGATACTGTATATATTTCCATGTATTATTAGTATATCTTATTGGGACAGCTCTATGAGTTTCTAATGGCTTAAGCGACGGCCTCACTCTTTGCAAAATCGAAGTTCGATTCCCAAAGGTCCAGGTGGTTCGGTACCATTTCTTCATTCCATCCTGATGTTCTTTGCAAGATTTGTATAATCGTATTGTGTTATAGCTCTTCTGTCTCTCTCTCCATTCCTCTCTCTCTCTCTCTCTCTCTCTCTCTCTCTCTCTCTCTCTCTCTCTCTCTCTCCCTCTCTCTCCCTCTCTCTCCCTCTCTCTCTCCCTCTCTCCCTCTCTCCCTCTCTCTCTCCCTCTCTCCCTCTCTCCCTCTCTCCCTCTCTCTCTCTCTCTCTCTCTCTCTCTCTCTCTCTCTCTCTCTCTCTCTCTCCCTCTCTCCCTCTCTCTCTCTCTCTCTCTCTCTCTCTCTCTCTCTCTCTCTCTCTCTCTCTCTCCCTCTCTCCCTCTCTCCCTCTCTCTCTCTCTCTCTCTCTCTCTCTCTCTCTCTCTCTCTCTCTCTCTCTCTCTCTCTCTCTCTCTCTCTCTCTCCCCTCTCTCTCTCTCTCTCTCTCTCTCTCTCTCTCTCTCTCTCTCTCTCTCCCTCTCTCCCTCTCTCCCTCTCTCCCTCTCTCTCTCTCTCTCTCTCTCTCTCTCTCTCTCTCTCTCTCCCCTCTCTCTCTCTCTCTCTCTCTCTCTCTCTCTCTCTCTCTCTCTCTCTCTCTCTCTCTCTCTCTCTCTCTCTCTCTCTCTCCCTCTCCCTCTCTCTCCCTCTCTCTCTCTCTCGATAATTAACTTGTTTGGACATGTGTTTGCTAGTATATCCGTGTGTGTGTGTATGTTAACTTGTTTGTTTTGTTTGTGTTGACAGGGACGTCAGACGGGGAGGTGTTGCATCACCCAGCCAGCGAGGAGGAACGTCCCCAGGGCCCAGGCCAGCCAGACCTCACCCACCACCACCACCACCAGGTCAGTCCCCACCAGTAAAGAAACACATACCAGTTACCAGAGCTAGTGGAAAAGATTGGGCAGCAAGACCAAGAGTGATTGGAAAGGGGTCACGAAGCCTCTGAGAATGTGAGTGTGTGTTGAAGAGCACAGTCAGCTGTGAGGTCTATCAAGTCATGAAGGAACATTACCATAGCTTAGTCGATAGAGCTTCGGTCTCACACGCGAGGGGGCCAGGGTTCGAGTCTCCTAGACCCCAGGTGAATGGAACGTCGCGCAAGAACATTAAAAATCCAGGGGCCTGATTCACGAAGCATTTACGCAAGCACTTACGAACCTGTACATCTTGTCACAATCTTTGGCAGCTTTGTTTACAATTATTCTACAGATAATGAGCTCCGAAGCACCAGGAGGCTGTTTATAACAATAACAACAGTTGATTGGCAAGTTTTCATGCTTGTAAACTGTTTAATAAATGTAACCAAAGCCGTCAAAGATTGAGGAAAGATGTACACGTTCGTAAGTGTTTGCGTAACTGCTTCGTGAATCTGGGTCCAGATCGTGAGGGCATCGGGACGCATACTGGATGAAGGGAAGATAGTAAGGGGGTGTACGGATAGTGACAGGGTATCTAAATCGCTATATATATATATATATGACTGAAGATGAAAGGGTAGGAAAAGGAAGGTAGAGATGCAGCTCTGATCCTCCTGGCAATTACCCCCCGACATAACAGGGCAATAAAGTGGTCGTGGTTCGAGGCCCAGTGCGCCACCACACTGTTAGTGCAGATTTAGGTCATGCTCCACAAGGTCTTGGTACCACAGTAATATTGAACTGCATACAAGTGAGGCACCCACATGTAACTGAGTATTAATGTGTATTTTATTGTGTGTATAGTTAGGCCTAGATTAAGTAAGGTTAGGTTAGGTGTTTATGTTCTGATGACAATTAATTGTGTTTGTCGCAGGTGGTGAAGCATGTCAAGTCAACCCGTCCTCGACTCAAGTCCATTCCATCCAGCGGTCGACCCCACAGACGCATTCATCAATTTTAACATGCTGTTCATTCAAAACAGGAATTTTCTCAAATATAAGTTAATATTATAATAGCATATTGTGCATATATAGACATAGGTTAGATGTTTAGGTTCTGTTGGCGATTATTTGTAGTACGTGGGTGAAGCATTGACAGCGTTGTGGTTCGAACAAAATTCGTCAGTGAAATACTTGTTCCGGAAGTGTTCGAACGGCAGCAGTTGTGAGTCGTGTGTAAACCGTTTGCATTTATAAACAGGGGGTTTGGCGGGTGGATGGAATCACTTTTGGGTCCTAGTTTGGAGGACGGGCTGTTAGAATAGTGCAAATGGAAAACAGGAATAGAGCTAAGCCCATTTCTGTAAAAAAATTAATGTAGCTCAGTCGATTAAGGCAGTGTCTGGGATGCTCCCGGACGCAGGTTCGAATCCTCGTCACGGCCCTTGTGGATTTGTTCAAACAGGAATGTCCGTTAGTCCTGTCGTTAAACTCCCGGTTAATGAATCAAAATCACCCAGCCTGTAATTCACAAGTGACTACGTTCCAACTTGTGCAAAGTTAGAATTTAATTAAGAATTTAATTAAGAATTTAATTAGAATTTAAAGTTAGAATTTAGATTTATGGTTCAATAATTTCCTAACCTCAATTCCACACCCACCCCCTGCCCCAACCCCATCATTACCCTGTTCAACTACCCTTTACCTCCCCTCAGATGCAGCTGGACATCCCCTCTGAGGGGATCCATGAATCACTCTTCGAAGAAGCACGTAGATCTTCACTTCGCGGCGACCAGAAAGTGAGTACCTGGCAACCCCTCTCTCTAATGTTTATGTTTTGTAGTTGATCATTGACTCACCAGGTGGCAGGTCGGACGGGAGAGCCGCGGTACTCAGTATACGGTAGACTACTTGGCTTTGGGCGCCAGGGTAGTGAGGCAGGTAGGTAAACCCTCGTTTGTTGGGGGTATATATATATACAATGTCCAGGACTAAAATATGTCCAGGATATGTCCAGGATGTTTTTGTCCAGGAGAAAACTTGTTGGTTGGTCAAATGAGATTAATGTGGGCATTTATTCTCGTTTAATTGGTATTTATCCTCGTTTGATTGGCCTTTATCCTCGCTTGATTGGCCTTTATCCTAGCTTGATTGGCCTTTATCCTCGCTAATTGGCCTTTATTCTCGGTTGATTGGCCTTTATCCTCGCTGATTGGTCTTTATTCGCGCTTGATTGGCCTTTATCCTCGCTGATTAGCCTTTATCCTAGCTTGATTGGCCTTTATCCTCGCTTGATTGGCCCTTATCCTAGCTTGATTGGCCTTTATCATCGCTAATTGGCCTTTATTCTCGGTTGATTGGCCTTTATCCTCGCTTGATTGGCCTTTATCCTAGCTTGATTGGCCTTTATCCTCGCTAATTAGCCTTAATCCTAGCTTGATTGGCCTTTATCCTCGCTGATTGGCCTTTATCCTCGCTTGATTGGCCTTTATCCTCGCTTGATTGGCCTTTATCCTCGCTTGATTGGCCTTAAACCCAACACCGATAACCTCAAGGCAATCAATCCCTTGCTTTAACAGCCTCCTGATAAGATAGTACTATTTGTAACTATGTACACCATAGTACAAATATTGACGTACTAAGCAATTATATAGTAGAACTTTGTACTATGTACTTTATAGAGTCCCCAAAAAAATTAAGCTAAAAAAAAACAAATTTAAATATTCCTAGGGGTAGTATAGCATACATATGTACTATATTCGACCTGGGATATCGTATATTAGGCCCAGGAAGGATAGGTAAGGTTAGTCTATATTCGACCTGGGATATCGTATATTAGGCCCAGGAAGGATAGGTAAGGTTAGTCTATATTCGACCTGGGATATCGTATATTAGGCCCAGGAAGGATAGGTACGGTTAGTCTATATTCGACCTGGGATATCGTATATTAGGCCCAGGAAGGATAGGTAAGGTTAGTCTATATTCGACCTGGGATATCGTATATTAGGCCCAGGAAGGATTGGTAAGGTTAGTCTATATTCGACCTGGGATATCGTATATTAGGCCCAGGAAGGATAGGTAAGGTTAGTCTATATTCGACCTGGGATATCGTATATTAGGCCCAGGAAGGATAGGTAAGGTTAGTCTATATTCGACCTGGGATATCGTATATTAGGCCCAGGAAGGATAGGTAAGGTTAGTCTATATTCGACCTGGGATATCGTATATTAGGCCCAGGAAGGATAGGTAAGGTTAGTCTATATTCGACCTGGGATATCGTATATTAGGCCCAGGAAGGATAGGTAAGGTTAGTCTATATTCGACCTGGGATATCGTATATTAGGCCTAGGAAGGATAGGTAAGGTTAGTCTATATTCGACCTGGGATATCGTATATTAGGCCCAGGAAGGATAGGTAAGGTTAGTCTATATTCGACCTGGGATATCGTATATTAGGCCCAGGAAGGATAGATAAGGTTAGTCTATATTCGACCTGGGATATCGTATATTAAGCCCAGGAAGGATAGGTAAGGTTAGTCTATATTCGACCTGGGATATCGTATATTAGGCCCAGGAAGGATAGGTACGGTTAGTCTATATTCGACCTGGGATATCGTATATTAGGCCCAGGAAGGATAGGTAAGGTTAGTCTATATTCGACCTGGGATATCGTATATTAGGCCCAGGAAGGATAGGTAAGGTTAGTCTATATTCGACCTGGGATATCGTATATTAGGCCCAGGAAGGATAGGTAAGGTTAGTCTATATTCGACCTGGGATATCATATATTAGGCCCAGGAAGGATAGGTAAGGTTAGTCTATATTCGACCTGGGATATCGTATATTAGGCCCAGGAAGGATAGGTAAGGTTAGTCTATATTCGACCTGGGATATCGTATATTAGGCCCAGGAAGGATAGGTAAGGTTAGTCTATATTCGACCTGGGATATCGTATATTAGGCCCAGGAAGGATAGGTAAGGTTAGTCTATATTCGACCTGGGATATCGTATATTAGGCCCAGGAAGGATAGGTAAGGTTAGTCTATATTCGACCTGGGATATCGTATATTAGGCCCAGGAAGGATAGGTAAGGTTAGTCTATATTCGACCTGGGATATCGTATATTAGGCCCAGGAAGGATAGGTAAGGTTAGTCTATATTCGACCTGGGATATCGTATATTAGGCCCAGGAAGGATAGATAAGGTTAGTCTATATTCGACCTGGGATATCGTATATTAAGCCCAGGAAGGATAGGTAAGGTTAGTCTATATTCGACCTGGGATATCGTATATTAGGCCCAGGAAGGATAGGTACGGTTAGTCTATATTCGACCTGGGATATCGTATATTAGGCCCAGGAAGGATAGGTAAGGTTAGTCTATATTCGACCTGGGATATCGTATATTAGGCCCAGGAAGGATAGGTAAGGTTAGTCTATATTCGACCTGGGATATCGTATATTAGGCCCAGGAAGGATAGGTAAGGTTAGTTCGTCTTGGGGGACGTAAATTGAAAATCCTTCAAGGTTTGGCCACATACGGTAGTGGTAATTTCTCACCTGGGGGCCTTATCTAAGTAGTATCGTCAGCTGAGATAGACTACACCAGACTATCATCACCTGGGGGCAGGCTATCAACACCTGGGGGGTAGGCTATCAACACCTGTGGTAGGCTATCAACACCTGGGGTAGGCTATCAACACCTGTGGCAGGCTATCAACACCTGGGGGCAGGCTATCAACACCTGTGGTAGGCTATCAACACCTGGGGTAGGCTATCAACACCTGTGGCAGGCTATCAACACCTGTGGTAGGCTATCAACACCTGTGGTAGGCTATCAACACCTGTGGCAGACCTTGAAGAGTGTGGCAACTCTGTATATATTACAGTGTAGATATTACAGGTGTTGGGAATGAGAGGTATAATGAAAATAAAGTATACATTGCAGTTTCTGTATCCATACGTTTGGTTTTGTCGGTCTACCGACGGTTTCGATTCTTGCAGGGTCGGCGTTCGATCCCCCGATGGTTTATGTGGTTGTTACCGTTCGTTCGGTCTGTCCTTATATCCCAGCTCCTTGACCTTATATCCCAGCTCCTTGACCTTATATCCCAGCTCCTTGACCTTATATCCCAGCTCCTTGTCCTTATATCCCAGCTCCCTGTCCTTATATCTCAGCTCCTTGTCCTTATATCTCAGCTGCCTGTACTTATATCCCAGCTCCTTGACCTTATATCCCAGCTCCTTGACCTTATATCCCAGCTCCTTGACCTTATATCCCAGCTCCTTGTCCTTATATCCCAGCTCCTTGTCCTTATATCCCAGCTCCTTGACCTTATATCCCAGCTCCTTGACCTTATATCCCAGCTCCTTGTCCTTATATCCCAGCTCCTTGACCTTATATCCCAGCTCCTTGACCTTATATCCCAGCTCCTTGTCCTTATATCCCAGCTCCTTGACCTTATATCCCAGCTCCTTGACCTTATATCCCAGCTCCTTGTCCTTATATCCCAGCTCCTTGTCCTCATATCCCAGCTCCTTGTCCTCATATCCCAGCTCCCTGTCCTTATATCCCAGCTCCTTGCCCTTATATCCCAGCTCCCTGTCCTTATATCCCAGCTCCCTGCCCTCATATCCCAGCTCCTTGTCCATATATCCCAGGTCCATGTCCTTATATCCCAGCTCCCTGCCCTTATATCCCAGCTACCTGTCCTTATATCCCAGCTCCCTGTCCTTATATCCCAGCTCCCTGTCCTTATATCCCAGCTCCCTGTCCTCATATCCCAGCTACCTGCCCTTATATCCCAGCTCCCTGTCCTTATATCCCAGCTCCCTGTCCTTATATCCCAGCTCCCTGTCCTCATATCCCAGCTACCTGCCCTTATATCCCAGCTCCCTGTCCTTATATCCCAGCTCCCTGTCCTTATATCCCAGCTCCTTGTCCTTATATCCCAGCTCCCTGTCCTTATATCCCAGCTCCTTGTCCTTATATCCCAGCTCCCTGTCCTTATATCCCAGCTTCCTGTCCTTATATCCCAGCTCCTTGTCCTTATATCCCAGCTCCCTGTCCTTATATCCCAGCTACCTGTCCTCATATCCCAGCTCCTTGTCCTTATATCCCAGTTCCCTGTCCTTATATCCCAGCTCCCTGTCCTTATATCCCAGCTACCTGTCCTCATATCCCAGCTCCCTGTCCTTATATCCCAGCTCCCTGCCCTCATATCCCAGCTCCTTGTCCTCATATCCCAGCTCCTTGTCCTCATATCCCAGCTCCCTGTCCTTATATCCCAGCTCCCTGTCCTTATATCCAAGCTACCTGTCCTCATATCCCAGCTCCCTGTCCTTATATCCCAGCTCCCTGCCCTCATATCCCAGCTCCTTGTCCATATATCCCAGGTCCATGTCCTTATATCCCAGCTCCCTGCCCTTATATCCCAGCTACCTGTCCTTATATCCCAGCTCCCTGTCCTTATATCCCAGCTCCCTGTCCTTATATCCCAGCTCCCTGTCCTTATATCCCAGCTCCTTGTCCTCATATCCCATTGTAGTGCTATATTATGCACGGGGAAAGCGCTTGTTCATAACGACCTAACTATGCTGTTTGTGCACGCTAACGAGGGGTGAGCACATGGTGGTCACTGTACAAACCAGCTTTAGTACATCACAAATACACCCTGTGCACTATATACATGTATGATATATATGTATGATATATGTATGAGTTATATATATGAGTTTTCAGTCGCATATAGTCCTGGGGACCATTCAGGCTTGTTCGCACATATATGTATATATATATAGGGACTAAAGAACTAAGAGACTTCAAGTCTTAAGTCAGATCACATCTGTGGACAATGTCGGGCAAATCCTCTTTGGAACATTTTTTTCAGAATTTTTCCTTCCCGGGTCTTAGCGTCTCTGTCTTTGCGAATCCAAATTTTCCAGGAGAGTCTCCAGGAACGCGAGGCTGTCAGGAACAGGCGGGAATTATGCCATGTCTGGAAAATGCCATGAATGGAATTTTCCATCTCTCATATTCCAGTTCTCCCCTACGGAAACGTATTTTGTAAGCTTGGGTCGTTCAGGAGTTCCAGTTGGGATATCAGGCATATCAGCGGGATATCAAGGATATCAGCGGGATATCAGGGATATCAGCGGGATATCAGCTGTAGAGTGATGGGAAGTTTTTTGCTAGTTGAGAATGATAATTTTTGTGTCATTCTTGAGGTTATCTTGAGGTTATCTTGAGGTTATCTTGAGGTTATCTTGAGGTTATCTTGAGGTTATCTTGAGATGATTTCGGGGCTTTTTTTTAGTGTCCCGCGGCCTGGTCCTCGACCAGGCCTCCACCCCCCCAGGAAGCAGCCTGTGACATCTGACTAACACCCAGGTACCTATTTTACTGCTAGGTAACAGGGGCATAGGGTGAAAGGAACTGTGCCCATTGTTTCTCGCCAGCGCCTGGGATCGAACCCAGGACCACAGGATCACAAGTCCAGTATGATGTCCGCTCGGCCGACCGGCTCCCAGTCATTGTGTTCACCTCAGTATAGAATTCACCTTTTTTCGTTTTTTCTCTGCATTTTTATCTTCCTCTGCGTCTATGTCTGCTTCTGCGTCTTCGTCTGCCCCTGCGTCTGGGTCTTCCATTGCGTCTGCATCTTCAGGCGTAAGAATAAAGGGCCCTTTAGCCATAATGTGTCGACAGGAAGCTTGTGTCGACAGGAAGCTTGTGTCGACAGGAAGCTTGTGTCGACAGGAAGCTTGTGTCGACAGGAAGCTTGTGTCGACAGGAAGCTTGTGTCGACAGGAAGGTAATCTCTGCATCTACACACAGCTCTCTCCCTCTCCACTTCACACTCTGAATTTACATTAATTTGCACTAGTATTGAGACAGACAATCTCTAGCCAGTGTTGTGATAATCCCCAACCAGTGGTGAGAGACAGTCTCCAGGGGTGAGAGACAGTCTCCAGGGGTGAGAGACAGTCTCCAGGGGTGAGAGACAGTCTCAACCTCATTCTGACCATGTCTAATCATTTACGAAGAGAGAGAGAGAGAGAGAGAGAGAGAGAGAGAGTGAGAGAGAGAGAGAGAGAGAGAGAGAGAGAGTGAGAGAGAAAGAGAGAGAGAGAGAGAGAGAGAAAGCTCTAAGCCATAAATAATCAGCTTCTTAGAAAACATTCACAATTATATAAAAAAAATGTTTAATTACATTAAATTTAACATGCAAACTAATCCTGGGCTTCTTGTAGTTAGTTAACCACAAGAATATATGTTTGTTCCCCCTCCCAGCGTGAAAAACAAAGGTATTATAATTAAATCCGTTACTTTGTCTGCAGTAGCAAGGCTCCCACGAGAGGCTGAGAGGCACCAGGACCTCCATGCATATCAACAAGAGGATTAGATCACCCGCCTCTCTCAATATGAACCGGTTCTTGGGCCAGGTTTTGGCGAGAGGCGGTGTGTGGGGGGGGTGTAAGAGGATGCGTGAACCAGTGATGAATATGGCTGCTAACGAACCGTTCGTGGGTTCGTGCGCGGTAGATGTATCTAAAACAGCAACACTGAGGGAGGGAGAGATGAGGGAGGGGGTGAGGGAGATGAGGGAGAAGGTGAGGGAGATGAGGGCGGATGTGAGGGAAGTACTGGGCGGCGGTGACAAATCAATAGAGCCAGCTTCGCTAGTCACTCTTCCTTTCGTCTTGCTAAGACACGAGTGGGCGGCCTGGTGGGTGGGTGGGCGGCCTGGTGGGTGGGTGGGCGGCCTGGCGAGTGGTTGGGTGGCCTAGCGAGTGGGTGGGCGGCCTGGTGGGTGGGTGGGCGGCCTGGCGAGTGGGTGGGCGGCCTGGCGAGTGGGTAGGTTCCTCTGCTAGGAACCACAGAATATTGAAACTCATGCAGGAATTAAGATTAGTAACTGTAGGTGAATTGATTGTAACTACCCGAGAGAAAAAGGTCGAATTAGAACCCCTGAAGAGGTCATTTAAACCCCTGGAAGAGGTCAATTTGATTCAATTCGATCATCGAGGATTGGAACCTGGGCCTCAAAAGTGGAAAGTCGAATGCGAATCCTCATTAATCGAAGTGATTGAACGGTTATTTCCTACGGTATAATTGTGTGTGTGTGTACTCACCTAGTTGTGCTTGCGGGGGTTGAGCTTCAGCTCTTTGGTCCCGCCTCTCAACCGTCAATCAACAGGTGTACAGGTACCTGAGCCTATTGGGCTCTATTATATCTACACTTGAAACTGTGTATGGAGTCTGCCTCCACCATCACTTCTTGTGTGTGTGTGTGTGTGTGTGTGTGTGTGTGTGTGTGTGTGTGTGTGTGTGTGTGTGTGTGTGTGTGTGTGTGTGTGTGTGTGAACCTTAGGAAATAAAGTTTACCATGGTGTTTTTACATGATAATTCACCGGTGTTAATTATGAAAGAAAATATGTAAAAAAGCAAAAATCCTATTACAATTTTTTTCTCATTAGATATTTGTAGATTAGATAATTTTTCAGGTCATACGATGAAATTGTTTGTCCTCATTTTTGTCTAAATATATTAATCACTTTATTTTCCACTGACGGGGGGGGGGGCGAGATATAGGGAGGATCGCTACCCACACGTGGATGCTACCCACACGTGGATGCTACCCACACGTGGATGCTACCCACACGTGGATGCTACCCACAGGTGGATGCTACCCACACGTGGATGCTACCCACACGTGGATGCTACCCACACGTGGATGCTACCCACACATGGATGCTACCCACACGTGGATGCTACCCACACGTGGATGCTACCCACACGTGGATGCTACCCACACGTGGATGCTACCCACACATGGATGCTACCCACACGTGGATGCTACCCACACGTGGGTGTGCGCGGGTACCTCGTAAAACCTAGAATATCATGCTGGTTGCTGCTTTGTAACCTCCATGTAAGGCAGATGGTACTCGAAGTTGGCATAGGTGTATAGCTCATCATGGTCCAGACGGCACTGCGTATGTCTCTGTGAAGTATAAGAAAATTGAAATTGAAATTGAAATAAGTTTATTGAGGTAAAATACACACAAAGGGATGAGGTAGCTCAAGCTATTCTCACCCCATTCAAGAAGTATAAGGCGTCCAGGGAAGAAGTATAATGCGTCCAGGTAGGAAGTATTAGGGGTCCGGTGCCTGCCTGAATCCACAGACGGACATGGTTACTTTGAGTAAATATTTTAAAAGTGTAAACATTGTAATTTACCTTGGAGGAAGCGGTAAATAATTTACTGCTATTTACCACTGGGAAGGGATATGAGGAAAGGGATTTGGGAAAGGAAGGAATGGCGCCTATAAGCACTTATACCATCTAGATTTTGTGGTAATTTAACCTTTTCTTTTCCCCCTTTTCCAGTAAATAAAAATCCCGTCCGCTCTTTCTATGTCACATTTGATTGATCGTATAACAGGATTGACAGCTTAGTAATACCAACTTTCCTAATGTTTGTTGTTAAAGACTCGCTACCTGGAACATAAAGTTCCAAGTAGCACGGGCTATGGTGAGCCCCCGCAGAATAACTTTTCTAAGCTGCAAGCACCATAAAGCCAGCTTGGGGCTTCTCAGCCCAAAGTTAATGAGATTTGTGGAAGCTTATATCCGAGCTTAATGAGTTTTGGTGAGGTAGTTGCCCTCTGGCCTCACAGGGGGAGAGAGGGAATGAATGACCCCTGGCCAATTTTCTACGCCTACTAGCCACTATTTCTTTACTCAGTTTCCTGGTGTATTCATCCGTTACATTGTGAATAACTGCACGTGTTACGGGTGAATAAGATGCCTTAACTGGACCGGAGAGCGTATAGTGAGTGAATGAATGAATTTTTAGGGGTAAGAGCCCAGCCATTACGACTATATAGCACTTGGAAAGGGTCAGGATAAGTATTTGGGATGGGACAGGGGGGAAGAAATGGTGCCCCAACCACTTGTGGACGGTCTCGGGGGATTGAACGCCGACCTGCATGAAGCAAGACCGTCGCTCTACCGTCCATCCCAAGTGTATAGTGACTGAGTAGAGAAGCCTTAGTCGTTGAGCGGGGCCTCTGATGTAAAGATAATCTTGTCTGGCGATACGACGCGGTGTGTTTAGCGGCTTAGTCCCGTGGGCGGTGAGTATCAGTGAGTATTCTGAGTTTGGCGAGCAAGTCAGCTGGTGTTTAGTTACGCTTCTGATCGCCAGAGGTCTCTGAGGGCCGAGTCAACTGGTGTTTAGTTACGCTTCTGATCGCCAGAGGTCTCTGAGGGCCGAGTCAACTGGTGTTTAGTTACGCTTCTGATCGCCAGAGGTCTCTGAGGGCCGAGTCAACTGGTGTTTAGTTGTGCTTCTGATCGCCAGAGGTCTCTGAGTGCCAAGTCAGCTGGTGTTTAGTTACGCTTCTGATCGCCAGAGGTCTCTGAGGGCCGAGTCAACTGGTGTTTAGTTACGCTTCTGATCGCCAGAGGTCTCTGAGGGCCGAGTCAACTGGTGTTTAGTTACGCTTCTGATCGCCAGAGGTCTCTGAGGGCCGAGTCAACTGGTGTTTAGTTACGCTTCTGATCGCCAGAGGTCTCTGAGGGCCGAGTCAACTGGTGTTTAGTTGTGCTTCTGATCGCCAGAGGTCTCTGAGGGCCGAGTCAACTGGTGTTTAGTTACGCTTCTGATCGCCAGAGGTCTCTGAGGGCCGAGTCAACTGGTGTTTAGTTGTGCTTCTGATCGCCAGAGGTCTCTGAGGGCCGAGTCAACTGGTGTTTAGTTACGCTTCTGATCGCCAGAGGTCTCCGAGGGCCGAGTCAACAAATCCAAAAGTTGAGGAAAATAAATCCAAAATCTTATTAAAATGCATTTTTCAAATTGTTAAATTAACTGGAGTGCCTTGAGACGCTGACCTTAATAACTCCAGGAACATTATTGAGTTTTCTTCTGGCTCGTATCCGTCATACTACGGGCTCACCATAGCCCGTGCTGCTTGGAACATTTTGTACCAGGTAGCGAATCTTAATCGTATCCGTCTAAGGTCGATGCTGATCTTGGAGAGATTCAACACTAATTCATGTACAAATCTGAGGCATCTTTGTGTGATAATACTTTCTTGAGCGAAGATTGGGGGGGGGGGGAGGGGGTAGTTCTTCAACCATATAGTTGTTAGCAATGTGTGTGTGTGTGTGTACTCACCTAATTCCACTCTCTTAATTGGGCTTGCGGAGGGGGTTGAGTTTTTGCTCTTTGGTCCCACCTCTCAAATATCACCATCTAACCGGTGTACAGGTTCTGGAGCCTATTGGGCTCTATCATATCTACATTTGAAGCTGTGTATGGAGTCTACCTCTACCACATCACTTCCTAATGTCTTAATCTTCCTCATGTTTTTTTCAGCATGAGCAAACAGTGAGAGGAATGAGTCTATTCCTTCCGAATGATCGTTTACATATATAAAAAAACAGGATAGATCCAATAACTAAGCCCTGTGGGACTCTAGTGGCGATGTCTCACCACTCTGAGACCTGATTCTTTACAGTGACTCACTGTCTTCTGTCGCTTAGGTACTCCCATGTATCCACTTTAACACCTTTCCTATCACAATTACCTTCTTACCCAATCTTATCTCCTTATCTTCTTATCTCCTTACCCACATCCCCCCTACACCACCCCACACAATAGTCCCCACACAAAGTTACAACTCACAGGATTGTGCTTCCTCTGCCAGCCTCACAACACAAAGACTCCACTCCCCGCACACCACAGCACTAAGCCAGCTATACACCTCGAAGCTGGGGTATACGGCTTATAGACATTCACTACGGGCGCCTCTCCCGTGTCTTGGCCACAGGAAACGCGATTGAAACTCGGGGTTTGAATGTTACAATGTTCTAAAGGCTTTGTATCAGCAAGTCTCATTGTCTGCAATTACTTCTGAAGGGATATTGGTGAAAAGTGTGTTTTGGGGGCTTGGGTGAGAGAGGGTGTGTGATGCATAGAGGGAGAGGATAGTGAGGGAGGATACATAGTGAGGGAGAGGATACATAGTGAGGGAAGGTAAGGGAGATAGATGGAGCAAACGATTGGGCGAAGCGAGATGATAGACAGTAGTTCAATATTGTTTTTTTTTTGGGGGGGCTCAATATAAGGCACATATATAGTGTACATATATATACATATATGTATACTGACTGCCTGTCCCCTCGGTAACATGAATGATTATATACACACAATAAAGCTTGTAACATCAAAGGGAAATTATGTTATTTCAACAATTTATAAATTTTGTTGTATTTTTTTTAGATTTATTTAGTTATTTACGGTTGATAAATGTTCTTCTATAACCTGTGGCCACTAGCGGGTGATTGTTTCCTTAAGTGGTTGTTCTTCTAATGTTCTTAACTATATAGAACAGTGTTCAATAACGTTCAATAACGAATGCTTCTGTTCACCCACACCATTTTTTCTGGCATTCCCGAGTTAATTAACATTATTTAAAAAAAACACTTTAAAATTGAAGAAAAATTAATTACAATCGAAGACAAAAACAATTAATATAACATAATTATATAATAAAAACTGCTTTCAAAACTCGTGACATTTCATATGGGTCACACAGCCGCCACACATTTCATGAGGTGAACTTTTATTTAAAAAGCACTTTTATTGTGTGTGGTGGAAGGTGGGTTGGCGGAGTGGGTGTCAAAGGCGGGTTGAGTTGACACAGAATTGCATATGTATGCAATTGGAACATGCAACGACCTCCTCACTGTGTAGAGGAGAGTGCCACACCTGTGTAGAAGACAGTGTCACACCACTGTGTAGAAGACAGTGTCACACACTGTGTACAGGACAGTGTCACACACTGTGTAGAGGACAGTGGCACACCACTGTGTAGAGGACAGTGGCACACCACTGTGTAGAAGACAGTGTCACACACTGTGTAGAGGACAGTGGCACACCACTGTGTAGAGGACAGTGGCACACCACTGTGTAGAAGACAGTGTCACACACTGTGTAGAGGACAGTGTCACACACTGTGTAGAGGACAGTGTCACACACTGTGTAGAGGACAGTGGCACACACTGTGTAGAGGACAGTGGCACACCACTGTGTAGAAGACAGTGTCACACACTGTGTAGAGGACAGTGGCACACCACTGTGTAGAGGACAGTGGCACACCACTGTGTAGAAGACAGTGTCACACACTGTGTAGAGGACAGTGGCACACACTGTGTAGAGGACAGTGGCACACCACTGTGTAGAAGACAGTGTCACACACTGTGTAGAGGACAGTGTCACACCACTGTGTAGAGGACAGTGGCACACCACTGTGTAGAAGACAGTGTCACACACTGTGTAGAGGACAGTGTCACACCTGTATGTAGAGGACAGTGTCACACACTGTGTAGAAGACAGTGTCACACACTGTGTAGAGGACAGTGTCACACACTGTGTAGAGGACAGTGTCACACCACTGTGTAGAGGACAGTGTCACACCACTGTGTAGAGGACAGTGGCACACCACTGTGTAGAGGACAGTGTCACACCTGTGTAGAGGACAGTGTCACACACTGTGTAGAGGACAGTGTCACACACTGTGTAGAGGACAGTGTCACACACTGTGTAGAGGACAGTGTCACACCTGTATGTAGAGCAGAGTGCCACACCTTTGTGTAGAAGAGTGCCAAGAGTGCTGGAACTCTTATTACTAGCGCTAGTGTAGCTGTCATGAGTTTTAATGACTATGTTAGTGATGTGATTGATTTATTACATTATTACTACTTACTCTTACTAATTCTACTCTAGTTGTTGCTTCTTGATGAAGACATAGCCGAAGCACTTTATCTCAAACACTTACATCCAATTATCAAGAGCTAGCTTGAACTTGGATACATCGTTTCATATACAAGACCAAAATGGAATTGTCAGTATAAGCCACTAATACTGTCTGTCTCAGTTTACTAATGAGAATACATATCACAGTCACCTTGACACGGTAATCACATAAGCTCTTCTCATATCTGCAAGGAATATATATATATATATATATATATATATATATATATATATATATATATATATATATATATATATATATATATATATATATATATATATAGATAGATAGATATATATATATAACTTGGCCTTTAGCACATAAAGATAAAAGCTAAAGAGTGATCTTGCATCCTGGCTAATGACACAAGAAGCTTGTAATTACCAACTTAATTGCCCCATTAGCATTTTAATCTCACCCAAGATCACCATTAAGATCGGTTTAATTTTGTTTGGTTAAACCTAATTTTGATTTTCTAGTTGCCACATTTACACTCTTATGATCTTGCACAGACACGCAATGGTTAAAGAGGAAGTGATAGAGCAGAGCAGGGAATGCATTCACAGAGAAGGATAAAGAAATGTGTGAGGAACGGGACGGATGCTTAGAATTTTGCACAGACACACACTGGTTCAGACAGTGCTTCACAGCCACGTCAGTAACAGTGCAATGATAAAGGAGCAATTGATGAAGCAGAGAACACAGAACACAGAACAGAAAACAGGTGGGAACACAGAAAACGATAACAAAGTGTGTGACGAACTAGAACGAAATTTCCAGATGGTTTTCTCAATAGAGCACATGGGAATTAGAGGAAATATTTCTCAGTTTTCACGAAGAAATTTCTCAATACAGCTTCTCAATTCAGAGCCTAAACTGAGAAACAGGTTTTTAAACCAAAAGCGACACTGAAGGATTTGTGTTTTACCACATACCACGTAAAGAAACTCTTGCACAATGACATCGCAATAGCCGGATAATATCTGTGAGAAGTTCTTTTGGAGCAATGCGATGGAATCGAACTCGGGTCCCCTGTCACCCCCAAGATGCCAGCTCTTGCTAAGCTAAATGCTCTCTCACTCTGGATACTAAGAGAGGGCGTTGCGTCTGTACTGATCACAAGTTGTAATGGGAACTGCCAGGCGAATACACACACACACACACACACACACACACACACACACACACACACGCACATTGCGTGGTGTAAGTGTATTTGTCTGCGGCGAACAACTAAAATAACCACAACAGTCTGCTTAACCAGCTGTCACCACAACCACTTCATCAGTCTTCATTACCGTCAATACTCGCGGGCTCCGGCGGCTCCCGGAAGGTAGAGAAGTCTCTGTCTCTCTCTCTCTCTCTCTCTCTCTCTCTCTCTCTCTCTCTCTCTCTCTCTCTCTCTCTCTCTCTCTCTCTCTCTCTCTCTCTCTTTCTCTTTCTTCTTTGTCTAAGACGCTATTGTTCTCCTTTTGTTATCTCTCCCTCTTCTGCAGCAACGACTTCCCGCTATTTTCTCTTAAGTTTTCAACAGTTTTCCTGTTTGATTTCAAAATGTTTCCTCTTTGATTTCAACGGTTTTCTCTTTGATTTAAACTGTTTTCTCTTTGAATAAAGCGATCTTTTATTTGATTTCAACGGTTTTATTTTTTATTTCAACGGTTTTTCTCTTTGATTTCAACGGTTTTCTATTTAATTTCAACGGTTTTTATTTAATTTCAACGGTTTTCTCTTTGATTTCAAAGATTTTCTCTTTGATTTCAACGGTTTTCTATTTGATTTCAACGGGTGGAAATTTCCCTACAGGCTCTTCAAACTTTCACACTTGAAATCTTCAAACTTTTACTTCAGGTTCCTTGGCCATTTTTTTTTTTGCCTCCATCTCGGAGGCTCCTTGACTTTCCACTTCACAAACTGTGGCTTATAATTGCATTAGTTTCCGCTTAAAGTGTCTTATCTCCGACGTCAGCGTCGGAGATAAGGTCTACGGAAGCATGAATTGCCCTTTTTTAAGATATATTCTTACAGCCAGGATTCGTTAACAGTTACGAAACCCGTGCATCTTTGAATCACGGCGGGTTTGCTTGTATTTATTAAGTGGTTTACAAGCTTGGAAGTTCCGTAATGCAAAGTTAGTGTTGTTGTAGAGAACTTCGTAGGGGGTTGAGAGCTCGTAAACTGTTTGGTAACTGGGGGGGGGAAAGATGTAGAGGTTTCGCAAAGTGGTTGTTTGAAGTCTTGGTTGGAGTTGTGAGACCAAGAGTTTTTACATTCAGGATGTGACCTCAGAGCCTAGATTTTAATCCAATGTTTAAATGACTTAAACTCCTTTTTATTTCATTTCCCTCAAAGACAATTTATAATTGGGGTTTTAATTGATTAATTTTTAGTTTTGTTTTTATTGCTCGAGAGTTGCTGTTTGTGAGGTGTTAATGTGTATGAAAACACACATTTAAGAGAAGAATTTTCTTCGTGATTATAAATATGTGTAAGTCCAGTTCAGATGATGAGTCACAATAACGTGGCTGAAGATATGATGACTAAACTCATCAGAAAATTATGAAACGACGACATTTCGGTCTGTCTTGGACTATTCTCACGCGACTTTATAATGGTCCTGGACGGACCGAAACATCGTCGCTTCTCCATCTTGTGAGTTGTGGTCGTCAATAGGTCCGGTGGCATTTGGCAAGACTGATATTCGCGATTAGTTTGTGCCCGATGCGTATTTTTCTCCTGTATGAAGTAAAAATTAAATTTGTGTATGCTTCTTGCAATGGTTGCATTGAAGCACGCCATTTGCAACCAACTCTAACTCAAAATTCTTTGGGATTTCTTTGATGTTATGCATTTATCTGATCACAGAATCAAGATATTACTCAAAATATATATTCTAGGGCTTATCAATTTTGAGAGAATTTAAATATGTTTATAATTGACATTTGTACACGTTTTGCGCCTTTCGAGCGGAATAAAATGTTTGTAAAGGTATTTTCAGGGTATGAATTTTTTTTTTTTTTTTTTTTTTTTTTCATTTGTACCACTACCCACTCGAGACGAGTGGGGGTACCCCCCCCCTATCCACTCCCCATTATTGTTCCAATCTAGCAACTTCAAGCTCTCCCTCGCCTCCTCCCCCCCCCCCCCCCACCCACTCAAAGTGGCAGAGTGAGGTAACTGCCTATCTTGTGCTTCTCTGCCTTGTCTCCTGAGCACGGGTCCTGGTGTTCCGTTCGGTGCAATAGGGTTTCTTGTGGCACTTCAGGTAGTTTCGTCTACTTTAGAAACTTGTTTTCCTCATTCGAGCCTTCTGTAGTGGCTGCCTTCCCCCCCCCCCCCCTTCCTACCCTGAGAGAGAAGTGAAGAGAGGGAGAAAACTAGATATCACCAATCTAAAATTATATATTACAGGCATTATTGCATTTCACAATATTGCAAGAGCTATTTATAGCTATAAATTATTATTTTAATGGCCTAGGAAGCAGATTTGCTGTTCCAAAAATATTAGAGGCTGGTATTTATAACTCATGAGTGGAGGGAGACGGAAAGTGGTGGATTAAATCCACGTCAGCATTTTGTACCGTCAATTGAGACTTTGTTCACACTGGTTCCTTATGAACATGTCGCTATACATGTCAGTGCCTTGAAAATTTCAGAGTACGTAGAGATTCAGAGAAATCTTAAATACGTTATTCTTGCAACAGGTAAAGATGAAGGGGTTTTGTAAGTAAGTAAGTAATTATCAAAAGAAGGCACCAAACCGGGAAGGCTATGTAGCACCATCAAATACGCAAAATAATCAGAGGGCGCTAAATATCACCAAGGATGCCAATACGAGAACAAAAACGCATAAGGCGAACGATATCAAAAGAAGGGGTTTTGTACTGGATCATTTTTTTATGTCACAGGTTTAAACAGTATAAAGAGAAATTTACTAAACCTTTAAATAACAAAAGTTAAAAAAAAAGATTGTAGAAATTATATAAAGAAATCACTTGGTGACCAAGAAACACCGTGGCTGGGTCTTAAAACAAACAATTTGAAAATTTATATTATTAGATATTGCGTTATCAAACATTAATTTTCATAGCAATAGTAGAGTCCGGGAATTTTAACTAGGTCATTACCCTTTAGAGCCAAAATGACGGTAATGGTCTTAATGGGACCCCATTTGTAGGTCAGGGACCCTCGGGGGCCCAAGCTGGGCCACCTACTCTTGTTCGGATCGAACTATTGATTACTTAACCCAACATTTAATTTAGTCTTTTCTAGTGTATAGTTACTCCAATATAGTTTATAAGTCTGATTTTAGCCTAATGCAGTCACCTCAAGACTTAATCAGGTATCGCCCTCAGCCTGACTTGTTAGGTGTGACATGTCTATCACCGAGCCCTGACCAAGGACAAAATTACGGGCTCACCATAGCCCGTGCTACATGGACACTTTGCTACTAAGAACAAAGTCTTAGACATCACAAGGACGAGAGAAAATAGGTAAAATTTTATCATGGATACTTTATTACCCAAATACGAGGGTACCTTATATGTAGATATATATAAATTTCTGGACATTGTACATTAGATACAGATAGATATATACACAAATACAATAACAATGTGAGTAGAGTTACTCGTCAGTGATAATGGTTCTCTTACAAACCATTTTCTTCTAAACTACTATGAAACAGCAGAGCACAGTTCTTTAGACCCTCAGCCAACTACACCGACACAACGGTGTCTATTTATATAGAGGAACATCAAACGCCTGTAGAAAGTTTCAAGCTTCTTGAGTAGCTCAATATTATCATCCTGATATCGACGGTAGACTTCCAACACTCCATACAGCGTTGACAGTCACCATCTTCCACTGGTCGTATTTCAGACGAGTGTATTACCTTGTCGCAACGTTGACATTCAGCTGGTTACACACACTACTATTTTCTCGAGATGATTTCGGGGCTTTTTAGTGTCCCCGCGGCCCGGTCCTCAACCAGGCCTCCACCCCCAGGAAGCAGCCCGTGACAGCTGACCAACACCCAGGTACCTATTTTACAGCTAGGTAACAGGGGCACAGGGTGAAAGAAACTCTGCCCATTGTTTCTCGCCGGCGCCTGGGATCGAACCCAGGATCATAAGTCCAGCGTGCTGTCCGCTCGGCCGACCAACTCCCAAACTAAGCCATATCGACAGGGTGGTAGAGAGAGTACTGGACTACCCACCTTCCAACCTGTACTCATTGCCTCGTCCGGTGATTCTGATTGGCCAACAGAATTCCCGCCACCGGACGAGCCGTCGCCCTGCTGGTCGATAACAACCTGCATGGTTGTTAACCTCGTTCCCCCTTGTAACATGGAGTAAGAAAGCATTACACTTAAGTACCACTACTTATACTCCGATGCGACGCAATAACACGATAAAAGAAACTTCCCCTAACAAGTACAGGACCTACTCGTAGGTCAGGGACCCGCGGGGACCAAGCAGAGGACCTACTCGTAGGTCAGGGACCCGCGGGGACCAAGCAGAGGACCTACTTGTAGGTCAGGGACCCTCCTGGGCCAAGCAGAGGACCTACTCGTAGGTCAGGAACCCGCGGGACCAAGCTGAGGACCTACTTGTAGGTCACGGACCCTCTTGGGCCAAGCAGAGGACCTACTTGTAGATCAGGGACCCTCTTGGGCCAAGCAGAGGACCTACTTGTAGGTCAGGGACCCTCTTGGGCCAAGCAGAGGACCTACTCGTAGGTCAGGAACCCTCCTGGGCCAAGCAGAGGACCTACTCGTAGGTCAGGGACCCTCATGGGCCAAGCTGAGGACCTACTTGTAGGTCAGGGACCCTCTTGGGCCAAGCAGAGGACCTACTCGTAGGTCAGGGACCCGCGGGGCCCAAGCAGAGGACAGATAAACACGGACTGACAGGAGACCAGCATCAAGCGAGAGTTAATGAGTAATGTAACACATGGGAGATATACGAGGGGGTGTTATGGCTAATCAGCTGTGTTTACTATAGTGAGGGTGATGAATGAGATGGTTTTCTCTATTGCCTAATCGCATTAAGTAAATATTAAATATAGAGAGACGCTGTGGGTAAGATTCAAGCCACTGCCAGATTATTTCAGTCGTTTTGTTAAACTGTTTGTGTGCCGTAATGATATATATATATATATATATATATATATATATATATATATATATATATATATATATATATATATATATATATATATATATATATATATATATATATATATATATATAGCAGTCTTTCTTGTAAACATATGTTGTTGAATATGACCGAAAAGGTAAGATTAATAATTCTCAATATTTCTTATGTTTTTCTTCACTGTCGATGGTAATTGAAATATCAAATCTCCAAAATTAATTGTTATTTATTGTCTGACGCCTGAACGCGTTTCGTAATTCCTTATTACATTTTCAAAGACTTAGTTTACACACAAATTACATTCATACTTATACTAGTTTTGGGTGAGGTGACAAGCACAAGATAGAACACGATACAATGGGTATAATTGGGTATGAAAACATAAGAATGGAAGTAACTACAGAAGGTCTATTGGCCCATACTTCCTCTTGCTGCTTCCCTATTGGTTTGGGGTCTTGAAGTGGGTAGAATATAGCTGTGTATTAATTGGCTGTTGATTGCTGGTGTTGAGGTTTTGATGTGTAGTGCCTCACTGATGTCGAGTCTCCTGCTATCGCTGTATTTATCGATGATTGCTGTATTGCTTGTTAAGATTTCTTTGGTGATGGTCTGGTTGTGAGAGGAGATTATATGTTCCTTGAAGGAGCCCTGTTGTTTGTGCATAGTTAATCGCCTAGAAAGAGACGTTGTTGTCTTGCCTATATACTGAGTTCTTTGGGGCTTACAGTCCCCAAGTGGGCATGTGAAGGCATAGACGACGTTGGTCTCCTTTAAGGCGTTCTATTTGGTGTCTGGCGAGTTTTCATGAGTAGGTTGGCAGTTTTTTTGCTTTTGTAGTAAATTGTCAATTGTATTTTCTGATTTTTGTCTGTAGGGATAACGTTCCTATTAACAATATCTTTCAGAACACTTTCCTCCGTTTTATGAGCCGTTGAAAAGAAGTTCCTGTAAAATAGTCTAATAGGGAGGTACAAGTGTTGTGTTAGTTGACTCTTCAGAGGTTGCATGGCGTTTCACCTTCCTTCTTTTTTTTTTTTTTTTTTTTTGAGATATATACAAGAGTTGTTACATTCTTGTACAGCCACTAGTACGCGTAGCGTTTCGGGCAAGTCCTTAATCCTATGGTCCCTGGAATACGATCCCCTGCCGCGAAGAATCGTTTTTTCATCCAAGTACACATTTTACTGTTGCGTTAAACAGAGGCTACAGTTAAGGAATTGCGCCCAGTAAATCCTCCCCGGCCAGGATACGAACCCATGACAAAGCGCTCGCGGAACGCCAGGCGAGTGTCTTACCACTACACCACGGAGACTTCTTATGATGTCTCTGAAACCAACAACGGTTTTGTTGAAGACATCATGAAAACATTCGCTTAAATCAAGTATATAAATATACGTAATTGGTGATTAAAGAGCAAAATGAACGATTGCAACGGTAATTACGTAAGTAGCTTGCACATTGACAGCGGCTACCTTATCTTGAGGTTACCTTGAGGTGCTTCCGGGGCTTAGCGTCCCCGCGGCCCGGTCGTCGACCAGGCCTCCTGGTTGCCGGACTGATCAACCAGGCTGTTGAACGCGGCTGCTCGGAGCCTGACGTATGAGTCACAGCCTGGTTGATCAGGTATCCTTTGGAGGTGCTTATCCAGTTCTCTCTCACACAGAGAGCTGGTTGCTGGCCAAACTATAGTATCTTCTACATCAATTCCTTCCATTAGTATACGTTTCAATGTGTATTAGATAACCGCCAGCTAGAAAGGCGGGGTCCAGGAGCTAATAACCTGATCCTGCGGGGACAAAATAGGTGAATTCACACCTATTTGCACCTTGAAGCTCTCAACATTACGTCCCTGTAATTTCAATACATAAATAAAATTGCCCCTACAACACCCTGGGCAGTGTTGCCGCGTACATAATAATTACTACCCATTAAATCTTCAGTGGATCACTAATCATCGTAATTAGCTGCTAATCGTGCAATTATATTCAGTAATGGTTGGGTCGTTACGGGTGTTTGAGGGAGTGCCATGGCTGTCCGGTAAAGGGGGGGTGGATGGGGTGGGGGGGGGGTAGATGTGGCATCCTGCTTCACTACTCTGATTGGTGGAGATTGATAAATAGCGCGCCATGCTGATTGGTGGAGGTAATCTGGAGCATCTTCTGATTGGTAGAGGCAGTAATTAAATTATATATATATAGTGAGAGGGTGTTAAGCCTTCGTTGTTCGGATAATGACGTGTGTGTGTGTGTGCGTGCATGTGTGTGTGTGTGTGTGCGCGCGTGCATGCATGTGTGTGTGCGTGAACGCGCGCGTGCACATACAATATCAACAATACAATTAACGTGTTACCGTACTTTACAATTCGCTATAAAACAGTGTAATGTTTACCATTCATAATATTAAACTTAACCGACCAGCTGTAATAACGTCTTAACTACCTCCCTTTAAGATAATCAGGTTATTGATAAGTCCGCAATCTGCTTAGCCCAGCAGGTGCTGATGGGCGCCAACTTGGTACTCTATGACCCAGTAACTTAGCGCTGCGCCACTCAGGATAACTTGTCAATCAGTATGTACGTGTATTGTATCAAATGGTATTGTAATTTTAGGGAAAACGAGTTGCTGAACTCGATTCTGCCTCTGAAGATGCTAAGTTGTGTCTTAGTGAAACCAATCAGGGCTTAAAACAAAAAGAGAATGGAATTAACATAGAAAATGAACTTCTAAAATGAGGACAAACTTAAGAAATCGACACAGTAACGTATTAGAATCATTGATCTAAAATCCGTCGCGACACACACACACACACACACACACACACACACACACACACACACACACACACACACACACACACACACACACACACGCACGCATACACACACACTGTGTTATATTCGTGGAGATCATATATATGGAAGCTCACTTGGGGGTAGGATGATGCCTGAGCTGACGGCATTAGTCCCCCCTCCAATGCCCGCCAGACCTTGTCGAGCCTGGCAACACTTGTAGGACTCCAGTGGTGCTCCAGAGTGTTCCACAGTGTCCAGTGGTGCTCCGGAGTGTTCCACAGTGTCCAGTGGTGCTCCGGGGTGTTCCACAGTGTCCAGTGGTGCTCCGGGGTGTTCCACAGTGTCCAGTGGTGCTCCAGAGTGTTCCACAGTGTCCAGTGGTGCTCCGGGGTGTTCCACAGTGTCCAGTGGTGCTCCAGAGTGTTCCACAGTGTCCAGTGGTGCTCCAGAGTGTTCCACAGTGTCCAGTGGTGCTCCAGAGTGTTCCACAGTGTCCAGTGGTGCTCCGGAGTGTTCCACAGTGTCCAGTGGTGCTCCGGAGTGTTCCACAGTGTCCAGTGGTGCTCCGGGGTGTTCCACAGTGTGCAGTGGTGCTCCAAAGTGTTCGACAGGTCTCAACTCTCACGCCCTGGGAACCAATGGAGCAGTTTGCATCTGTTCCTCCAAGTCTCATGTCCGATGTGTACATCGTCTTCCGCCTGATCATTTCCTTCCCAGCAGCCCCCTTTCCCTTCTTTTCCTCCTATTTACGTTTATCCCCTCTCTCTCTCCCTCTGAGCGGAGTCCCCAAGGAACGATATATCATGATATCATAGAGGTGGAGGAAGACTCTGCTATCTCGGGGGAGGGGTGAGAAGGCGTGATGACTTTGTCAAGAACCTTTGAAGAATATGTTGATATTGCGCGCACACACACACACACACACACACACACACACACACACACACACACACACACACACACACACACACACACACACACACACACACACACACACATATGTCCCCCAGGAGCCGCCCTTGTGTGCTTCCTACATAAGGAAGGTTATCCTAATCATGTCTCCCTCAAACTCGTCTCTTTTCCAACGACGTGAGGTTTAATTCATGTAGCGTTTCCTCGTAACTTGTACCTCTCACTGCTGGGACCAGTCCTGAGGCTCGCCCCTGGGCCCCTCGCTACAAGGGGATAAAAGGAGTAGTGGTGTAGAGGGAGATAGAGCTGTTGAGGAAGAAAAGATGTATACTTGTGTAGATGTATTATTGAGTTCGTGGTAATTACTGTATGCAAATTTATAATTAGATTTTTAACGAGCAAGCGAAGGTCAATAGACTCATTACATCTGTCATCTGTTATGTATGGATCATGTCCTCTTTATACACACAAACATACACACACACACACACACACACACACACACACACACACACACACACACACACACACACACACACACACACACACACACACACACACACACCTAAGAGGCATGAGTTCTGAGGACAGGAACTGCGTGAACTGCACCTCACGTCGCTGGAAGACAGAAGAGCCCGGGAAGACATGATCACCACATATAAAATTCTCAGGAGGGAATTGACAGGGATAGACAAGGATGGATTATTTAACAAGGGGCGGTACACGCCCACAAGGGGACACAGGTGGCAGTTGAGAACACCCAAATGGGTCACTGAGACATTAGAGACATTGTCACGTTGGCGCCAGATTTCCACTTCCAGAACTTTCTCCTTCCATTGTTTTTGGTCCTCTGTCCTCCTCCTCCTCCTCCTCCTGTCCACTTCTCTTCCTCTTTCCCCTGCTATCCTCTCCCTCTCTCTGTCTCTAAATCCCGTTGACGTTAGCATGGAATTGGGGATTACAGGGAGAGAGCTATGTCAAGAGGGAAGGGAAAGAGACACAGACAGACAGACAGACAGACAGACAGACAGACAGACAGACAGACAGACAGACAGACAGACAGACAGATCAAGTCAGCTTCAAAGTCTCTCTCTGGATGTCAGTCTTCAAAGGGCCAAGGTTATCTCTGTATCTCCTCTTCTACATTATGATTTTTCTACACCAAGATATGTTTGAAGTCGGTGGAGAGGGAAGGGAATTGTCAGGGAGGGGAAAGCGCCAAGCCATTACGACTATATAACACTGGGAAAGGGTCAGGATAAGGATTTGGGATGGAGGGAGGGAAGGAATGGTGCCCCAACCACTTGTGTGGACGGTCGGGGATTGAACGCCGACCTGCATGAAGTGAGACCGTCGCTCTACCGACCAGCCAAAGTGGTTGGACAGAGAGAGAGAGAAGTTGAAGGAGATATCTTGTTTATTGTTATCTTTAACTGTTGTTTTGTGTGGGAAAAGATATCTTGTCAAATGTTAAATATGAAGACTCTCTCTCTCTCTCTCTCTCTCTCTCTCTCTCTCTCTCTCTCTCTCTCTCTCTCTCTCTCTCTCTCTCTCTCTCTCTCTCTCTCTCTCTCTCTCACGTGAAAAATCACGTTTTCTACGCATCAGCCTCGATGGGTTAGGTGGGTTGCTGGGGTTGTGCACGCTTCTGATCAGGCAAAACAGTCGCATTTTGCACGTTTTTGGAAACAGAGAAAACGGGCTGTGAATTACCAATTGTTTAGTAATGAACATAATTGTGTTAATTAATAATTTATGTTAATTGGGCCAATTGGGTCATTTCCTGTATGAGTTCGCATAGGCCTAATGTATATTTTTTTTAGGTTAAATGGGTTATGGGTATTCAGTCGTAGTCATGTGTATGTTGTATATGTATAGTCACGTGTATATTGTATATGTGTAGGTATGTGTATATTGTGTATGTGTAGGCCTATTGTATATATTTTTGAGGTTAAATGGGTTATGGGTATACAGTCGTGGTTGTTATGTTGTATATGTATAGTCATGTGTATGTTGTATATGTGTGTAGGTATGTGTATATTGTATATGTGTAGTTATGTATATATATATTGTTTCATGCGTATTATGTATTATGGTCATTATAGTTTGTATGTATGCTCTTTTGACGTACTTGATAATACTGTATGGTACTATGTATATAATGTATACTCTTATCACTGTATTTTATGTATACAATGCCACATTATCTCCTGTATACCGTCACTGAATCTTACATACACATCCTCCTGTATATTGTGCTATGTATCTCTCATGTATACTCATGTATAACCTGGTATACACAGAACCCCCACGTGCGGTACACTCCACTGGACCTGGCCCTATACGTGTATAAGACAGGAGACGAAGAGGGAGTCACACTCGCCATTCAGGAGCTGATTGCCGAAGGCTTGGTGAGTATATTGTGCTGCAGAGTGTGTTGAGGCACTCAGGGTGTGTTGAGGCACTCAGGGTGTGTTGAGGCACTCAGGGTGTGTTGAGACACTCAGGGTGTGTTGAGGCACTCAGGGTGTGTTGAGGCACTCAGGGTGTGTTGAGGCACTCAGGGTGTGTTGAGGCACTCAGGGTGTGTTGAGGCACTCAGGGTGTGTTGAGGCACTCAGGGTGTGTTGAGGCACTCAGGGTGTGTTGAGGCACTCAGGGTGTGTTGAGGCACTCAGGGTGTGTTGGGGCACTCAGGGTGTGTTGAGGCACTCAGGGTGTGTTGAGGCACTCAGGGTGTGTTGAGGCACTCAGGGTGTGTTGAGGCACTCAGGGTGTGTTGAGGCACTCAGGGTGTGTTGAGGCACTCAGGGTGTGCTGAGGCACTCAGGGTGTGCTGAGACACTCAGGTGCTGGCTGAGACACTTAGAAACTGGCTGAGACACTCAGGTGCTGGCTGAGACACTCAGGTGCTGGCTAAGACACTCAGAACCTGTCTAAAACACTCAGAAGCTAGCTCAGACACTCAGAACCTGTCTAAGACAGTCAGAAGCTGGCTCAGACACTCAGAAACCAATTGAGACAATCCCCTCCATGTGGAGCTTGTAGGGGGTTCAGAGTCGCTTCCAGACCCCCCTAGAAATCGAGAGATAGTTCTACCAAGCACTAACTGCTAACTACCACCCAACTGCCTTCTCAACTTGGGGTGTCCAGACCCTTAGTTTCTGGAGCCAATTACTGGAGAGGCACGTGAGGTACCCAGGTGAGGCAGAAGTGAGGTAGGTGAGGTACCCAAGTGAGATAAAGGTTCAGAATTCACCTAAGCAAGGGGGGAACAGATGTCGAATTCGACCGAATTCGAACATTCGAATTCGACCGAATTCGAACAGATGACGGGAGGAGAAATAAGCCTATATATAGGCTCAACTACGTCCCCCCCCCCTTTTATCCCAACTATACTGCTTGGTGAACAGAGGCATCAGGTGAAATGAAAAGCACCCTATCCTGAGGTTATCTTGAGATGATTTCGGGGCTTTTTAGTGTCCCCGCGGCCCGGTCCTAGACCAGGCCTCCACCCCCAGGAAGCAGCCCGTGACAGCTGACTAACACCCAGGTACCTATTTACTGCTAGGTAACAGGGGCATTCAGGATGAAAGAAACTTTGCCCATTTGTTTCTGCCTCGTGCGGGAATCGAACCAGCGCCACAGAATTACGAGTCCTGCGCGCTATCCACCAGGCTACGAGGCCCCCCTCGTAGCCCCCTTCGTAGCCTCGGATTCACCCTAAACTGAATCTGTCTTGCCCCCTACGATTGTGAACTCAGAACGAAGACCACTGGGCTGTATAGGACACTTTTTGCGTCAAAATAAAATAATGTAAATTCTAAATTAATTAAATTGTTTAATAAATTACGGCCTCAGTGTAGATGACGGACTCTGGGGTGTCTGTCTGTCTGTCCTTGTGGCTGGGAGGCTGAGAACAAACGGGGCGCTGGTTCGATCCTCGTCTTACTCCATTAATTATCTCATATGCATGACGTTAGTTCGATTCCCGTGTGTACTGACTGAGGTTAATCTACCTACGTTCGGGATCATGGAATAATGTATGAATCATTCTGTAAAATGTATATTTGTACTATTATCATACAGAAAGGTGTATGATGTACCAGATGGGTGTGGTGCCATGTTGTAGTGTGTGTGGTGTCATACTGCAGGATGTATTATTACTACAGGGTGTATCAGCATACTGCAGGGTGTATGACCATACTACAGGGTGAATCATCTTAGAAAAATATGTATATGTTCTCGTTTAAATAATTTTAATTATTGCAAGGGATTGAAATAATTATTTTAATAGACTGAGATTTAGCAACCTCTAAAGGCATTTGCATTTGATTGAGAGAATTAGAAATAATCTGAAACTTGACCACACACACACACACACACACACACACACACACACACACACACACACACACACACACACACACACACACACACACACACACACACACACACACACACTAGTAGCAGTAGTTTCAAAGCGTTATATGACAAAGAGTGCTGGGAAGACGGGACACCACGAGCGTAGCTCTCATCCTGTAACTACACTTAGGTAATTACACACACACACACCTGGAGTGTAAGTAGGATATCTAACAAGCATTCCCCCTTGCCCTTACAGATGACGGCTGACGAGGCCCTGAGCTATCTTCACGATATCAGAGAACACCTAACCTATCTGACCCAACAGGAGGGCCAAGATGACAAGGTGAGTCCCCTTGCTGTTGCTCCTATCCCACCAGGAGGACTGGAAAAGGGCAGCCCTGAAGGCCTTGAAGGCCCTAAGGGACTTGAGGGCCCCTGAGGGCCTAGAGAGCCCCTCAGGGCCTTGAGGACCCTGAGGGCCTGGCTAACGATGGGTGTACTGTTACAGAGGGAGACCTGAGGAGAGGCAATAGGTCCCAGGGGGGCAGGATAGGACGGGACAAGGGATGTCCCAAGGGATAGGATAGGAGAGGAAACTTTTATATATATATATATATATATATATATATATATATATATATATATATATATATATATATATATATATATATATATATATTAGTGATGTTTATTTTCTCATCTCTCAACAAACCAACTTACCCCAAACTTTGTAGCAAGTTTGTGCCTCAATTTTGCCTGAAGTAGAGTTAAAGAAGCAGCAGACATGGGGGAACTTAGCTAGAAACTTGAAGTTCACTTAACGTCATTATAAAAGCTTATATGAGGAGATAGCAGGGGGGGGGGAGGAGGGATTTATAGGAGATAGCAGGGGAGGGGGAGGAGGGATGTATTGGAGGAGATGTGATGGTCATATTGGAGAGGGAGTGAGGCATATATTGGAGGACACAGAGATTAATCCTATAACTCCCGGGTGAAGAAAGGCATCAGGTGAAAGGAAATGTGCCCAACCGGTTCTGTCCCCGCCCGGGGAATTCGTGTTCCCTTGTTGTGAGGCAACGATCACTGTGATGGTGTTGCAGGTGGTTGGGTTGTTAGGGCTGTTAGTGGTGTGGGGGGGGGATGGGTTAGTGGTGTGGAGGGGGTGTGTTAGTGGTGTGTGGGGGGGGGGGGTGTGGCTGACGGGTAGGAGGACCCAGGCTTGGGGAGACTTGTTGACAGCGGCTGACATTCAATGTTCCTCTCATATTTTCCACCCTCAGGATCCTCAGAGCGAATTCAAGGTTCTCGCCAAGAAGAATGGACCGCGTGAGTTTGCGTTTGTTGTTTTGGTATTGATTTGTGTGTGTGGGGGGGGGGGGTGTGAGTGTGTGTGTGTGTGGGGGGGGGTTATGTGTGTGTGTGTGTGGGGGGGGGTGAGGGTGTGAGTGTGTGTGTGTGGGGGGGGATGTGTGTGTGTGTGTGTGTGTGTGTGTGTGTGTGTGTGTGTGTGTGTGTGTTTATACTCACCTATATGTACTTACATCACCCCACTGTGACTCTGAAAGCGGCCATATCCATAATGACGTCAGCACTATACACTACACTGCAAAAGATACACAAATATATATATATGTGTAAAGTATACAAACATTACTAACACTATATGTGTGTTCACTGTCCTTCAACCTGTCCTCAAGGAGGAGAAATTTACATAACTGCGACTACATATTTTGTGCTATTACTGTCCATGGTTAGGTTAGGTTAGGTTAGGTTAGGTTAGGTTTAGGTTAATATCAGTTAAAGTTTGTTTAGGTTTCATAACATTTGGTTACGTTAATACGATTGACGATAAAGTGAAATATGGAATTCGAAAACTATTTGAGTGTGCCCATGAATTCGAGCAACCTAAATTTTTCAAAGAAAAATGTTTTCAGCAACAATTTTTGTATATTTTAAACTAACGAGTTATATTACATTAAAGTTATAACTTGAGAAAAATCTCTGCTTATCCTAGCAGAGGAAGCCTAGTTGTTCAGGATTTTGGTTAAGCTAAACCACAGCATTTTTTTTTTCTTTCTTGCGGAGGGGAAATAGAAAAAAAGGCTATCTTCCCTCCCTCCTTCCCTCCCTCCTTCCCTCCCTTCTTCCCTCACACACTCCTTCTTGACCCATGTTCTCATGAGCCTCGAACAAGGGCCCGGCATTTCCACCCGTTGTTTTTGGGTCAGGAGGAAGTCAACCTCCCACGGGGCTAATTTCCTGGGATTGCTTCCACCATGTAGGGTTTCTCCCGTCAAGGGCGGAGACCACGGCGATGGATTAGATGACACCAGGCTAGAGAATTCCTGCGTTGTTATTGGTGGGAGATAATAGTCGAGAAATAATTCCTGCGCTCTTATTGGTGAGAGGTAAAAATGAAGGAGGAATTCCTGCTTTCTCATTGGTGGGAGGAAAAAGAGATGAAATAATTCCTACGCTCTTATTGGTTGGAGGTCAATTAATAATCTATTAATTTCTACAAATGAAAATGTGTTATATTTAAATACAAAGAATCGCGGGTGTCGAACCGGGGCGTCAATGTATCTGCCAAGCGAGGCTTCGAGGTTAATTATTAACATCTTTATTGACGAAATTAATGCACAATTTTGCCTGCTCTGATTAATTTAATTATGCCTTATTACAGTGGCAATGATGCTTATATTCACTGCCACACAGGTCAGAGAATTATACATAAGACAATAGGTCTAAATTGTAGGCCAAAACTCGTATAATTCACGAGGTTACAATCTAGACCCCAAGGACTGGGACAAGACCCCAGAGACTGCAACAAGACCCCCAAAGATTTGAGCTCGATCCTTGAAAAGACGATTGGAACATTACAGTTGCTCACTCTACAAGAACATCTAAGACGGTACTGTGAAAAGACAGACAGACAGACAGACAGACAGACAGACAGACAGACAGACAGACAGACAGACAAAGAATACCGGAAGGACTGGACACCACGAGCTCAGCCCTCATCTTGTAATTACAATTACGTAATTACACTTAGGTAATTACACTGAGGTAATCACACCTCAATCATCCTGTTAACAGTTCCGTCCTGATCACGCTCCCCCCCTCCCACCCTCCCATGACAGCACTCTCCCTGACTGAGATGAACGTGGGAGATGCTGAGGGGATGCTGAATCCTGAGATGGACTACGAGGGCATCCTGGAGAAGCTGAGAGGAGATGACTACATCTACACTGAGTACTCACTCGAGGAGGTCATCTACCAGCTCGCTAAGATCCTCTTCAAACAGGCAATGCATAGAGGTAAAATGTCGCCCCGAGCTGGGTTCGAATCCTTCGTTAACACATATCAGTAGTCGTATACAACCTTTGTAGCAGGTTTTTAATCCTAAATATATATCTGATTACGTTGTATGTTGGCTTGAAAGGCCTCTCCCCAGACCTGACTGGGAAGGGTTCACCAAGACCTGATGGAATTGGTGGCTGGAAAAGGCCAGCCCTGAGGGACTTGAAGGCCCTGAGGGACTTGAAGGCCGTAAAGGACTTGAGAGCCCCTGAGGGCCTTGAGGACCCTGAGGGCCTGGCTAACGATGGGTGTACTGTTGTTGTTGTTAAAGATTCGCTACCTTGAACTAAAAGATCCAAGTAGCACGGGCTATGGTGAGCCCGTAGTGGAGTTCTTATGGGTGTACTGTTACAGAGGGAGACATGGGGTCGGAGAAGGCCCTGCAGGAGGTGGCGGCGCTGCTAGAGAAGGAGGCGGCCAGAGGAGCCATCACACCCGAAGTAGAGAAGAAGGTTCTCGGTAAGTACCATGCAGCAGCAGCAGGAGAAGGTGAGTGAGAAGGGAAAGGAGAGAGAGAGAGAGAGAGAGAGAGAGAGAGAGAGAGAGAGAGAGAGAGAGAGAGAGAGAGAGAGAGAGGGCACAGGATAAGACGATGGAATGAGAGAGACATAGAGAGAATGAAAGAGACAGAAAGGACAGAGAAGCTAATAAAAATACGAAAGATACTCGGTGAGCGCTGAGCAGAACCAAATTACACGAACCTTCAAACACTTTATTAAGAAACAAATCAAAATAATAAAAACATTTACAGATATTGCAAATTGGTTTTATTAAATACTGATTTGTCTCCCCCTTTCCCCTTCCAGACGTTATGGTGTATTCATTGGTGGACAGCCTCAGCGAAAAGGAACTTCAAACGGCTCCCGGTTCTTTGATTGGTGGATCCAACTTCAAGCTACCCAATAATAGCCCATTTCCCTTAGGAAGCTCGCCCATGATTGGCAGATCAAGTTTCAAACCCACAAGTGAGTTGTTTCAACTCTCAAAGGCAACGACGAAGAGAGAAGCTCCTGAGGAAGAGAAGAAGGAGGAGAAGAAAGACTAGATAAATTGGGAATAAGACGGAAGGAGGAGGAGAAGAGATTGATGGAGTATAAGTAGCGATACACGAGAAGGAGAGCCGGGCTGGTCTCCTTTATACTCCTCCCTCCCTCCATCCATCCCTCCCTCCTTCCATAGATAACTTGATATCCTAGACCTGTATTACGGTACAGGAATGATCAAATCTGTTTATGTTGTGATAGAGGACTCGACATCCCCCATGTTGTTTGTGGGTCACAGCTCTACATATCCTTCATGTGTCACAACTTTACATAATCTTCCTGTGTCACAACTCTACATAATCTTCCTGTGTCGCAGCTCCACATATCCTTCCTGTGTCACAACTCTACATAATCTTCATGTATCACAACTCTACATATTCTTCCTGTGTCACAACTCTACATATCCTCCTTGTGTCCTATTATCAATTACTCCTATCTCCTTTGGATCATTAAAGCCTATGTAATTACTGTATCACCATTATGTGTCCTGCAAGTATTACTAAAACTGTGCTGTGTTCATGCCACCAGCTCCTGTGTCATGTATTACGGTTAACTCTCTGGCTCTCATTATTGTCCTTGTATCATGTGTCTTCTACACTTGTTTAAGAACTTCTCACTTGTGTATATATATATATATATATATATATATATATATATATATATATATATATATATATATATATATATATATATATATATCATAAATACTTATTGTCCTCTACAATGTATTCATGTACAGTAAGAAACTATGCGTATTTATACATATATATACAATATAAATATACAGTATATAGTTATATCAAGAAGATTATGAGAACGACAAATATAATGTATTCATCTAGGATGTTGTAACATACTTCGTTATAACCAAGGTTTGGCTAACTTTTGGGGCTATGTTGAACTGATTTGACCTGGTCCAATTCACTCCCCAAGCATGGTGCAAACCTTTGAACCTCGGCACCAAAGATCAAGATTCTTAGAAACACTTCAAAGTTGTACCTTAAAGAGATTTGAAATATTTTTTACCAAGGGAAGCAGGTCATATTTTGTTTGTTGATGATTTCCAGCACTAGCGTGGAGGTAATTCTGGTGATGGCTCGTTTGTTTTAGTTTTGCAATTATTTTATTTTGATTGTTAATATTTAGTTTGAATAATCCGGACTATATGGAAAATCCCACATCCGGATTAGCCGGCTTTTTACGGGGGAAGTACAAAAAATAACATTCACATTCTTTCTCTACCACAACACATGTAAATTGAATTTTCACACACACTAGAATTAGTTTGTGTGTGGCTGGGTGGGTGGTGAGGTGGTAGGTCAGGGCAGGGCAAGCGGGCAGGTTGAATGGATGACAGGCAGATAGGCTTGATGGTTGGCAGGTGGGTAGGTGGGTGAGGAGGCAAGTTTGGGGGGGTTTGGGTAGGCAGTGAGGCATGTGGGTACAGAGACTGGCGGGCGGGTGACACTATCCCTACCCATACATCCCACACCCTATATTTGCCCTCCCTTAACTCATCACCCTTCAAACCGTTGTCATCACCCAATTTTCCTGTTCCCTCCCCATTCCATACCCCCATCCCTCCGCCCTCCCAGCTCTGTTGGGACAGACAGACTGTCAGGGTGCACAAAGTCTGTGCCACAGACTCCCAGACAAGACAACACTGGATACACAGACAGATAATCACACGTCTCCTCCCTGTGTAGTCGAATTAACAACCAATGCAAATTGGCTCAAATATTATGTTAGGTTATTTAATATTCGTAACTATCCCTCCACGGCAAGAAATAAAAATATATATATGAATAAACAACTCCTGCGTCACGTCCCCCCAGTCTCCATGAGCACCACCAACCACCTTGCTTGCTTGTTAACGCGACAGTCACCTCTGGTTCAGCTCCTCAGTAACACCGGCCACTCCCAGCGGCATCACTCTCTATCTACACCGATAAATGTAGACACCCACATGCCGATACCAACACGACATTCAAAGACCCTCACCAGCCACTCCTGAGACCCTCAGCCACCCAAGCTCCCTCCCTCAAGACCATCCCTGGGGGAACATTGTATCAGAGACGAAACAGCTCCATCCAGTGACTGATTCCTATATAAACTCGAGAGTCCCTGAGTTCTAAGTCTTGAAGGGTATAACGATTTATATCCCATAAATTTAAAAACAGTATTCAATTACTGTAATCTGAGAATCAATTTAACACCATAGACTCGTAACTTGGGTAAGTACATGCTTACGGTAACTAGGTGGAGTCCAGCATGCAAGGACCCAGACCCCAGAATAGTAATCATAAAAGGTGTAATGGTTTACACAGCGTTAAGAATGATGAGTAGTACTAATAATCATCCCTTTTGAACTAAAAAAAAAAGAAATAATGATAACAGCCGCACCAAAGTCCCAGGCCAGTGTATATTATATAATAGATTTCATTATTTGCATAAAACGATAATAAAGAAATCTCTGAGACGGTCCAGGAAAGATATCAAGCTTATTACACAACATACAGAAAAGGGATTCAAATGTCGGTTATATATTTTCTTGTGGGGTAGAGGCTGTGTCCAGATACATGTCCACCACTGCTGCATAATAGTCACTATGACCTCTCACAACACTGTGAGTGATATCACACACGGATCTTGTGTTCAAGAATAATATGTTTATTAGTACGAAAGAGTTTACATAGCCAATATCATCTTCATAGTTTAATGATAGTTATATTCCTCCTTCATAATCAGGTAAGGCATAAATATATAATATGTATTATATATATATATATAATATATACTTTATATATACATACCGAAAATCTGTAAGATTGCACTTTGTGCTACTGAAATTGAAATGTTTTACTAATCCATACTAGTGAATATAAATACATTTTATAAATGTTTGAAGACAATATCGTATTGTACAAGTTACCTCAAGACAACACTGTATCAATAACATTGTTTTTACTCATGATGAACGTGGCAATCTCCATGCACATAGAAAATATAGATCTACAGCAGTCCAGATATAGTACAGAAGTACACAGTCGGCAATTTATCTCGCCCATTATCTACATCATCAGGGTAGCAACTAGTCAATCTGTCATTGTAATAGGCAGTTCAAAAATTGTGTTATGTGTTCCTTTGGTCATTCGATGAATCCAGACCTCTATTTTCTCATAATAAATAATTGACAACCAATTGCTTTTGAATAACCTTTATGCTATACATGTTGACCAAAGCAGACAGTAGAAAGTGAAGGGACGACGACGTTTCGGTCCGTCGTGGACCATTGTCAAGTCGATTGTGAGAATAACAATCGACTTGAGAATGGTCCAGGACGGACTGAAAGGTCGTCGTCCTCTCGCTTTCTAGTGTGTGGTGTGGTCAACATACTTCAGCCACGTTATTGTGACTCCTCGCCTTTTTATGCTATACAGTATACACTATGTGTGTGAGTATATATATAGTGTATATATGTATATACACACATTCCGCCAGTGACGGCAGTTGTGTGTGTGACGGAATGTTGTGTAGAGGTCCGTGAAGTATCTCACCGAGCCTGCGGTAAGTACCTGTGATTACTTGTTTGGCCGCTCTGACGGGACACTTGGATATCCTTATTTCGTTATGTATTTATTGATTTACACTGAAGGGTACAGGAGCGTAAGACGTTTAACTCGTTTGAAAGCTATGAGATAGTTTTCTCTATTACACAACCCGTTGTTATGGCCTATTCGGCTTGCTTTCGCAGAAAACGAGCTATTTGAAGTATTCAATGTGGAAAAGTAAGATATAAAAAGTACTGAAAGGTAAGAGCAAAAGGATTGTATAGGATAACGTGAATTACCGTGCAAAGTTTGGTAACACTAGTCCCCCAAGGCTGTGGCTTGCAACTTTGGCCAGTCACTCTTTCTCAAGCATTACCCAGTCTTCTCTATCTCCTTCTCCTCCTCCCCCCACCCCCAGATTTCCTTGTTCCATCCCTGCTTTCTAACTTTTTCTCTGTTTCTTGCTCCGTGCCCCCATCCCCTCATCCCCCCCCCCCCTCCCAATTTCTTTCGCAAAGTTGGGTGAGGATATTCTACAGTGTGTTAGTGTGTGTGTGGTGTTATGGGTGCGGTGCGCCCCACGGGTGCTGTGGTGCCGGTGCCGAGTCCGGTGTCTGTGGGGCCCCTACCCACTGGTGTGGGCGATTGTGCAGTGATGAGGCATGTGGCGGTACATCCTCCTCCTTAGGTTGCTGTCGCCGTGGATATTGAAGCTTCGGTGGGACGTGGCCCTGTTTTGTCACCGGTGGGTGATGTTGCACGGGGTTGTGGTGCACCCGGAGCGGTGTGTATTTGTGCCATGGGTGTGGAGCCGAATGTGTCGTTGGATGGGGGTCGCCCCTCTCGTTGTCCTTGAGCCTCTGCGGTTCCTGGTCAACCTGGTTCTCAGCTGCAGCGGCGGAAGACGGGCAGGAGTGGTCGTTCGGGGGATTTGGGGCCTTTGGTGCGGAGGTTGGAGTCTGGTGCTGGTGTATGTGATAGTGAGGATATGGTGGTATCAGTAGTGGCCCCATGGGTAGTGGGGGATGGAGGGTGTGTTGTGGAACCCCCTGGTGGTCTCTCAAGTGGCTCGCCTGGGGTGCGGAGCCTGGAGTGGGAGGAGGTGGATCGGGTGAACCGTGGCAGTGATTATCGCGGCCTTGCGGTAATGTTGCCCAAGAAATGTGTCCCTCCCGTCCTTCCCTTGTGGAGAGTGTGCCTTAGTTGGCTGGGGTGCCAGTGGCAGCAGCTGCTGTTGCTTCCCTGGACGAGGGTGTCGGGCAAGCCGGTGTGACGGTATTGTAGTTAGGTAGTTGTTGTGTTTTCCGAAATGGATCCTAAATTGAGGTGTGCTTCAGTGAATGGGAATGGTTTGGGTTCTGTGGCTGGGACTGGTGTCAATGCTGCGTGAGTGGATGTGGCTTTTGTGCAGGAGCACAATATGTGGGAGGTGGAGTTGTCGCAGGTGTTGGTTGAGGGTTTTACGGTGGTGTTGAACCGTTCGCGTGAGGGTACGCTGATGCTGCTATCGAAGTGGGTTCCAATCTTCGTGGTTCTCAGGGAAACGGATGAGAATGGTTGGTTGGTTGCTGTTGGTTTGGGTCTCATTTTTGGGGTCTGAGGTGATCCTTGAATGTGTATGCGCCGTCTGGGGCGGCGCGGAGGCTGGAACGGGAGGTGCTGCATTTTTTGCGGCACATTACGCGGGAGATGATTTCGTGGGGGGGGGGGGGCGGGCCTGTGAATTGTATTACGTCGGCGCGGGATAGCAACAGTGTTCGTCCCGGCAATATTTCGGGGGCTTTGGTTGCTACATTAGAGAGTTGCGGGTGTGTTGCAAGGGTGTCCTTTTGAGTACGCCTTTGCTCTCGGGTTGATGGTTTTTACGTGCCTACTGGGGATGGGTCGGTTTTCTCGTTGCGGACGGTTCCGGTGTGTTTGTCGAAGGATTGCATGGCGGTGTTGCAGGTGGGGAATCGCAGCGAGGTGCGGGTTGGTCGTGGGTGGTGGAAGCTGAATTGTGGGTTGGTGAAGTGGTCGATGTGTGTGGCGAGTTCGAGGCTCGGTGTGCCATCGTGGTCGCTGGGAAGGGATCATTTCGGGGGACATAATGAATTATATGTACCCTGTATCAGCACACATACTACGTACAAGCACATATACCACGTACCAGTACATGTACTCTGCACTCTCACGTGTATTCTGCACCCGACCCTGAAACACCCGATGGGTATTGGATAATATATGTGAAAAATGTAATTACCAAGGCAATCAAAATATTATAGAGTTCATACATTTTGGGAATTGTCAGTAAATGGGCCTTGTGGAATACAGAGGATGGGACAGAGACGTTGTGGAACTGAGCCGAGTGTTGCAAATTTAGGTAAATTATTTGGTCGTAAGGCTGGGTGAGATTATCATGGGTGATTGCCTCTGAAGAGCCTGAGCGCAGCAATATTCCGAGAATGTCCAGAAAATGTAGTTGACTTGAGGCAACGTTAAATAATAACTAACAATAAATATTAAATAATAAATATAGTTGACGTATGGTATACATAGCTACCACGTATGGGTGTTTATTTTAGTATTGTTGATGATTTTAAGGTTTAATAACTAAGATTGTAGTGAAGTGGTCAGCGAAAATGATATCTGTTGGCTGATAAATGGTGTGTTTAGTGAAATAGTTTACTCTCGACTGGAAAAAGAGTGGGAAAGAAGTTATAATGTTTGCAATGTGTGTCCGCAAATGTTTCAACCCATGAATAACACCATTATGCTATAGTTGATTTGGTAAAGGTTTGCAATTAAGAGAAACCCTGGTGTTTGTCATGAAATGATAATAACCACTGAAAAGTCATTACATATAATAATGATGCGTTCGGTAAAGAAGATTATATATAATAGTGTATCCTTTGAAAATGTTAGAGAATGGGTTGTCGGAACGGGAAGAGAAACGATGTGACGTTGGAATATCTCGGAGTGCACTACTGCACACCATGTAGAAAAAGGGTGTACAACCAGTGAGACGATGTTTATGTGGTGCACTACAACCCAAAACGGAAAGGTATGTGGTCTAAGAGTAGTGTTGGATGGTTATGGGGTCCAGTATTGGCCACAGGATGGGTATAGGGATCACTACCACCCACAGGATGGGTATGTGGTCCATTACCACTCCTAGGATGGGTATGGGGTGCACCAGCGCACAGATATAGGCGGTAGTGGACTCCATACTTATCCTTTGTGTGGTAGTGGAAGCCATACCCATCGTGTGGGCGGCATACTCATCCTATGGGTGGTAGTGGACCCCAATTGACACGCTACCGGTGGTAGTGGGCCGGATACCCATCCGATGGGTGTTAGTGGAGCGCATATACATGGAGTGAGTAGTTGTGAAGCCTATATCCATTCTCAGGATACAGTGGCAGTGTTGAAGGTAGCACTGTTGAGTGTGCAGGTTCGCAAGTAGGAAGGCTTGAGAGGGAAGAGCGACGAGAGGCATCAACATGAGAGGGTGGTGTCACGTGAGAGACTTGAGGTGGTGAGAGGCAATGTCGTGTTATGTTGTCGTTGTAGATGTTCCTTAGTACACGTAGACGGTCTTAGTTGCGTTCCTTACTGTGTGGCTGTGAAGGTGTGAGGAGGAGGAGTTTACGATAAGAGAGTTATAAGGTTATGAAATTGATGGTTAACATAGGTGCTGTATTAGGCAGAAGTGAAGAGGTTGGTGGTGTAGAGTTGGTGTAGGAAGGAGGTGGGAAGCGGGTGACGTTGTACAAGACTCGTTTTGAGAGTTATACTCGAGCAGCAGCAGCAGCCGCTCGAGGAGTAGTACCTTGGAGAGACGGAGACAGGATGTTAGGTAAGTGTAGTTGATTTGTTATGTTTCATTTTCCACTACCCATGTTGTTGGGGGTAGTGGAAAATGTTATAGAAGCACATAATGGGCTGAGGGAGTGAAGCCCAGAAATGATATAGGTAAGCAAGTTACAATGTTGATGAGGTAGTTAAGAAATTGAAAGGACAATGTGACGTCATGAATGGGTTGAAGATGGTCCTCAAGTACAGTTTATAAAATAAGGAAGTGACATGTGGAGAGGTAGTGTTAGAAATGATAAGTTTGTTGTGCACACAGCCCCCCCATCCAGTGGGGAGGTTTGGATAGGTTACAATCACTTAATTACTACTTAGAGTAAGTAAAGTTTGGATATTTTAATAAGAAATTGATTAGGAGATGATTTAGAATGAGATATTGACACATCTCTTGAAGGGTTGTTATAGAATTGTGTCCAAATTGAGGTATGTTTTGACACTCCATCATATAATGATGTTGGTGTTTGTTATGTGTATAAGAAAGGACATAGAAACATAGTTTGTGAATGTGTGGTGCATTGAGTATGTGAAGCGTGGATTGGAGACGTGGATCTATGAGTGGGATTGGTGGGTTATAAATAGGATGTGTCTTGTATATGGCAATAGGCCTTGTGCAGTTACCTTTGTTGTGATGTTGTTATAATAGAAGTGAGATGGTTTGATGCATAGGTTAGACATATATATGAATGTGATTGGTTTGATATGTTATGTAGGACTTGATTTATACATAAGAAGGTAGAGTGGGTTTATGATAGTAGAGAGAATTAAATTTTGACATTGTTGTAAAGCGACGATGACACATAGCGTTTCGGGCAGCGTATCGTTTGTGATATAAATAGGTAGCTCATATGGGGCAATTTACTGCGTATTGATGGGCGTGCCACCCTTTGAGTGGCTTAATATTTATGAATCAATGTATGGGCCAATAGGCAATGTGTAGTTAGGTTAATTTGTAATTAGGATTGTTTTTAATGAACAATATGACATTAGTATGTTCATAAATAAGAATCAGAAACGAGCATCATTTGAAACGTGTTGATGACTGCATATAACAAAGAACAATTGGATAGGAATGGCAGAAATATATAAAGATAAGTGGTGAAGTTGTGTTTGCAAGAATATGTAGTTTGAATCCGGCATGAGAGGGGTTTAAATACATGAGGAGAAGGGGAATACATGCAGGGGTCGGTGACAAAGACGCAATGATGATATTTAACATGGCGTTCGTTGGAAATAGGTGTGTTTTCAGATATAAATAATGTTATATATTAGTATAGTGTGCATGTAGAGGGAATGGGTAGGTTTAGTTTGCGAATAATCGTAATGAACCCGTGCTTCGATCAGGTCCCGTTCCATGTAGCCGGTGACTCCTTCATCACTTGTAAGCTTGTGTATATTCATAATGTGAAAATGTAAATAAATATTCATATTGTGGAATAATGTAGATATTTCGATAGTTGTTGTGTTGACGTCGTTGAATCATTGATAGTGTTTGGTTTGAAGGAAAATGGTGTGGAATGAGTTGTTGGCGAAGTGTTTGAAAATCATCAGTTTTGAGTCGAATGTACCTTCTTGTATATAAATAAAAGACTGAAAATAATAGATTTGCATAGAAATGTTTATTTGCAGGCTGTATTAATGAACATTTAATGTATATTTATAAGGAGGGGGAGCGGAATATAGTGAAGAAATAGTTATAAGTATCGTGTTGTTGTTAATGTAGGGGATGGGTAGTAAAGTGAGTAGAAATGTTGAGCAAGCAGCATGGATAGTTGTTGTGCTAAATAAAGTGTATGACCAAAGTAAAGTGAGTGTGTGAAAAGCGGGTTAACCATTGATTGTATATAATTGAGTATGACTAAATAAATGGCATGACTTAGTGTGGTATGGAATTAGATGGAGGCGACCAATGAGAGTAGAGATAGAGAATGTGACGTCAGTTGAAAGAGGTCAATGTGATTGGCTGTTGAGTCGAGTTGGTGGATGAGGCGCAGCGGAGCGTTATTTTGGCCCTAGAAACATGGGAGTACGGTAGTATAGGGAGGCGGTGTTAGTGGTGTGTTGCTCTATGTCTGTAATGTTGGTGGGCCGCTGGGGCCAACACACCCCTAGGTTACTGCGTGTTTATACTCTGTTAAAATGTTATCTAGGTGCCAAAAAAAAAGTGTATACCCCGTGTTGTGGGTATTTACGCTGAGACTATTTTAGTCCTGAAAAGTATTCAGTCCTAAAATAGAGAAAAAAAAAAAAAAAAAAAAAATAATTTAGGTATTGCATTGTGACTAACAATAATTTTTGTTTCAGGAGTGGAGAGTCGATGAAGTATGATTGAAGATGTGGATATTGAGAGTCGTGAAGTGACTTGTGGTTAGCGTACTGTCGGAGACGTGGTCTTCATAAACGTTGTTGTTGTGGGGGACGTCGATGATGGAATCTGCGAAGCTGTCGAGTGAGAATAGTTTAATGTCAGTAGTAGAGTATTGACATAAAATGTGTTGTCAAATATGGTAATGAAAGTGATATTAAATAGGTGAAATTGAATAAGAAGGTATTAAAAAAAAAAAAAATTGTTTGAATGGTTGCATTAGTTGTGATTTAAAAGGTAAATGAAGTTAAAGAAATGGACAGGTAGTTTAGGATGAAAGAATTTGTTGGGGTAGTTAAAGTATAAGAGTAGAGGTAAATAGGTTTAGTATGTTTTGTTGATAAAAGAAGCTGTATGTAAAGTGAGTTGTTAGTCAACATGTGGGTGACGTTGAGAGGGTTAAAATAGGGTAACAAAATGAAATTGGTTGTTAGGAGTATTAGAGACGAAATTGTAACGGTAGTATGAGTTATGATATAGGGTTGATGAAGTAACTTGTCCGTTGTTGGAACAGGTGGGCGTCAGGTTGAAAATGTTGTGAATAGTGTAAATATGGGCAGTACGTTGATTGGTAGGGAAGAAGCACAAGTGAACTGTGTAGGTTGTAATGAAGGTGATGAGTGTATGTTAATGCAGATGTTGGCGAGAGTATTAATTGAATGTTGTATACAAGACACTTGAAAGAGAAATTGACATTACGTAGATGTGTGTTGGTTAAGAGAATTGATTGTACATGATAGGTTTGATGTGTAGTACGTTGGTTAGGGTAGTTGTGAGTTCGCATGTGGGGGCACGTCTAGTTAGGTATTATTGATATGTTTAAGACGTGATTGGAGGTTAGGGGGAAGGTAAATATCATGAGTCCACGTGAAAGTAGTTATTTGATGTATACACTATAGGTAGTTGTGAAGTGTTATATAATAAAAGGGTGGAAGGAATATTGGTGTAAGACAGTCTAGTACTACAGTAATTGTCGAGTTGGTAAGGTTTTTTGATTGAATAGTATTTAGTTGACGTTTTTGGTGAATGAGGGGAAAAAAAAAGTGAGCTTTAAATAGACATGTAGGGTAAATAGTTTGATGTTAGAGAAATTGAGCGAATGTGGTATTACTAAGAATGTAATATTGTGAGCATGTACATTAATAATTTTCGGTAAATGTTTTAAGAATTGTTCGTAAAGTCAGAGGGTACATAAGGCAAGTGCCCATGGGTTATTGCAGGATGGAGCATGTATTTTGTGGTACGTAGGTTAAAGTGAGTATTGTTTTTGGAATCAGTATGCAACATTATTCATGTTTAAGATTGAGCGAGCTTGGACATTAGTTGTGAGTCAGTAATGTTATATTTCGGGGAGGCTTGATAAATGAGTACATAGTGAGGTCGCCGAAGAAAGAACGGTGGGAAATGTAGAATGAATTTGTGGTCCATAATGATCGTGGTATGAGTGAGGTTGTGTTGCGAAACGGTAAGACTAAATAGATGGATAGCGCGTAAAGAGTTGAATGGTATTTTATAAGTTGTGGATAGTAATAAAGGTAATATAAATTTAATAGTATTAATGATCCTTATTAAGAAGGGTAATTGTATTGGCAAATACGTAAAGTATATGAAGATGAAATGAGTAGACGGGCATCCGGCCTATACTCTACATGTAAAGGTGTCTGAAAGGTTGTTTATTGACCTAATTAGAATGTTGCGATCTCGGAGAGGAATATCAATGTGATGGACCGGGCGTTAAAGTGCACAGGACTGTGCAACGGGAAAAATAACGTTGAGGCTCATGTATAGAAATTGATGTGAAATCGGTGGTAGGTATGCACCTATGAAGGTTTTTTGTAACAAGCTGTATGCAAGTACTTTTTTATTGTCAATACACATTCATAAAGGCACAGATATTTAATTCGATAGTGAACATAGACTCCAATACCATTACATTCTATGTATATTCCAGAGGAATTATATGCTTTATTCACGTAAATAGTTGCAATAGTGTACTGTATTCATGGAGACGTTTGTCCGTCCATGTAAATATGAAATTATGTGGAAGCCGCCTTTAAACATGTGTAGTAGTGTCCAGGAAAGAATTGGCTACACAGGTCAACCTTGAAACTGACATTTGCGGAGTCTCGATATCAGAGACTATTTCTATGCAAGGGCAGTACGACTTGCTGCAGCTCAGTCTGTAAAGACACATTGACATCAGATAACAGCTAGTCTAAACGACCAAGCAGAAATATTAGATGCCAATGTTTCGTGTCGATATCATATCGTAAGCCAGCAGTACAAATTGAGAGGGAACATCACGAAGCACATTCCGGGTTCACGGCGACTAGCGCAGAATGGGCTCTGCGAAATGTACCGACGAAGTCGCACTCACGCTACATGGTTGCCCGGCTTATATTTATCTGGGCCCCTTATTGGATGGAAAGTCAATATGTAGATTTTGTGTAAACCACTGCTCACTATTTGTTCGTGCACCTTGACCATCCAGCCTCTCAATGAGTTGCTTTCATTTCACTATGCATCATGGATGTGTTTATGTAGAATGTCACATTCGTTCTGAATACTTGTATGTACACACAAGACAGTAATCCCAGATACGACAATAAGGATACGGGTTTCAGAGCACGTGGTTGTCTGTTACAAGAAGGAATGACATTACGAGAGAACACGATCATTACACCATAGCTCCGCTTACAGATGTTAGTATACATAATTGCGATGCGATCAGGAATGAAACCGAGTAGCCAACACCTGTGAAGACGGAGTGAGAGGAAATCACACCTCCCTCTTTTGTCGGTTAACAGAACCGCAGGTGAGTACAGTAGAAGCATACCAACCATAATCGAATATAGACCTCCAGATTCACCATCTGTCATGCGGAAACCAAATTGACAAGGGGGTTTGCAGGGCCAGTCCTCAGGGACTCCCACATCCGATTATACTGAGATGTGCTCGGAGGGGGATGGTATTCATTATATGCTTCGCCATCAGAGCAGAACGAAGTTCAGAGAGAAGGATCATTATAGGAAGATGAGTGCAGACATCTAAAGGCCGAGACTCAATACAGTTTCCTTCATCGACGTAATTGGTGAGACATAACAAGGCCAACATTCACGTTTAGCCGCACTCGCTTTCCGCAAGAAAACATCATCGGTCGTCTGCCTACGCGGCTCCACGCTTAAAGCTACCATTCACCCCGAGAGCAGCAGCTATGAGGGGGGGTAACTACGGTCCAGTCTGCCACCTAGGGAAGCGCGAAATGATCACTCCCATGGAGGTCATCAAGAACCTGCCACGTGAAATCTGAGCAGAGAGAAGGATCAAGACAAGAAAGGGTGCGAGTCGAAACGAAATGAGTGGGCTCTTCTGAAGAGGAAACGGCTCAAGGAGGCGACACCGGATATTCGTCACAAGTCACCCAGGAGCCGAGTCTAGGGGAAGTGATAGTTTGTTCCATATCCCCACAAAGATACGAGCAGCAGAACAATGATGGTGAGGCGAAGGAACATCTGCACGAATCAAGACAGAAGGCCACCAAGGGGGGAATAGCCACGAAAACGACCAAGCATTGGCTCCTGGAGACACAAAGGGGGCAATCTGAGAACCTGGAGTTCGAGGAAATTGGCGTAATAACCTCGAACGTTCCATTCAAGAATGGACAACGACGTGAAGAGTACAAGGAAGAAACACAGGCGAAAGACCACGTGTGGAGGAGACGAGGAACAGGTAGCGCGCAACCACGCCAGAAGTAGGAGCTAAGGAAGAAAGCGAAGCCAGGCTTACGCGTCTGACTTAGAGAGACCGGTGTCCCAGCACCTACGTACCGTGCAACGGATTCCAGTGTCTCAACAGGAGAAGCCGAACGAGAGCACACACGACGGCCGTTAGGAGAACGATGGACAGGCGGCGAGAGACGAGGAAGGAGACACGACAGACCGGGATCCTTCGGGAGAAGGCCTGGAACGGTTGTGAGTCTGAGGAAGGCGGGAAGGACGAGGCGAGGAAGAGCGCAACACGCGAGCATAAGGCGGGAGCCGGCGAACCTGGCGCCTCGTCTCAGCAAAAGATAAACGCTCCCGGTGCTTCAAGTTGAGGACGGCTGCCTCAAGCCTGTAATGGACACACGCACGGGAGAAGGTAGGATGGGCCTCACCGCAGTTGAGGCAACGAGCCTGGGGAGAAGTGCACTCAGACTTGGTGACCTTCGCCACCACACAAAGGGGCAGAGAGACAGTCCCGGAGGGCACCATGCCCAAACCTCCAGCACCTGTTGCAGAGCCGAGGAGAAGGAATGTACCTGGACAGAGCACCCGGCACCAGCAAGAATGACAGAGGGTGGAAGGGTCCTAACATCAAAGGTAATCTTCACAACCCGGAGGGGTTGACGGCGACTACCACGAGGGGGACGAGTAAACGTGTCCACCAGAATAAAATGGCCCTGGGCAGCGAGGATATGTCGAATATCGTCGTGGCAGTCGCGCAGGTCCCGAACACCGGTCGCAACATGGGGCGGGAGCAAAATAGTGCCAACACTGGCATTCAACTGAACGTTCTTCGAGACTCGAACGGGGGGGGGGGGGTGGGTCTCGCCAAGGCGGGAAGCAGCATCCTGAGAAGGAGCAGCAACGACACGAGTGGGGTTAAAAGTAATGGAGGCATCCACGGAATCAATGAGATGTCGATGAAGGGAGAAAGCGTCAGGAGGCGCAGAATCAAAATATTTGGCCCACGAACCGGGACCAAACAAGGCCTGATAGGTAGCAGAACTGGAAGGAATCGAGCGAGGGCGGCGGTGAGAACCCCCAGAGAGAGGGGTTAAAAGGCGCAGTAGTAACAACTAGAGAAGGAGCCGAGGTAGTCACCACAGAGGAGGGAGGGGAGCCAGGGGAAGGAGTCAGAGAGGGGCTTGGTCGCCCGCCAGAAGAAGCCGAAACTGGGGTTACCATCTTGACGAAATTACGAATGTACACCCAACAAGAAGCTACCGCCGATCTTGTCGGGGCCTCCTAGGGGTGCGTCGTGAGTATACGCCACCTTAAGAAACCTACAGTCCGTCGAGATCGGGTTCAGTGACGAAGTGGGGATTGACAATAAAAGGTTCCCCTCGCTCGAGACGTCGGGTACTACAGTTCTACGGGTGCAAGATTATGCCTCCTCGAGCACCCGCCCGTCAAAATACAACAAGTCCAAAGAAATAATCCAAAACAAGCAAAAGGTCGGCAGGAAACAACAAGCAGATAGGAGAAGAGGGGGGGGGGGGGGGGGAGAAAAGCGATCCGGCACAATTGCAGAACACAGCAGCACGAGTGCAAGGCCAGAGGACTGCCCAACGCAGCATCACACTCCGGCAGCCGTCCACCAAGCCCCCTCACGACGCCAACGGGCCGGAAGGGGAGGGTGTACATGCAAGTATTGAAACATTTGCTACGCTGGAGATTCAACTTAGGGGTTCTGCCATTTAACTATTATTTAGTCTCAGTATGCATGCACATGTCTACCATTCTAATCAATACTTTATTTCACACACTACACTATCATTACCAACTTTCATGACAAAACATTCTCTATAACTCATAATGATCTCCATCCACAGATCTTTCATACATCACCAATCATTACACATTATAGTTGATTGATTAATTTATGAAATCAACTCCATCAGGTACCTCAGAAAATGCACATAGTACACCACTACTTTCAATAATACCCACCCTCACATTATATGTACATGTCTGCAAACTTAACACCAGTATTGGAAATTGTATGCATTCCTTGAAGAGGGAACGGAAACAAATAGTACTGAAACAGACCTGCTAACAATAACTTATCATCAAAATTAAATGATTTTACAGTGTAAAAACTAACTGCTAAATGAACACAAATAAAATTATTTTCTGCAGCAACAGCACTGTCAGTAGTGAACGATAGTTCATCATCACAAAACTAATACACTACCAATTGCAATTACCCACTTTTTGTCTTAACACATTCTATCCAAAACGTTTACACACAGATTCGTTAACTGACTCTCAACCAGTTACTTTTTTTACTTTTACTGTACATCCCCTTCAAACAAATTTGCATATTACTCTCCACGTTAACAAACCACTTGGTGCTTCCAAAGGAATATACCACTGAATATGGGGGATGGTTAATGCCAATTATCAAATCAATTGAGCAACCTCATACTTTGCTTACAATTACACACCTAACTATCTCTTATGTCCCAACACCATAGCATACTTCAGCCACACACATATCTTGATAAAATGATTGCAGTACACCACAAGTTAATACCATACACTCTTCCAATTACTTATTAAAGCTATTGTATTCATTCGACTTGGAGCACACAACTCCCCAACACTATCACTTATACCACACCTTAGGAAACTATTACACAACATTAACAAATCATACACGTTATTTGTACCACCAGCAACAATGACATCATTAACAAACAATATATCACATTTATCATCAGTAAATGCGCCCTTTACACAAAGAACAATAACAAATTTATTCCCATTATTAAACCTTGAAATGACTTTTTTAATCTCTCTATATATAACTGGTCCCTTAACAACATTGCATATTACTAACTCACGTCAACCCATATGTTTTACACATTCTCGAAACAACATCGCCAGCTAGCTTCCACAACTTGAGGTAAGCCACTCACACCACACCACTTTCTTCCTTTCATTTATTTCCAACATCAACAATTCAACTTCAGTGCACAATCTCCATCATCAGCAACTTGCTCCTTTGTGAGGAATTTTCCTTGTTGGAGCATTTCGGCGTATTTAGCAGCAGCCGGGTCTCTACCGAGGCTGGCTAAGGCCACCACACGATCGCCACGGCAGTAGTAAGCCATAAAGGACAGGCTCTCTAGGTCTCCTCCAATGATAACGTCATCATACATTCCATAACCTGAAATTTATAAATGCATTACATTATATTAAATGTTATGTTTTGGACAATTACAAATCATCAATGATTCAGAAACTGCAAAGCCAATTCAACATTACATTTTAATATGAAAATGTTCCCAAAATTTCAACTCGATGGCTACACTTTCTCTACTTTCAATTAATACTTTCCAAAATTATATGCTAAACTAATGTAGTGAACAATTACAGACACCCTCAAACCTTGTAGACATCATTGATATACATTTATTTTCACAATGAACATGACTAACTTGTCCAAATCACACACACAACACGCCACTGCTCATAAAACAGTCCCTAAGCGACCGAGCCCCACCGTGACAAGTAACTTATATAAACATCTTTTCCCCACACCTCTGAGATGGGAATGCATGACAAGTACAGCTTAATCTTATCATAAAGGCTTACTGTTGGCTATGCCACAAAGGAACATCAAAACGATGGATACCTTTGCCATGGAGTATTGGGTACACAGGATACCCAATTACAACAACGTGACAAATGTTGTGCTTATCTGGTGGTACACTAACTCTGCTACTTAGTTACAACTCGGTGCTACTTTACAGTTAAATTGACTGGTGCCCCGTTGTTAGTCGGTCTCTTAACCCTCAAACCGCGCACGTCATTTATATATCATTTCGTCTCTAGCGCTATAATTTAAACGCCCCGCCTGGGATAGGGGCAGCTATAGTACAGCCACGACCGATAGTTGCCAGATGACACCTAGAAAATAATTCCAGCCAAACATTCTTGCGTGTTACACCGTCAGTATTGAGCAAGCCACCAAGGCTGCCGCACGACCTCACGGCACCGCTGTTCACCTTCTGACCACAGCATCGCCTACAAATACCATAATATAAATAATACTCCTATTATTTACCAGTCATAGTATTACTGAAGCCCCATCACTGTGATAAAACTGACCACGATTGTGCTGATATTTAGCGCTGTGCTCCATGGAGGGAGGAGTAATCCTGTGAGAGGGAGGGTTGTGGTGTCGTTTTCTGACTGTGTGTGTGCCCACCATTTATTAACTGCACTCGCCATACCAGCTTAGTGCTTCGCCGTGGTGAACACAAATGTACGTACTAATATATAACGTGTGTATAGTGTCAGATAACAGCAAGAGGACTAGGTTGAGAGCCGCAGCCATTTTGCTGAGGGAGGAGCGTCGTCTGCACGACTTTGCATGTTGTTTACTGATGGCCACTATGCTCTTTGCCCACCAGCTTCTTCTTTTTTCACGTATGGTGAATAAAACAGGTAGATACTTATATATAATGTGTCTATATAGCGTAATAACACCACAAACAATATTGTTCAAGGACAAATATTAGTGCGTCTGGCCTTCAGGGCGGCTGCCGATCAGGTGACTCTGTGAGTAGCTACGTCTTATGGCCTTTACTCGCCATACAACCTTACATGTACAGTTATGGTCAACAAAACATGTAAATACGTATATATAACATCTCTGTATAGTGAATAAATACACAGAGTATTGTGCGAGGTAAATGAGGATGAGTGAGGTGGTGTTGAGGGAGGGAGTGGCAGTGAGTGCCTCGCTGGTGTTTGCCGGTCACTCCTCGTTGCTTTTTCACTCACAAGACCAACTTAGTACTTCGTTATGGTGTGCAAAACATGCAGATACTTATATATAACCTGTGTATATAGTGTAACAACACCAAAACTATTTGTTTATTGTTTTATGAACATAATATTTGATTCACTAATATGCACACCACAATTTTGATTACAACAATGGTTCACACATTTTATAATATAAATATACCACAATTCACTGTATGAAATAATATTACTGCAAAAAAACTCATAAAAAATCAATCGGACACATTGAAATAATTAGGTCTTAATATATTTGTGCCGTCTGACAGCTCGGGCGGAGTAGACCTCGTCTGGCAAAGGCTCTGCCAACACCCCTTTTTTGCCACACTTCCCTACCCTATTCCCGCTAAAATATGCCACCTACGATTTTTTTGTTATTTTTTCCGTCATCACGGAACAAAAATGAACACTTCTATAAGACGAAAGATTTTTTGGGATTTCTTTTTGGCGCCTGTGGGTGCGAATTCCATTTGGGCCCCTAGCGGTTTGAGGGTTAAATATTCTTTCCAGTGGCTTTCTTCCCTTAAAGCAGTGTGCTGAAAATAGGGCTATGGCTGTTCTCCTTGACTGGGTGGGTCGGAAAAACTTCTCTCTTGCCCACCCCTTTCTCTGGCTGCCCTTCTCACATTGCCTGCTCTTCCTCAGAGTTTATTTACTTGTATATATATATAACAAGGTACACTGGGTTTATGAGAGTACATACCATTGATGTTTTTATATTCTTGTAAAGTCATTAACACACAGTGTTTCAGCCATTTCCAGTTGGTATAAGCAGTACACAATTTCACATTGGTGGCAAGGACAATAAAAGAAAAACATGCAGAGATACAGTACCTGTATAGCGAAGACTTTTGCCAAAAAACACAGTCCAAAAGAATGGGACGGATCCAAGCGCTACATTCTGGTCTAACATATTGAGTGCAGCTGTGCGACCATGACCCAGTGCCACCTGCCAATGACTAATAGCCACCGACGCACCGTCTTCAATGAACAACGGAAAAGCAGCAATATCGCCCCCACAAAACACGCCTCGTACACTGCTTTCTAAATACTGAAATGAAATTAATTTATAAAGTTAAATGATACCAATATCATTGTGAAACTTCAGGCACACAGTCAAGCAACAGGATCAGCCAATATCAACTGCAATTAAATGCTCCTCATACAATATTTATAAATATTATTACATTTATTAACTGGATAAACAACAACAATATATTTGTTAATTAACTTATATACACTACTTGTATCTTTTATTGGTTATTGTTGACATTTAGCCATCAGGTCAATCATGGGAGCCTAAACATTTTTTTAATGATACCTATCTTACAAAAGCAACAATGCTGGGATGAATTCAGTAAAATGCATAATTGACTAACCTTTTGCTACTTGTTCACTTTCTATTTGAGTTTTCTCACCTTTTATTTACACAAGTGACATTTGCAAATAATTTTAACGCCTTATCATCTCCTCTCATTTACAATTTTAAATATTATTTAATAAAATGCTTTTACAAAACAACATACACATGCCATATAAGTTCATTCAATACCTGAATTACAACATGCATATTAATTTGGTCAATTCTAATTTGACATCAATCTTTTTTGTTGTCAAATGTAAAGTGGGTCAGCTATTTTTTAAATATTCCCGTTCATTTATTTCACTTCGCATATAGGATTCGATTTAGTATATCTTCAAAGATTTGCCATCACACATACTAACCAATTGTGCTCAAGTCTTGAGAGCTACAGTATATGTGTTCAAGCTACAAGTATATACTTACAGCCAATGCTTGACAGAATATTTATAAATGCAAATTAAAGCATAAATAATATCAGAGTGTATACCTCATTGACTGGGACGTAACCCCGCTCGTCACGAGAAATATTTGAAGATTCCAGGAATTCCGTATTTGGTATGACCCCTACACCCACTACAGCAATATCCGCTGCAATCATTTCTTCAGTGTCTAGCAGAACCTGAAATTATATATGGTTACTCAATAATTATCAAGGCAGCAAGGAAAAGCAGGGCTGGAATAAAGACAACACAAAAATTACCACATGCTACTGTAGTGCAAGATACAATATTACAGCAATATCCAAACTTAAATTTGTCGTACGTGTTACTCACCCCATTAAGTTTACCATTTTCGTCTGTGAACTCTGTCACCCCTGTGTTGTTGAAAAACTTTACTCCATTTTCTTCAAACAACTCCTGGATGCGTTTTCCTACAACAGCGCCGAGACTGCGTTCAAATGGTACGGACGAATTTCCAATCGCACTCACCGATGCTGCACGATTATTGCTAGCCAAATATGCTGCCGTCTCCATTCCTACAGGATAGCAAACATTACCGACTTGTACAATATCTGTATTGGTTTCTATGCCTACTTTGCAAATTAATTACACTACAGTGATTTTATGATAGCACCACTACCTTTTATTTCTACTTTTGAAGGTCTCTCTATTAAAAAACCAAACAACAATGAAGAAATACTGTATTACTTTAAATAATAATAACCAATGATTACAATTAAATGTAACCTTCGTATTCCACACAATTTTTATTTATAAACGTCCTAACTCCACTATTTTTCTACAGAAATTATCATACCAATGAATGACGTTCCAACAATGACTACGTGCTTGCCAGAGGCGGCTGCTGCAAGGCCATTTGTATCTTCTGGTGTACGAATAACAAATACTTCTGGGAGATCATCTCCTGGGCAACCTAACCTACGTGGTCTGAAAGTTCAATAACAATGCTGTAATATACAGGTGAAACATTTCAATAACATTATTTGACTTTTAAAACAACAAATATAGTCAAACTATAGCAACATCTAAAACATGTTTGTTTCTTATGGGGATCTTAGGAGTTCTGTGCCAGCGCTCTAAGAAGCATACAAGGACAAGATTGGTATTGCATTTTAGAACTTTCAAAATATAGAGTCAAGCACACACAGTAATCACAATAGCGTAATATATCATATGAACAAATGTGCCACCGTGTCATGGCACAACTGACTAAGGCGCAGCTGGGAACATCCCACGCGTAGGTTCAAACCCTCGTCACGGCCCTTGTGGATTTGTTCATAAGAGTACAGTATTGTATATTTGAGATTATGTGTAATGCCCTCAGATTTAGCATGTTCAATATTTTAAATAAAGGTGTCACATCCTCTCTGGGGTTGAAGATAATTATTGTTGTTATCATTGCTAATTAGTGTTGAATAATTATACACCTGAAATAGTTTAGTCACAGAGCTGGTTCTGGGAAATCTGCTAGGAATTAGTGCCCCAGCAAACCATTCTTTCATCACCAATCTGGTTGAGCACTTTATCAACCAAATTCTTGCTTGCTACTATACACACTCCCAACATAGTAATCACAGCCCAGTCGATCAAGAGCACTTTACAGGCATTTATCCACTTCTCTTTTCAACACAGATCTGTTAGTAATGTTCCCTCTATTAAAACACTTTATCAGACCTTGCCCTTTAATGTTACAGAATTGTCTAAGGCTACTTATTGCACCTTTTTTAACACAGTTATTTTGCATAGTCTGCTACTCCTCTTGGTTTTGTAAGAAATTGTACTACTATGCAGATTGGCTACCAGTCCCTCATATACATTGCTGTTCATTGCCAACCCACCATATTTAACCTCCACCGGCTGGCAGTTCCCTCGTAATCACAGGTTTCTCTTAATTAAACTACTGTGCAATTCAAATGAGCCCCCAAGCAAACCATTCAAGCACACGGTTGATGCCCGAGGCAAGTCTTGATCAAAATACAAGAGAAACACACATGTCCATAAAACAAAATGTAACTCACTTTCCTCCTGTAGCTATGAAAAGTTTATCATATGGCACCTTCTCCCCACTATTGAGATAAACCTCCTTCTCCTCTGTGTCTATATTCTCTGCTGATACTCCCTGCAGTATCTCAATATCAGCATTCTGAAATTTATTAAACAACATCTGAAGGCAACAAATTCATCAAGCTTCAATCTACTTAATGACAACAATATTCCGATTTAAACTAGTACAGTATTTGCAAAAGCAATGAGTATTATCTGCTTGTACTATAGACGTATAACACAACAACTAGGGTAAACTGAAACAAAACTTTAACCATTTTCTACTTTTGTCAGCTACACTTCTGGACAAACTTGGAGTACATGAAACAAGGCAGTGTATTTTTGCCCAGCAGGCCCAAAACAACCAGATATTTTCTGCCTGGTCAAGATGGAACCTTGACATAGTCCTCTACATAATACCAACCTTATAACACTGTTATGGATATTTGAAGACAAATTTATCTATTTCCATGTTCAAAATTAGTACTATCCCTTCTACATCATATAATCCTTAATATATTAACAAGCCCTCAATACAGTACTGCATTTAATGGATGCAATGGTCATCGAAAGGAAAGTTAATTATCTAATTTATAAACATGAAATGTAAAGCTGTTCTGAAACTATTGCCGACTATCTGCATTTTCTTTCTCATATCAAGCCTGAAAAAAATACAATCAATTTCAAATCACTGTAAAAATTTTAAGAATAATGTAGACCCTTATTCATCTTGAGCACCAATCACTAAGCTCATATGTTAAGAGAGACCTGAAACCTCCATACATTGGATACTAGCATGCATACTTCCTCAGAACATTTTTTCAAAGCACAACAACAATGGATTTTAACATTCAAAGTCAACACCTACACCCCATCCATTTTTAGCACAACAACAAACCATCGAAATCCTCCTACCTCATAAAAATGAGGCGATCTTAGTGTGATTTTGTCAGGGGTGAGGTCCATGGCTTTTGAGAGTTTGGGTCGGTCATACGGTAGGTGGTATTCCTGCGTGATCATTATCACGCGACCAGTGAAACCCTCCTGCCTTAGTCTCTCCACACAGGTGGCACCCGCACCTCCTAAAATATGATTTTCAACGTTTAAAACAGTACAGTAATAGTAACACGAGAATTAATGATTTGCCAAAACAATATGGATGAACAAATTTTGACTACAAATAACAAAATTCAATGTGGTAAAAAAAATAAACAACTATTTTTTATTTACAGCTGCAAGCCCATCACAAAACATCAGACTTTAGGTAAATATGATCATCTCTTCCCCAAGCTGTTCTACCCAGATTTCTTTTCCCCCCCCCCCTCCTAAGGCCTAAAGGAGGGAAAGGAAACTATCAGGAGAGAGTGCCAAGCCATTACCATTATATAACACTTGTAAGGGATTAGGATAAGGATTTAGGATGGGGCAGGAAGAAGAAATGGTGCCCAACCACTTGGACAGTCGGGAATTGAACGCAGACCTAAATGAAGCGACACCGTCATTCTACCGTCCAACCCAAATGGTTGGGCAGGGCCTAAAGGAATGAGTTATTCAAGTCAGACTGCAGTGACATTTGACACCTACACTAAAGAAATCTTATTAAGCTTCCCTGTGTGGTAATGCTGGTGCTAAGAAGAGACAAGAGAAGATACACTTGTGACTGTTATAGCTTTAACACTACAAATCAGCCATAAGATATGGGTCATAATACAAGATATAATAGTAGTTGCATCCAAGAAGAGAGATGTAGCTCGAGTGTGCCGAGAAGCCTGGAGATACGGTACTGATATAAGGAAGCAACAGGGCACGAACTATGATGCATAGGGTTTCTATCTTAATGGTGCAAGCTTCATTTTTTGGCAAAGAAGCAAAGGTTAGGATGGAGTCTTGCAAAAGCTTGAGAACCTGAGAGATTAAGTTTCAAGCCAATTCCTTTAAGCCATCCTGGTGAAAATGACGATATATACAATACAGTACTGTATATAATGATGTACTGTAATAAAGAAAAATAGCACAATTTTTCTTTCCGAGGATCAGTTTGAAAACATACGCATGCACATTTGTTGTATGGCCTTATATGGGTACTAAGTCTCATTTAAGCAAATAGATACCATAGGAATGATTCTTTTCTCATTTGTGTATCATTAATCTATACAAAACACTAACATCTATGAAAGCCATTATAAGGCAATACACATGTTCCATCCAAAATTAATAGCAATGGAAGGAAGGTAATTTGTTTACTGTAAAAGGCCCCAGCTAAGGCAAAGTAACCCACTGAACAGCACATACAACCAAAAAAAATATTGCGATATTAGGTTCCATCAAGGTGTAAAATGGTGGCAAAAAATGCATATTCATGTAATTGTAAAAATAGACAAAAATAAAGATATGGGAGTACAGTAGTTAAGTGATTAAAAAGACTAACCTTCTTATAACCAAGTAATCCAACACCAACGGCCTGCTCGGCTGTAAGAATAATATCCTGCTCTGAATCACCACCTTCCCCTCCAAGCCATTTCTTCTACATGTATTTATGTTCTACATTTATTTGTATTTTTATTTCTATGTTAATGTATATACTACAGTTATATGTATTTGTTCTACATTTGTATCTACATATATTAACAGCACTGTATCTACTAATTTCTTAGTGGAACAAAATAATTTTATGACTTTTTTTGTAAATTACATGCCAAATTTATTTATATAAAATCATTAAATTTACATCATAATAAAATCTGTCAATGCAATTCTCATATATATACTATACTGTATTACCCAAAATGTGTCTGTGGCCAAAGTTTTAGTTCCATCCCAAGACATGTGTGTCATCGTAGTGCTGGGTCCTGCCCAGGTAAATTATAACACTCATTTTGAAAGTACAAAATTGTATTCATATCAACATGTACAGTATGTTGTATCTATTATACAGTACTCAATGTTCTTCTAACACTACCTTATTATGCAACACAACTACTACAGTAGCATCCAGTGCAAACCGTTAACAGATTGGGTATTCACCGCACTAGAATGCAATGCAAACAAATTCTATAGCAACTCAACAACTTGTCATAAATTTTCTTAAAGATACCCTGCATTATACAATTGTGATTTCATTGTACAGTAGTTAATCAATGTAGCTTTTTTTTTTTATTTACATTTCTTTCATACGTGTTGCACAGGTAAACAATAATTTTTGAAGAGTTTGACATTACTGTACTAGTTTTGTTTTATGCTACACATTAGGCATTAGTTCAGACCCCAGAATAACTCCTTGTTATTTTGCAGCTTTTAGTATCACATTATCATTACTTACTATCAAGAAACTTGCATCTAATCCATATGACAAAATCTAACGACAGGCTTTTGGAGAAATGCTGAAATATGACTATCATATTTTGATAAATATTGAATTTAAATTCCTGACATCAAAACTTAGGAATTAAGGATAAGTAGCATGTCAAAAATCATACTTGGATTAACATGTCCATTACTTTACTGAAGACTAAATGATGGAAAGAAAGCACAATATTTATGGTATACTCAAGTAAAACATATTACACTTCTAAATAATGCAAAATAAGATTGCTGGGGTAAACCTATTAGCTTACAACTTAAGAGCCAAAACACAAATGTGAAAGTCAAGAGGTTGAACTAACCTCCACCAACAATGACAAAGTTAGTGGGATTATCTGGGTCTCGTCGTGTCATTGGCTTCATCCGCTTGTCGGCGGCTAAAAGCGCCTTGTTGGCTCTCACTTTTACCTCGTTGTTCACAACCTCAATGTCATATTTTGGTATGCTGTCCAAGCCAGGGAAATCTTCAATATCACCTGAAATTAACAAATTTTTATCTTTCATCATTTAAAATACATTCATACATACCTCCGAGGCTAAGGGTCCCCTTCTTCCAGCCAGAGGTGATACTCTTTTTATTATTTAAAAAAAAATTAATATTTACTCAATTCTAAATGGGTTTTGTCACTACTGTACAATGTTTCAGCTATTAAGAGCATAACGTCTGAATGTAAGACCCAAGACACAACAAGGAGATGGTTATGATAAAACACACTTAAGTTATAAAATTATTTTTTTACTCACAAAGCTGGATATGCAAACATTTTTACAAATAGAAACATATGAATATGGCATGATATGTGGCCAGTAGCCTCACTGGACCCTGGCCCTACTCAAATAAAAAATTACAAAACTGTAATGAATCTTTATGGGGTTACCCAATTATTAAAATTAATAATTATAGCCCAAAATCTTCACCAATGACCTACTTTATATGAAAATCCAACCACTTGTATTATACATTGACAGATTCATCACTAGAAATGAAACAACAGCCTTCTCACCTGTGACCAAGCTGAAGCAGGCACCGTGCCACGGGCATCGAACTTTATCACCACACAATGCTCCATTTTCTAGTGGCGCTCCAGCATGTGAACACTTCGTACCTATGGCTGATAACTGTCCTTTATGATGGACTACCAGTACCTTCCCACCTTCTATATCAAATGATTTCATTCTGCAGGAAAAATATCTCTTTAAAAATTACAGATGCAACACTCGGCAAACAGTACATCAATTCCCCTACAATTCCTTAATGCCAATTACAATATTTCGAGAATAATGAATAGTTAAAGTTTCATTATAATTTATGCATATAACACTGCCCATTAACATGAATAAAATCTTAAAACTATAAAAATTGTGAACTAATTTAACAATATTTAATATTTTCACTAAAGAAAATGCCAAATGAAGACCTGGAATCAAAATTAGTACAAAGATTTTTGTCTTGTGACTGAATTTTTTTACAATACTCTGTATAATGAAAGGAGATTCTATATACTACAGTACAGTATAACATTACAGGTTAAACATACAATACCACACTGTACTTTCATTACAGTTAAGTAAAAACCAAAATCACAGCTGTGTTAAACAAGTGCAAATTTTATACAAGTGGTTTATACTTATACAGTATTCTGATACTTTTCATGAATGCCAAAAACTCTCATTTACATGGATTTTGTTGCAATGACTGTAGGTAATCCTGCTGCTGCAATGTATCTCTTCCTTATTCTGCCCGAGTTCCTTTTATTCTTTACTAAATTACAGAGTATACATGCACAAGTATAAGTGTTCCACACCTTGCTCGAAACACTATGCGTATTAGTGGCTTTAGGTATTTGTATGTACTAGCTCTGCCTATAATTAATCTGAATGTTTGTAACTCTGCATCTATGTACTGTACTTTTCCTAAATAAAATATTATTATAATTATTAAGTCTCTAGTGTTGTGGTTTTTTACGTGTCTGGACATTATTATGATATTAGAACTTTTAATATAAATAATGCACTTGTCAAGAACACATCCAATATGGGTTAACCCATTATATATAATTAAACTATATTTATCAAGCCTGAAAATAAGTATTATAATGTAGGTTTGTATAGAATCTACTTTCATTATAGTTCGTAAATCTGGATTTCACCAGTGATGTAGTTAAGGCATTTATGAAGGGGCATTTTGTCCATTAGGCACTGTATCTGGGTCTTCAAACTTTTTAATGGCTTACAAAAATGTTTAGGAACAGAACAAAAATGTACTGCCTCAAAATTAAAAAAAATATAAATAAAATAAATACTAAATCAATATACAGTACAGTACATAAATGTTTAATTTTTATCTACAAAATGAGGCGTAATGGCTAGGGACACGAAGCCTGGTAGAATTATTGGGTTTCCCAACACCAACAACTGACTTCCTTCAGGATACAACCACCGACATTGAGATAAAAACAGGTAAAAACAATTACATTAGTAATTATTCTGTCTCTACAAAATGATTTCAAATGTTCCTTTTAACCATAACTCAAATTATCAATGGGTGAAGGCGAATCCTCATAAACTTTACTGACATTCGGCATCTCACCCTTCATTGGGCAATTCATCCGTCTTACAGATGACTGCCTCCACCACGTCCTCAGCCATGTTAGCACTCTCTTCCCTGTTCATCCTACGTTCTGACGAGAGAAAAACATGCACGACATTAAATACAGCCCACATACAGTGACCTGTACCACCAGTCCACACATACAGTGACCTGCACCACCAGCCCCACACATACAGTGACCTGCACCACCAGCCCCACACATACAGTGACCTGCACCACCACCCCACACATACAGTGACCTGCACCACCAGCCCCACACATACAGTGACCTGCACCACCAGCCCCACACATACAGTGACCTGCACCACCAGCCCACACATACAGTGACCTGTACCACCCGGTCCGTCTAATTACCACAAGCTACACAAGCTTCAGAAAGCTTATGTTAGTAATGAATAAATATGATATATTTACTCATTATAATGTTGGTGCCGAATGTACAACACGAGAAAACATAATTTTATTTTGAATAAGTATATTTTTATTAAGAAATTAGACAAAAATAAAGAGCTGGTGACGCCAAATAATGTGGGAAATTTTTACCCACCATATCTAATAATCATCTAAGAAATGTATAATTTCTATATCATTTTTTTTTAAATATATACAAGCGTTGTTACATTCTTGTACAGCCACTAGTACGCGTAGCGTTTCGGGCAGGTCCCTGGAATACGATCCCCTGCCGTGAAGAATCGTCTTTTCATCCAAGTACACATTTTACTGTTGCGTTAAACAGAGGCTACAGTTAAGGAATTGCGCCCAGTAAATCCTCCCCGGCCAGGATACAAACCCATGACATAGCGCTCGCTGAACGCCAGGCGAGTGTCTTACCACTACACCACGGAGACAAATATTTCTATATCATATCAAAATCATATCTAAATCGTATCAAAATCATATTAGAATCATTATAGATTCATTATATAGCTTGATCCTAGATGACACCGTCAACATGAACATGTACGCAACAGGGCCCTTTTGATGCCTACGTGACTTTGTACATGATCTCTCAAGGATCCAGAAGCTTCTAGAAGGATTTGTTAATTAAAAAACTATTGGAACATTGATCGCTTCCGGTAGAGATTAAAAATCGAATCCTTAATAAGAATCAGTGGTGCTATCAAGTACTACTTATAACCTTTAAATCCTATATCTAATTATATTATAATCACATCTTATCTTAATCATAAGTCTAGACTCTAAAAATAATCAATCAATATTCTTAGAAGGCTACCGTGCACAGAGAGCATGGCAGGGCGATGGGGGGGAGTGAAGCGCCCACCAACAAAGCCCGGGGCACTTCGTGTTTGTTTACAACTGAATGAACAAGTGACGGATCCTTAGCGAACATTACCAGCTCAAGGACACCTTATCTAATATCTTTATCACCAGTGAACACTCTCTAGAACTGGGGGAGTACCTGGACAATATCTACAAGGAAAATCCTACAACATTTATATAAAATAAGAGTGTATAGTGGAGATCACAGTGACTCGGTTTCCACCACCTTCATTCTATTCTTTATCAACTATCATTCTTCTGCAACTGCAGGGACAATCACGTAGCAACGCTACCAGATCATCCTACAGCAACGCTGTGGCAAAATATAGTGCCTAAACTCAACAAGAGAGAGTTAATCAGTCTGGCACCTTGTCAGACAAGGCACCCCGACTGGCAGAGAAGTATATTGAAGGTTATTTGGTATATGATTGGCCAATTGTATGCTTGTGTGACTTTAATATCCTATAAATCTGTCTGTTGGTTAAAAAGCGAGGCAACGCCTCATTTTTCAGTACGTTTATTAAAATTGTAGTGTAGCTGTGAATCTTATCCAAGCACTACACCTCATGAGTGTCCATTGTGTCAGAAAAGAATTCAGCCGCAATAAGTAAAGAACCTCATAAGTGTCCATAGTGTTGGAAGAGATTCAGTCAAGCTAACTTTACCTATTCATAAATTGAATAAATACATTGCATATATACTTGAATATATAAATTAAGTTATCAATTGCTTGCTTAGTTATTTTTAAGTTATCACATAAGTTCATTTCATTGACTAATTTCTAGTACTTAGTTAACAGTATTTAGACTACATTTAAGGTCATTTATTATACTTTTACAATTTAATTTGTTGTTTATAATATAAGTACATATTGGCTGTTAATAGTTATGGTGCTAGGTTAGACTATGTATGTTTAAATCCCCGATTTAAACAGAGCCAGTGTTCAGTCATACAACTGAATTTATTAAATCTTATCCTTGTATAAAATACAAGCTGATGTGAGATCCCAGTCTACAGGTGGACTGGAACTTCTATCAACTAAGACATTCACCCCACCTGTCCCTTACAGCCCACAATCTGTCATTAGGAAAAGAGGAGCTAGGATTTACAACCCTAGCTAGAGATTTTAGTTGAATTAATTTGCAGACAGTAATTTTTAATTTAGTTCAGTACAAGTCCCTGGTAGTCTCCTCTTATATCAATCCCAGCAGGTTTTTCCCACAAATAAAGTCGACGATCCAAGCGTCGGTTAGGTTAGGTTAGGTTTGGTTAGGTTACGTTTGGTTAGGTTTGGTTAGGTTTAGTTAGGTTTGGTTAGGTTAGGTTTGGTTAGGTTTGGTTAAGTTAGGTTAGGTTAGTTTAGGTCAGCCTAACCTAACATATCATATTTATTCATTACTAACGTATTGCCAGGAAGCTTTCTGAAGCTTGTGTAGCTTGTGGTAATTAGACGGACCCGTACCACCAGCCCACACATACAGTGACCTGCATCACCAGCCCCACATACAGTGACCTGCATCACCAGCCCACACATACAGTGACCTGTACCACCAGCCCACATACAGTGACCTGCACCACCAGCCCACACATACAGTGACCTGCACCACCAACCCCACACATACAATGACCTGCACCACCAGCCCACACATACAGTGACCTGCACCACCAGTCCCACATACAGTGACCTGCTCCACCAGCCCCACATACAGTGACCTGCTCCACCAGCCCACACATACAGTGACCTGCACCATACACTAACCTTCACTATCTGAGTCACGATCACCGCCGCTCCTACAAGAAGCCGTCACACCCATGTTCTTCTACTCCTGCTCACACTCCACCCTCGAGGTCCACCTTCCTGCTGCTGTTAGACAGTTCTCCACAGCTGCCAGGTCCTGCTGCCCCGCCCAACGCCCTCACTGCCTGGGTAACGAATGCCAACTCCATAATTAACGACGGAAAAAGGTGAAAGTTCGATTTCTTTTGGCAGTTCCAGTCCATTGCGTCATTAAGAGGCATCCGGCACATTTCCCGCGAGTTTCTTAACTATTAAATTGTCAATTTAATGGTCTTGATACAGATTGAGAAACAATATTTGTTTTATATATCATCTTTATAAAAAAAAAATGTTTTATACGATTATATATGTCTTTGTTCGATATAGTATTTATTATTTTGCAGTTTTTTTAACTGGGTTTTAGGGTTTTTGTAATAGTCACAGGATACTTTGCCATTAAATATAAAGTTGTATAATTATTGTGTTGGGATATTTATACTATAATATAATAATAATATATTTATTTACGCTTCACAGACATGCATCATCGTGATTTGCGTCATTTCAAACTACTACACAAACACAGAACTGTGTCAGATGAGACATGTTCCAGAGCAGTCACTGCAAACTGGACGAAAACTATTATAGAAAACGTCACAATTTAATGACTGACTATATAAATAAATAAATTTAGGGACAGCTCAATCACAAATAATTCATTGTGTCGGGGGGGGGGGGGGGGGACAGAGAGCCAGAGTGTATACATACAATGTTATTCATAAAAAAGTGTCAAAGTGTATTCATAGACTTTTATTGAGGTTTCCCCTGCACCCAGGTCGAATTATTGATCCCTCCCAGGTTGCAAACCCACTACAAGCTGACTAACTCCTGAGTACCTACTTACTGTTAGGTGAACAGTACATTAGGTGAAAGGAAATGTTTGAAAAGGTTTGACCCCAAGATGGGATCGGAATTAATATCGTCAAACTTGTTATGTTAAAATTTTCGACGAGATCAGCCCTGTCATGTGTGACTGCTCTTAGTCAGTCCTGTGGCCCTCAACCGTTCCTGGTATGAGAATTGACATTTAGTGTGATGTATTATAAATATTGAATATGGAGACGGTGTTTATGTACTCACACTACACATAGTGTGATGAATTGCGTGTGAGGAAGGAGTTTATGTTGCATCACCGCAGACCCTGACCATCTCAGCTTATCAACTGTGAAAGATAACCTAACCTTGGAGAGAGCAAATCATGGATAACGGATATCATTGACACACAAATACATTATTATAAGTTAAAAATCATCATTATAACATATCTTGCCATCATCTAGGCAACACACACGAGGCATACGCACTAGTATATCGACGTGAAACTCTGGGAATAATGAACATTTGTCGACACGCGAGTGCAATCCTTATCGGGACGAGGCTATCGCTTATCATTGATTGCCACGGATTGGTCCCATCAGAGCTTAGTGTTCCGCCTTGAGCGAAGCCTCTCTCTCTCACACATCACACTCTCGTAAGTACACCCACATACCATTATTATTATTATTTCCCTACGGGCTCACCATAGCCCGTCCTACTTGGAACTTTTTGTTCCAGGTAGCGAATCTTAAACACCGATAACAATATTATTAATATTAATTATTATACTTAGTATTAGCTTCATAACATTATATATTATATGAGAATCTAAGAGTGAGGTTTGAGAACCTTAGTTCTCCAATATAATCTACATTGTGCTGCAAATGAACAAATCCACAAGGATTTGTTCATTTGATGCATCACGTTAGTGTGATCTCTGTGTGTGGTGCTGCAAATATTTACATATATATATTGTTGCACAAAATCAAAATACTCTATTTAAAGATTTGTATTAGGTTGTTTGAGATAGGATTTTCGTTTTTCCTATCTACTGCACATTTCTCACACATACATATCCCCGCTGATGCAGTCAACTGTCTAACACTCCCAGGTACGTACTTACTGCTAGGTGGACAGATGCATCAGGTGAAGGAAACTGTCTATTTGTTTCTGTATCGATCAGGAATCGAACCCGGGTCCGTAGAACTACGACCTCCCTAGCATTTTTTCATTTTTGCCATGAATATTTTTTACTTGGTAGACAATCTTTGTCGACTTTTGTTTTTCTCTACTTCTTTGAAATAGTAAACAATTTTACATTTTGTAATGATCCTTTTCTTCAATTTTACAATTGTTTATTTTGTAGAACTATCTAAAAACGCCTCGTAGCTATATGGCGCTTACAATTATTAAATTATTAAGCTAAATATTGCGTTTTCTGTTGTTGTTGTTAAAGATTCGCTACCTGGAACAAAAAGTTCCAAGTAACACGGGCTATGGTGAGCCCGTACGCGTTTTCTCTTATTGATTTGTTTACGTGACGGCTCAATAAACCTTGTATTTGTGTTTTGTATTCCTGCAGCCTGCACCATCAACACAGCCTGGGAGATGAACATGCAGATGTGGTGTTGCATGAAGGTGGTGATGTGTGCCTGCATCTGGGTGTTGACAGCTGGTGATGACCAGTCCACCCCGGGCATAGATCTCCTTCAGGAATATATGCAGACGGACCCCACCAAGGTGAGAAAAAAGACACAGCACCGCTCCTGTGCCAGGTAAGTCCACTACGGGCTCACCATAGCCCGTGCTACTTGCCCCGCTCCTGTGCCAGGTAAGTCCACTACGGGCTCACCATAGCCCGTGCTACTTGCCCCGCTCCTGTGCCAGGTAAGTCCACTACGGGCTCACCATAGCCCGTGCTACTTGCCCGGCTCCTGTGCCAGGTAAGCCCCCAACGGGCTCACCATAGCCCGTGCTACTTGGAACTTGTTCCGAGTAGCTGAATCTATAACAACAACAAGAACCAAGGTGAATGGGGAAGCCTCTCACAGCATCGACCGTAAACCTCATTACACTAATAGTCACTGAACGTATGTGTCATAAACTGGACCAATTGCTTAATTAAGACACGATTTCATTAGGTTATGTGTAAATACAGAAGGAACCAGTGCTAAGGAAACTTGTACAGCTGTTATGATGACCAATACCTCCCTACAGGTGTGTTATGATGACCAATACCTCCCTACAGGTGTGTTATGATGACCATTACTCGCTTGCAGGTGTGTCACTACATACAGTGCCAGGAACCACTGAGGGCCGTGGACTGCCCCGTTGGTACACTCTACCAGCAAGGTGTCACGCAGTTAGGCTGCTGTGGCGCCTGCGTCAGATACAAGCGTTAGTATTGAAACACCTGTGGGATGCTTGCGTGTGTGTGTGTGTGTGTGTGTGTGTGTGTGTGTGTGTGTGTGTGTGTGTGTGTGTGTGTGTGTGTGTGTGTGTGTGTGTGTTCCCACTTTGTTTTTGTTCGCATTTGTCGCATTCTTTTTTTTCTCTCGTAAATGGTTTGTGGTGTTTTTGGGGAGTGGTTGTGTATATTGTTTATGTTCTTTTTATTCTTGTTCTTATGTGCTTGTCTGTATTCTTCCCAACAGAGGCCGGGGAAGGCATCTGCACAGGCAATCTCGATCCTAAATTTAATAGTGGGTACGGGACGTCGACCTCCCAGCGAGAACACTTAAGTCTCTTTAGTGAATCGTACGACAACATTGTTACGTCCTCCTGGTGCGACTACGCCCTGAACTGCAGCCAAGATGGCGTATGTAGAGTTGGTAAGTGCTGTCTCCAAAGTGCTGCTGACCGGGTGTTTTTGCTGTGAATAGTAGTAGTAGGCATCCATCAGTCTCAGGAGACTATAGAGTTGCGCTCTGGTTGTCGGTCTGGAGTGGCCTCACTAGGGCGCAAAGCCAGGGTAGGTTGATTCGGGGAAGAACCTGTTACCCAGGCAGCAAGTCCCCCCTCTCCACGGCGCTGAAAGTCTCCAATGGAAAGGCATACGCCAATACGATTGGTTCCAACGCCGTCGCAGGAACTGTGAGTGAATATTATTATTATTATCAGTAGAGTGCTGTATATATATATATATATATACCTCTAGCATAGTCGTTTACCTGGCCTCCTCCCTCTCACCAAGATGACCAGGCCCGAGGCTGTAAGTACGTCCAGAGACGCTACGACGAAGACCGGGAGAGCGGAAGCATCATGCCCTACCGCGACGACTACCGCTGGAGACCCACATGCACTCTTGACGGCCAGTATGCCGAGAAACAGTGCAAGGGACCCTACAGCGAACGCAGGTCAGGTCATAGGTCACACATGGTAGGACCATGTTGTTGTTGGAATTGGGTAAAATTTATATTCAAGTCAGTTCATGTTGAAGTACGTTTATTGAGACAATAAATTGCATCTCAAAGGGATTGAGTGGATTAGGCTATTTCTATCCCATCTCTGCAAGTTAGTTCAGGTAATAGGTGAAGTTCCTTCGATTTAAAAACATATGTGATAGAATGTATTCATAGCACTAAGTAGCACAGGAAATCTACTGGATTTTGAACAATTCTATCCCATAATATTGAAGAAAGTAAAAAATGAAATTGTGACTATTGAACATAATTTACTTGCTAATGTCGCATTGATCTTGATTTCTTTTTTGGATATTATTAATATAACTTCTCTCTCTCTCTCTCTCTCTCCCGTGTTTGTCTCTCAGGTGCGTGTGTGTGGATCCTGAAGGTCTTACCATTTATGGGAAAGCCTTCACATGGCAAAGGGATCTGTATCAAGATATGAACTGCAGTACGTACTTGTCTTTGTCATATTGTTCTTATACTCCTCACTAATGCATATATTTGTGCAACATCCCTTTCTAAATAAGTTTATTCACGAATATGTGATCGTTCATTCTAGACTTTGGTCTATCCACAGTCACAAGTTAGCTAAATTGTTATGTAGTCAAGTCTATTTTCATTAACTATCTATATTCTAGCCACGAATATGCTAATAATCTGGATGAGGAAATATGTTCCATCCTTCAGACGGCACAGTCTTCTATCTGATGGATGATTTCGTCTATCCTATCCATTTATATCTATAATATGTTGACCTTACATTATCTGTCAATTTAATCTATGCTCATTCAGATTGGATAGCTTAATTTAGTCTATCCACAAGTACTAGCCAACAATCGCAGCCTACTAACCCCCTTCTCATCACAAAATGAGAAGGCGGTTAGTAGGCTGCGTAGTAGTAGTCCATTCCACAATTTTCACTAATAACAAAATTAAATCATGCACATAACCTACTACACAATGTACATAATGTGCAACATACGCTCGTTGTTGATCAGAGTGTTCCCGGCGACTGTGGGAGCTGCAGCAGGCAGGGAAGACTACCATGACTCTTCACTGTCTGGAGAATGGGAACTACGAGCCCCTGCAGTGTGAGGACGGCTGGTGTTACTGCATAGACCCGGCCACCGCTATTCCCTACGGCCCGGCTCTCCCAGAAGACGTGATGAACATACTTCCCTGTTGTGAGTGCTCACTTGTCTTCTCTCAGACACTAAATAAATAATATTTACCATAGGAAAGATGGTTAACTAGTAATTTGGATAAATATATAAATTTAAACTCAAATGGGTCCCCCCCATGTTGTATGAAAGTATCCTCCGTGACCCTAAAGGAATGTAAGGCGGAACTTAGTCAATCCATGTCAAGTACATTCATTAAATTATCAGAGTCTGGCACTCCGCCAGGATGTAATTGTTGTTAGTGGCGCTGTAAGTTTTAACAAGCTATACTAGCTCGTGGTATCTGTCGTCCAGTTTATCATTAATTATGGTGAAATTACCCAAAGCAAAAATCGAAGATGATGTGTGCTTATTGAAAAAGTTACATAGAAAACTAAAAGAAATGGATTTACAAAATGACGATCATATTTATAAATTGTTCTCTCGCGTTTTCAGACATATTTGAAGCAGCAGATAGTAGCGAGATTAATATATTGTTATTCATAGACTTTTTGTAATTCTTTTGCCACTATTTCACACGAGAGGTAAGTGGCGTGCCCCAAGACTCAGTCTGGGGACCAACACTGTTCACCACGAGACATGCAAGAGCTTATTTATTTATTTATTTATTTATTTATTTATTTATTTATTTATTTATTTATATGCAAGAATTTACATTGGGTTCATGAGATTACAGACACTTGAAATTTTACATTCTTGTAAAGCCACTAGCACGCACAGCGTTTCGGGCAAGTCCTTAATCTAACAGATAATTTTAAGTAGACATTTTCCAGTAAATTTGACAAACAAATGTTTACAGGTACATTGTAAGAAATTTTGACACAATAAACAAAGATTAGATTAACACACAATAATAACAATACAATATAATAACAAAGATTACTAGGTACATTAGGGTAAAATTTCAGGGCTTATTTTTGTAGGTAGGAAGAATGTCGCCTTTCAGTAAATGTGTATACGAATGTTCTCCTATCTAACTCAGCGACATAAGACCAGACGAGGGCGAACAGCAGGTCAGAAGAAAGCAGGAGAGCATTGGCCAGCGACCTCCGCTGAAGGCAAGTAACCCAGGTATTTTAGTGATGCTCAGCCCTGCTCCTGTGCCAGGTAAGTCCACTACGGGCTCACCATAGCCCGTGCTACTTGGAACTTTTTGTTCCTAGAAGCTGAATCTTAAACAACAATCTCCGTTTCGCACTCAGACAACGCCACGACGACGGGCCAGCAGTACTTGAGACGGTGTGATAGCGTGTACCACGCCCACTACCTCCTGCTGGATTACATGAAGGCCAAGAACATGCAGGGACCCTCCATAACCCTCAATTGCGACCCCGACGGCTCCTACGGCGGGCTACAGTACAGCTTCGACGGGACGTAAGTTGCCCAAGCTTTGTGTTGAATGAATCATGTTGACGAAGTACTCGGAGGAGTCGAAGTACTCGAAGGCGTCTTTGAGCCTCGGTAATGTACTTTTGTAACATTTGTACATCCAGTTGCTTCCTGGAGATTTAAGATTAAAATTTCATCTTGGTATTAAGGATTTGAAAGACACACGAACAATAAACTGTTGCTTTTATGTCGTGTCTCTCTCTCTCTCTCCCCTTACCTTCCTGTTTCCTCATTCGGCTACTTCTCTTCATTTCCTCCTCTTTCCCATCTTCCCTACTCTACTTTTTTGTAATAGTGCAGCGATCAGAGATGTTTTGACACGTTTCATTCCCCTTGATGCCTCTAGTTAAGATACCCGGGAGTTAGGCAACTGTTGTGAGTGGCATTTCACCAAATAGTCAGCTATATGCCTAATGTACTCACAATAATTTCGACAATGAAAAACGGGGAAAAAATTTAAATTATATTTATATATAAAGAAGGTACAATAAGGTTGTGTTGAGTATAGACTTTGGATGATTAAATAGCAAAGCCTCATGGTCAGTAATGCGCACACAGCCTTAAAGCCAAATTAAATTTGCTGTAAATTTAAGTTTTTAACTGGTGAAGTAAAGCTTTAAAGAAATAAAAGTGGTGACTTAGTAATGTCAGAGTTGACACACTCCCTGTGTTAGCATTATTTAGTTAGGGTGGTGATAATGGCAAGTTATACTGAGTTATAAGATAGTCAAGTGTTAGGGCGAGTTAGTAGCCTAATATAGAATACTATGGCGAGGAAATTATATACTTTGTGGTTTGACTTTTGAGTACAGTATAGGTTGAAGATTTTTTTAATTAATTTGGAACGTAGTTTTATATATTGGGTTCCTTTATCTGCATGACGTGTTTTGCATATATTTAGTCTGGTTTTGGGAATATCAAAGATATATTTATTTACGAGGTGATTTTATAAGTTTTTATTACATTGTAGGATCGTCAGAAATTCGAACTCTACGCCTGAAAAATACGAAAATACCATATTTTTTGGATAACGAAATTAGGCTGCTCACTATTAGTGTATCAGACATCAATAAAGATCTGGATTTGTACCAGACACTAATTTGGTGCACCGGAGAAC